>NC_141261.1:17192500-17792500 GCF_054856545.1 Hippocampus guttulatus
CCAAGTGCACATATGGACACCCTTATGTTTGAACAAGGTGTTCGTTATGGACAGTCCGTGACGAGCACAGAAGTCCAATAACAAAACACCACTCGAGTTCTGATCGGGGGGGCCGTTCCTCCCAATCACGCCCCTCCAGGTCTCACTGTCATTGCCCACGTGAGCATTGAAGTCCCCCAGCAGAACAAGGGAGTCCCCAGCAGGAGTACTCTCCAGCACACCCTCCAAGGACTCCAAAAAGGGTGGGTATGCTGAGCTGCCGTTTGGTGCATATGCACAAACAACAGTCAGGACCCGTCCCCCCACCCGAAGGCGGAGGGAAGCAACCCTCTCGTCTACCGGTGTGAACCCCAATGTACAGGCACTGAGCCGGGGTGCAATGAGTATGCCCACACCTGCTCTGCGCCTCTCACCATGAGCAACTCCAGAGTGGAAGAGAGTCCAACCCCTCTCGAGAGAACTAGTACCAGAACCCAGGCTGTGTGTGGAGGCAAGTCCGACTATATCCAGTCGGAACTTCTCTACCTCACACACCAGCTCGGGCTCCTTCCCTGCCAGAGAGGTGACATTCCATGTCCCAAGAGCTAGCTTCTGCAGCCGAGGATCGGACCGCCAGGGTCCCCGCCTTTGGCTGCCGCCCAGCTCGCATTGCACCCGACCCCTTTGACCCCTCCCACGGGTGGTGAGACCATGAGAAGGAGGACCCACGTTGCCTCTTCGGGCTGAGCCCGGCCGGGCCCCATGGGTGTAGGCCCGGCCACCAGGCGCTCGCCAACGAGCCCCACCTCCAGGCCTGGCTCCAGAGGGGGGCCCCGGTGACCCGCGTCCGGGCAAGGGAAACTGAGTGCCATCGATTTTGTCTGTCATAAGGGGTTTTGTGAGCCGTGCTTTGTCTGGTCCCTCACCTAGGACCTGTTTGCCATGGGTGACCCTGCCAGGGGCATAAAGCCCCAGACAACTTAGCTCCTAGGATCATTGGGACACACAAACCCCTCCACCACGGTAAGGTGACGGCTCCCGGAGAGGAGCTTTTTAATCAAACTCACAATTGAAATTTTCATGGGTACGCATCTTTTTGGGTCACCCTAAAAACAAAAAGGATCAGATGTGCGCCAAATGGAGAAAACATATTAAAAGAATGGGTAAAAATGTGAATACATTACAATAACGCTCTTCTCAACGTGCACATTTGTCCCACCCCTCTCACGCTCTCTAAAAATTTTTTAAATGTGCACATTTGATAGTCCAATGGCTTGTTACTGGAGCAACACCCTCAAGAGTCCACTTTTTGTACACTTTAATCGGGGTAACTCTTGGGACAATAATGATTTGTATCATTTGTAGGCAAATGTGTACCATGTGGTATATATTATATGTAGCTTAGGTTACATATTTGTACCATTTCTACAACAATCCGTAACTATATAATTGTACAGATTGGCCTCCAAAGAGTCCTGTCGAGACCAAAACGATTCAATTACCACAACTGATCAGTATTTAAATTGTAACATTTCTCCACGTTCTTTTTATTATTATACTCTGGATGACAGTTATTTAAGATTTATTCTGATTAGTCATTGCTTAATCACACAGGCCCTCTTGCAATTCAAAAAGAAGTAGGCCATTTGGAACAATCATTTTGAACCAAAATCAGATGCATCTGAACACCAAAGAATTTATTCAATTTGTCTTAAGTAGCCAAAATCACAACAGAATCCACTTGTTTGACATTAAATTTGCTAAAAACGTTTTCATTTGCCCACCCCTAGAAAGGATGATAATGCTTCAATGAGTTCAGTGGCTTGTGTCATTCTATTTGCTGCAATTCAATGTGAATAACAAGGACGTCTACGCGGGCTGATGACAGACGCGATATGCCGAAGATCATGGACAGTTAATGATGGCTGGACAGACCGACTTACAGACAGAACTGCAACGATGCTGACTCACCCTGAGGTATGATCAACAAATGCAAGCTACATATCACTGATTTTGGCACAAAGCATGCTGAAATGCCGAGTCACTTCATTCTGGGGGTATTAATCATAGAAGGATTTTGCTATTTCCGTAGGGCAGTGATATTGACGAACAAGAAACTGCGCCTCAAATATCCAACCACACAAAATTGTTGCATAAAAAGGTTGCTCTCGTTGGACAGTAAGAAATAAAGCAAACATGCTTAATACAGGCGACCCGCTGGTCGAGTGGTTTGCACGTCGGCCTCACAGTGCAGAGATGCAGTGTTCGATTCCAGCTTCGGCCTCCCTGTGTGGAGTTTGCATGTTCTCCCTGTGCCTGTGTGGGTTTTCTCCGGGCACTCCGGTTTCCTCCCACATTCCAAAAACATGCATGGCAGGCTGATTGAACACTCTAAACTGTCCCTCGGTGTGAGTGTGAGCGCAGATGGTTGTTCGTCTCTGTGTGCCCTGCGATTGGCTGGCAACCGGTTCAGGGTGTCCCCCGCATACTGCCCGAAGATGGCTGGGATAGGCTCTAGCACCCCCTGCAACCCTAGTGAGGATAAGCGGATCAGAAAATGGATGAATGGATGCTCAATACAACAAATAGGCATGATATGCAAATCAACACGTGTGTTAATCACACAAGCTTTTAGCAGAAAAGCAGATCTGATGCAAAGTATACTCAGTGTAATCCTCTCTGCTGTTTCCACCAAGGACAGAGTCTCCTCCCATGTGTGCACTCCATTCGTAGGTCATCGCCTTTTTTCACACCCTGTCACACACTGCTGTATCCACCTCTCATAGTTGAAATGCCCTTACCAACTCTTTCTATTGCAGGGTATTTGGGGGTGTCAGGTAAAACAAACAAACCTTTTTTTTTCACATCGTCCTCTGTGGCCCACACTCCTGATGTAAGAACAATATTAAGATCACAATGAAGAGCCACATTGCTCCATGTGACAACATCAATGCAGGTTTCAAGACCTCTCTCAAGATCAAAATAACAACTAAAAAAAGAGTATCTTCAGTCGCTCCTGTTACTCCAACAGTTATTATGGTCAGTTTGAAAGTCGAGAAAGGGGGGCCTGGAGGGTGGGGATTAAAAATTAAAGAAACAAATAAATAAATACAGTAAATGAAACAAACGAGCAAGAACTCTAGTGCATCGCTGCCAAATGTTACAAATCATCCATATTTTGTGATGGAAAGCACTGAACACCAACTTGGTGCACCAGCAACCGGATGATGAAAGGAATCCAGCCCACGTAGCGATTAATAAATACGATGCAGAGCCGAAGGTTCGCCTTCACGTCCGCTGTCAGCACAAGTAGCTCATCATCGCCTCCACGGCAGCGGATAAACTACACTTCTGACAAGTACCGTAAACAAGGCGTAATTAACAAGAGAAAGATGGAGAAGTCATGCTAATTGCTAAACTATCGCTACATGTTGCGGGACACTGAAATAAGGGATTGGGTGATGCGGGACACTTGTCACATATGACTGGCTGCAGCCAACTTTGAACATCAAATTAGAAGACAGTTTATTTACGTTTTTTTTTTCAGCTGTATCGGAACATTTGTCAGAACAGAATTGGATTTCTTGAAACTACTTGTCCAATTTTCACAACACTTTGGTTATATAATTCTCTGCTGTTTCTGAGATTATCAATGTTTTTTGTCATCTTAATTAAAATGTATCACAATGGGTCTCAATTGTTTCACACCCCTCAACATTTTGGTATTATTTCGTCATACAAGTCTTAACATGCAAAATGGTTGAACAACTTATCGTAATATGTCAACCAAAATGTTTCTGTGCGACTTTATTTCCCAGGTGACTCTCGACTTTTTTAATGGAAGGAAATGTGTGAAGAAGTAGCTCAACCAATGATCAACCAATTTCAGAAAAATTCTAATCTGGATGACAATTTGTGGCCCACTGGAAGTAGAATGACAGCACTGGAATTGCTTGAGTGTTGCATGTACAATTTTCTCTCGGGAGATTGTACCATGTTCATTTACACTAGTATTTTTTTTCGCTTTTTTTCTTTGTGCTGTGCAGTGTTGTCTTTTCCTTTCTGTATCAACAGGAGATGGTTTCTCAACAAATTACATTGCGGACATTAAACGTTAAAGTAATCTTTGCCTGTCTCTATCAATCAATCTTCCCTCTACACTAAGGTTCTATTTACAGTTTAGAACAATGGTCATCAAAACTTAAGCTGCAGTATCCATCCCTCCAGAGTACACCATTTTTTTTTTTGACAACATGACTAAGCAATTTGACTGTCTTGTCCGTACACCATGCCACAAAGACATGTTCTGCTGCCAGTGATGCATTTAGTGAGACAAACATTTACTTTTGAGAGTGATACTAACGACTTTCAGGAAAAAATGGCTTTTGCAGACAAACCATGATGTTTTGCAATTCGTACAAATTGTTTGGAGAAATGGACTTACTGTTTGGTAAATTCCAATTCTGATCTGGGAAATGCACCGAAGCAACTGAGAAAAACTGCAATAAGTGTCTGGAGACTCTTACAAAGGTATGTGAAACACAAACAGGAAATGAATTAGGACCTCCCAGCATATGTCAGCCGAGAGGAGGGGCCTATAGGGATAAATGTTTCTTAATATGATAGGTATTTATATTACAAGATAGCCTTTAATAGTCCCACAATGGAAACAATTTGCATAATTTCAACCGCAATAGCAGATACAGAAAATACAAAAATGGCATGAAGGGGAGAAACCATTTGTACAAACACAATTTACAAAACAGAAACATAAGCTATCGTTGGTGCTTAAACTATCTCATCCAATCTATCAGCGATGTTATTTTTTTGTTTGCAAAAAAAAAGAGTGCAGAATTTCAAATTTGACTTATGAGATCTTATTAATGTAATAAACTTGCTTTCTTTACTGTGGTTGTGAACAGAATTGGTAAAGGCAAATAGACACAGATATTTCTGACCATGGAATGTTGGAACGCTCATACATGTTCAGTCAGGCTGCAACTGAATCCACCATTTAAAGCTTGATGCAATAAATACATTACCATAAACATTGGAGCCATCATTTAGCAATGATGATGGTTATGATTATGTTGTGCAACTGAACCATATGCATTATTTTATTTTATCTTATTACATAATATACTGCAATCACTGTCCGCTGGTAAATTTCTTGACGAAATGTAGAAAATATGGAAATTCAGACAAAATATTACGGAAGTGTATTTATATAGGCTGGCAGCTCCGCTAATCACAGTCATATATGCGCTTCAGCGAAATGCAGTGGGGGCAATAAACAAGTGAATGGTAAGAGATGAATGCAAAACTCAAATCTGAGGTGGTAATGATTCATTCAGTGATTACACTGACAGGTAATTGCCTTGGTTTAAAAAAAAGTCAAACATGTAAACAAACTCCAGGCATCGTATGTCGAGATGATGGATGGATGGATGGACGGTTAACGAATAAATAGATAGATAGATAGATAGATAGATAGATAGATAGATAGATAGATAGATAGATAGATAGATAGATAGATAGATAGATATCAATAAATCATCCTCTCCCCTCCCCCCGCAATAAGATGGAATCACCCTCCCTGAATGTATGATCATTATCTTCTCTTTCTTAGGGGCACCTTGGCCCTTGGCAGACACCCATGAGGGCAAAGTGAGCATTCAGAACCTTGGACAGTTCCGCACTAAGCGGCCTGTCCGTCAGCTTTTGTGTCATTCACTCTTTGAAAAAACGGATGATTTCGATTGAAAGCAATACAGGCGAAACGCCTTGATGGCTGCTGTGTCATTTGTGAGCTGCACCATTTCTTGTGGACAAAATGTTAACTCGCCCCTAAAAAGCAGAGTGTCTACACAAACACACATACCGCCTCAGATAACAAGTGTGGCTGCAGCGTGATGCTTCCATCAATTGTAAACATGTATGCATTTTTATCATTTTAAAGACCACATACACCAAAACCAAATGTGGTTCGACCTCTCTGCTGCTGCTGCTGCTGCTCGTTGTCAAAAAAGAAAAACAATGACAAGAGAGATGGCTCCTCGCTGAGCTGTGACAACCAATTACATAACGGCACAGAGGGGCGCTCGCATTGAGATTACTGTCCTCTCCACGAAAAATCCATCTCAGAGATATAACAGGCAGTTATTTCCAATTAACAACAGTTGTGTGCTTTTCGTTTGAGTGTTCTTGTTTTTCCATATGGTGCATGGAAAGGGGAGAAATTGTATCAGTGTGTAAGTGTCCATCTTTTCCAGACATGGCCACCATCTCCACCTACTACAATAACATGACAACAACCTTTGAGGACGCCACTGTTCCCATATACCCTACAATGCGTCATTAAACGAAACAAAACAAAACAGATTGTATTTATTTCATACATAAATGGTCTGCCCGATAAAACAATTAAATTCCGTGCCGAGCAACAGAAACACGACATGACGCAAGATGCTTCATTTGAAAACAACACCGTATACAATAACGCGTGCATAATTTAGAAGCTACACAATTGCCAACGATCATGAACGGATCGCGCTAGCAAATGACGCGATGAGATTCCTGTACCCGAGCTAAACAATTATGGAAGGATGCATGTAGTTGCGCATCTAAACAGCGCAAAACGTGGCGCACTCGCTTACCAGATACACACTGCTTGCCGAGCTGCACCGAGTCCAGCCTAGCCTTGACTGCAAATGATTCAGTATTTCCCTTTGCGGTGACAGAAGGTGACCTCCGCAAGACTCTGCAGCCTGATCACGATGCACGCAGCAAGAGGGAGCACAACAGCACCGCACAGGCGTGACGTGGGAGGATGCCCCGCGGTTTCCTTTCAATGGACCACACAAAACTGATTGCAAGACGTGGCTGACACAACAGATTATGATTAGTATTATTCTAACTATTACTATGATTATTATATTTGAATACATTCAATTCCAACCTTTGTTTTAACAGAGAATCTTCTAAGTGGGACCGATTCATTAAATATACTATATATGTGTGTGTGTGTGAGTGTGTGTGTGTGTGTGTGTGTGTGTGTGTGTGTGTGTGTGTGTGTGTGTGTGTGTGTGTGTGTGTGTGTGTGTGTGTGTGTGTGTGTACAGTATTAATATGACCGGAGTGGGTTATTCCAAATCTAGGTAGAGTGAGAGTTTCAACAGAAAGAAAGAGCCCCAATGCGATTTACACTCTCAAAACCAATCACTGAGCAGATGAGGGAAGAGGGGCGTCACTTCTGTTCTTGTCAATCAAGTCCACTTGACACATAAAGCATGAGGTGGGCCGTGGGAGGGTGTGGGTGAGATGTATAGATTTATTTGAAGAGCCCTCTTTGTGAAAGCATCTATGGTGTGCAAACGCTGCCCACTTTCCAATGAAAGGATTTGTTAAGTGTCTTTGCTCTGTAAATGTTTAAGACTCATACCCCTCATAATGGGAGAGATTATATACTTTCATGATTATGGTTTCAAACAGTCATGCACATTGACCCATTGTTTTGCGATGCAGTATTATTCATTCATTCATTCATTCATCTTCCGAACCGCTTTATCCTCACTAGGGTCGCGGGGGGTGCTGGAGCCTATCCCAGCTGTCTTCGGGCAGTAGGCGGGGGACACCCTGAATTGGTTGCCAGCCAATCGCAGGGCACACAGTATTAGTGATCGGGAAATGGCTCTTCATGAAGCACTTGTGATATTTTGTACTCTTCTTGTCATGATTCGGTTTGGGACCAACAGGTGGCACTTTAGGGCTCCCCCTGCAGCTGCACACCTGTTGGTCATTAGGTAATCAGTGCTTTAAAAGGACTCCCAGCCCGACCACTCATGGTCGGGTCATTGTGTTGCTTTTTGCTGCTGTCATGTTTGCTTGTTTGTCATGTTTCTGGTCATGTTTCTGTTATTGATAGTTTTGAGCTTCAGTCATGGTTTTTGTTTGCTACTTTGGACTTTGTTTGCTTAGGATTTAGTTTTCTGTGTTTTATCAATACACTTCTTCAAATACACCCTGCTCCTCCCTCCTGCCTGCTTTTTGGGGTCCACCACCACCTTGCAACGTAACACTTCTAGATCGTGCTCCCGGTTTAAAGATAAGACTAGTGCAATACCCCATTTTCAATATATTTTGAGCAGCAAGACCCCCCCCCCCCTCAAGCAAAAAGCAAGTATCCATTTCGTGTGCGTCAAATTCAAACTTAAAATGGCAACAGTGATTCATAATGAAAAGGAATTGCAGTCGAGGTGCTTTACGTACCTTAACTCCTTGCACATGGAACTCTGAGGGGTGTGCAACAGGTACCACGTGCTTGTACAATATAGCTACAAAGCGGAATGTCCTTCGCTGTGATGAGGTCAATGAAGCACTTGAACCAGATGAAAATGAAGACATACTGTACCTCCAACTTTTTTTCAGAGTGAGAGTGATTTAGTGCTCAAAAGGATGCCGTTCTCAGAAACTATTTTTGGGCAATGATTTTTGGAGGCGCAAGGTGATTGACTGCTGAGCACGTCCGCCTCACAGTGCAAAGGTACAGGGTTCGATGCAGGCCCATGGCTTTCTCATTTGCAGAAATTCTCCCCGTGCCTGCGTGGGTTTCCTCCAGGTACTTTGGTTTCCTCCCATCTTCCAAAAACATGCATGGCAGGTTAATGGAACACACTAAATTGCCCCTGGGTGTGACTGTGACTGTGAATGGTGGTTTGTCTTTGTGTGCCATGTGTTTGGCTGGCAAGCAGTTCAGGGTGTAAGCCGCCTCCTGCCCAAAAAAGCCGGGATAGGCTCCAGCATGCCCGTGACATTCGCAAGAATAAACCGGTTCAGACAATGGATAGATGGATGATTCTTGGATTTGTCAGTAAATATTAAGTTTCCAATTAGAATTAGTGTTGAATACTTTGTTTGAGTTTTACAGCTTCTGAGAGACAGGTAAACACACTAAATTACAGAAATATCATTTCTTTATTATGATGTGGTCAATACTGTAATTTCAACTGTATGGTTTCAAAATCAGTTTAAAATAACTAAATTAATATCTAATGCATAACACATGTTATTAGACAAGATAGAAATTACTTTGAATGCCATTTTATTACTGAAATCTACCATGAATCCACCAAACTGTTGGGATCATAATTTGAATAATGCCGATTTTTTTGGATCAGTTATCCCAATCCTTGTAAAACATTACGAAACAGACAAACTGAGGGTGGGATTAAAACCAAGATTGTATTCCATGATCTAATGAATGTCAGAATCTGCATAGCCATGATCCAAACATCGATCAAATTACCATGACTACATTCCCATAGGGGTTTCAGCCGTTGTGATTTCGACCACAATCGACTGTATCTTCTATGAAAAGGTGAAACATACATTGAACAATTCATTAGGTACTCCGACACAGTTGTACAACCATCATGTTAGATGTTCCAACAATTGTGCATTCAAGAAGTTAATATTTCGAAACTGTTTCCATATGAGCTTGAAAGGCGTGATTGTGTGATATGGGCAAAATGTCATCTCGATATTTTTGCCAGGTATCTTTAACAGTACAATAATGTTATTACTTGTGACCTGTTTTAACTGTCATATGCTTGTGCAGGAGTTTTTTGCCTCACTCAAATTATCCTCAAATGAGGGTAGTTCGAGCGTGTTTTTTTTTCTCCCCCTCTCCCTCCCTTGTTTCTTTCTGACTTTCGGGTTGAGTGAACGCTGGCGCGTTTTGGCTGCCGCTGCTCAACCCGTATTGTTTTGTGTTTTTTGTTATTGTAAAGTGTCCTTGGGTGTCTTGAAAGGCGCTTATAAATAAAATCTATTATTATTATTATTATTATTAAGCAAGTGGACCCGCTCTTAAAACGGCCAAAAAACATGCAAACCACTCACTGTGGCACCCCCTGGTGGGGCAATATGAAAATGGCTTCGTTAAATTTGAATTAATTCAGCAATTATTTCACAAAAGAAATGAAAATGTTAAACGTGTTTGTATTAAATATGTGTAATGACATACAGTATTTACAGTAAAATAATTCGCCATTTATTTCATCTGATAAATAGATTTAGGAAAAACAGGTCACTTGGTCGTTAAAACATTCGGTGTTCCGCATTTAAAAATAATGACGCGGGCCCAATTATGTCCTTACCCTGGTCAAACTCAATCTCAGCAATATCTCATTTGAGGTTTGGGTTCGAAATACTGTCCCAGTGTGAGCGATCATATCTTATTTTGAAAGAGGAAGCACTACTGTCGCCCTCGCTACTACGACTGACTTGCCAAACAAAACCTAAGCTGCTTGCGGAAGCAACACAAATAAATCGGGGTGATTCACAGAAGGTGAGTGGGAATTCTAATTGTCTTTCTCCGAAGCCAATAACTCGCCTCGTGACGCCAGCAAGAAAACGAACAGTCGCTTTTCGGAGATGGCTGTTTACCCGGTCGAATAACTTTTAGAAGGCGTTAGCTCGCCTCGAAGCTAACCGATTTTGACGCAAGACGAATGCTGTGCTTTTCAATCCGGAAGTTCATTGTCCACGGTCCATTCTTAACCGCGCTGCCTTGAAGACAGGTCGAGCAGGTCGGCGCCCTCAGCAGGCAGCGACGAAGTGGTATCTTCGTGAACGCTTGAAAGCTTGAATCAACTTCAAAACCATAATGCCAACTTAGTGCTTTTACAATCAATGGCATTTATGTACCGTACTTGGCTTACTTCTATCTAGAATATCGTCATCGCGATGGCACGTGCAATATACGTATCACAGAGGTGTGATAAACTGATACTTTCAAATGGAATTGTATGCATCTTTTCTGACTTTGACCGATCGGATGCAACCTTAAATGGGCACCACCATCCAATAGAAGAACAGTATCTAGAGGCATTACCAACACTAAATAACAACGGTGTTACAATTAATTGGATAAGAACACATTGAGTCTGCCCATTTGGCCATATGAAAATTTGTATTTCTTTCACTAAATAATACGAATGTAATTTCTTGCAGTACATGTTAAATATTGCAATAATATCTATCGTGTAATGTTCAACACCCAAATGTACGCTCAAATGTGTCATTCCCTGTGTGGTTTGTCCCAAGTAGGAGGAGCCGTGCTACCCTGTGGAAGTCACATGAATGAAAAGGATGAGGCCTGATCAACTAGGAGGCAGCTTAAGGAAACAGCCGCTGCATAGTGTGTGTCCCAGGGTGGGGGATTTCCGTTGTCTGTAAAGCCCCCCTGTAGTCTCCCGCCCTGATTATATGCAATGAATAGTACCACTCCGTCCCCCACCATTGATGGGGACGTGGCGGTGGGCTATGTTTTGGTGCCATTCTTCCTCATCACCATCATTGGAATAGCTGTAGCAGTGGTAAGTCGGCAGATAACTTGATGTGAAAATAGTTTCTATTCCAGTAGTTGTCAAACTCTAACCCAGCTAAAACATACTTAGCTCTCCAAGTACCTCCATCATGAACAAAATTAATATACAGTAGCTTAATAGTGTTAATTAAAAAAACAAAGGTAGAACATTAAGTCCTAAAATGTAGAGAAAATATAAGCCACTATAACATAATTATATCTGTTAAAACAATAACATTGAGCTTAAAATAAGGAAAAGAAACAAATAATGACTCAATTAAAATGTATTGCAATTAAAATCAATAGAATTTTAACCCTAATGTTTAAAAACAAAGGGCACCTATGACAAAGCAACCATTCATCTTCACACTCACACCTTTGCACAATTAGATTCTTCAACTAACCTAACATGTATGTTTTTTGGTTGCATTTATAGCACACCTGATATGTTTTTGAAAGATGTTAATGTCTACTTCTGTCTTCTGTTTCAGGTCTTGTACGTTCGTAAGAAACAGAGGTAAAGATGCAGTCTCCCGCCTTGTTTACAATGGACCTATGATTCATGTCTCCTCGTCATCTGCGTTTTCCTCTTGAATGTTATTTTCTCAGACTTGACAGACTCCGCCATCAGTTGTTGCCAATCTACTCATATGACCCCTCAGAGGAGGTAAATGAAGCTGAACAAGAGATGCTGTGGCGAGAAGAGGACACTAGAGTAAGGCACACTTTTCTTTTTCACTGATACCTTGGGGGGTATTTATGATTGATAATGCACTTGTACAAATAGATTTCTGTGTCGTTTTTTTTTTGTCTGTGGTTTACCTTGGTTGCTTCATGCTTTCTGATGCGGCCAGGCTGTTAGACTTAGTTTCTCACAACTCAGTTCCTCTTATATGAAGGGAAAACAGCTGCAACAAGTTGAGAGAAGAAATCACAAAGAATGTTTCAGGGACTGTTTTATTTGCAAGCACAATATCAAGTTATGTTCAATTTTATGAGCACATGACTATGACTTGAGCTTGGATATTAGATGTTTTAAGAATCCACGTGCTAGGATTGATACCATCGAGTGACATCTATTTCAGCTATGTGAGAAGATGAAGCCAAGCATAAAGTGCATTCGTTTTGGATAGCGATTGCAGGGCTGTAGTCTAACATTTTGCACTGATGCACCTTTTATCTTGGTTGAACAAGCACCAGTTAGGCGCACCAAAATTTTCAACTGCATTACATTCAACATCTCTGTTTTACAGGTTAAATTTTATTAATTGAAAAAAAAAACTGTATGCAACACGATGTTGACTGGTAAATGATTCACAACCTGCTCAACCAAGTTCTTAATTTTGAATCCAGTCCCGCATAACAGGGAACTCATTGAAAAGTCTTGGTACCGAAAGTGCTACTGCAATGCAGTAACGCGACAGTAGTTATTGACACAGGTAGGGCTGGCCAGTATGGCTGTAAAGTTTTTTCATGATCAAGGCTCAAATTTCTTTTTCTTTTTTTCTTTCAGAGCAGCTTTGCATATTGGTGACATAATTTGAGGAGACATTTTCTAATTTATAGGGGTTTAAAATAAATAAAATTATGAAAATATGACAAATGAGCCATTGGTTTTCTTCTTTTATTCACATTGTATATAACAACAAACTATTGTCTGAGCGATTAATTAAAAAAAAAAAAGAAAGAATCTCTTAACCACGGCCAATCAGAGCGTCCCACCTTGTTGGGGTCCCAGGTGAATTCTGGCGAGAGGTGAGGTATATACCCTGGACTGCAACTGTGAGCTAAATGAGCTGTCTAATAGCAATTGGTAAATTTTGGTGTCAACAAAATGGCCGTCAAAGTCATGTTGCAAACTCTTCTGCAGTCATTTTGTTACTTCAATGAACCCAGACCAAATCACAGCCATAAGATTTATTGTGATGCAAATAGCACTGCATATTTATTACGTTATTAATCTGCAGTACTTTGGCTGTTGTCCAAGTCTTGGCCCACCGCTTCGAAACAGTAGATGGCAGTGTTTGCTACACATGAGATAAAACAGTAAAACATAGCCACTCTATTTTAATCCTTATTTGCACTCAATTCCGGTATTGTGTTGTCTGAAAATTAAAATCCTTGTAAAGTGAAAACAAGTCGTCTGGATTTGACACATCACAGAGAAGAGATTGCTGTTAACAACCCTGCCAAAACTCTCATGCTTAAATCGAGATGTCCACTTTGAGTACTACCGTGCATACAGTAGTTGTCAACATTTAAATTTGAATGTAACACTGAAACGTTCTTTTCTTTTTGTTAGGTCGTTCAAGGTTGGGCAAGAAATTATCAGCAGCGTCGCCCTCTTCTGACCAAAGATGCCTGAAGAATCCAAACCACGGCAATGCCAGAGAATACCTGCACTAACCACAAGCATCGTCCTTTGTTTATTTTGTGGGAGAATACCCCGAGCCCCAAATCCTCAAGTGCAACAAGCAAGGCATAATTAGTAACATGTTGAAGGACGCATTCAACCGTGACCGTATTTAATGTAAAGTATTTAATCACAAGCGTTCACAAGAACACATTTACTTCAGTCTTGAATAAGTGAGCTGTTAATGAATGGATATTTTATGTGAATTTCACATTCAATTTCACTCAAGGAATGTCTGGGCTACGTTTTTGTTTTCATTTACACAGAAAACGATGACGAGCTCCGATCTGTGATCTGGATCTTCATGTGTTTTTTGCCAAATCCTGTGAGTCGCGTGGAAGCCATGAAAACCTCAATTTGAACATAAACAAGATCCAGTGCTCTGTTTGAATGACTCCTGCTCCAAATATGTCCTGTGCGCGAGACATGGCACCAGCAAAGATACACCTCCAGCCAGAGATGAATGCCATTGTTTTGACTGTACCCACATTAACTTTATTGCCCTCAGCCTGTTTGAAGCCACTCTGAACTGTGATGAGCTTGTTCGTGCGGGTGCGTCACGTTTTAACAGTTCGATTCATTTGAACAAGTTATGCATTGCAATGGGGAGAGAGGAAATGTGTTGCGTGTTATTTGGTTGAATCTCTTGTTGTGTTCCTCAAAATGTTTTTAACTGTACAATCATGCCAGAGTTGCACTTGTTGCTGAGCCACTGAGTTCCACTTGAACCCGAATGGACAAACTACTGATGTAAATTTGTCTGCACTGTTATGAAGCTTCATTTTTAAGTTTACTGAAAGGAGACCTCTTTGTTGTCATGTTTGCTGAAATAAGACTGGAAGGTGACTGCATTGTCCCTGCATCACTTTCTAAGTCATGACTAGTGATTACACTGGTGGAGTGCTGACAGAAAATATACTTTTGGCCAAAACCCTGTTTTTTAAATTGTCATTCATAAATGTAGATATAGATATTGCATTGAATGAAGTGATCCTCAAGCACCTGAGAACGTGTACTGATTAGATCTCTGACCCTAAATGCCCCAGCCAGCGTGTGGCTAAGAATTCAAAATATTAGTTGAGGTTCTTGCTTGAACAGACGAATCTCCAGCGGTTTCCAGGTTGTCTGGCCGGAAAGATAAAACGGTGAATTTTCAGGCTGAACCAGAAATGCACTACAATATAATCATTCCAGGCTAACTTAATTTGACCTCTAAACCTTTGAATCGATGTTGTTGTTTGTTTATTGAACATAAAACATATATACAGTAATAATTTGACAGAAAATAAGGTAGATAAAAAGAAAGAAATCCAACTGTTCAGATGTCCAACTGTTCAATGTTTCAGTACTTTTTGCACAACTTATTGATCCCTAACAGCATTGCAAAATACTTTTCCCCCTTAGGACGTCCGTTTCAATGCCTTTTTTTGACCCTTCCAGTCTCTGTATATTTGCTGTAACCCTCTGACAGCCGTAAAACTCATATATCTGTGGCTTTCTCCTGAGAAATCCTCTTAGCTTCGCATTGGCAAGATTCAGTTGATATTCGGTGTCTTGGTGCCATGATGTCAAAACGTGAATAGCAGAGGATGATTTGAATACCAGTTGTCATAAAACCAGGAAACCTCAATTTGGACAAAAAATGGTGAAACACGGAGCAGTTGGACATGAAGAGTTAAGACCAGGTCAAATTCATTTCGCCTGTCAAGGTTTTGGTCAATTTAAGGTCCGTCCTGAAATTTCAGCCTCAATCCAAATTTTGCCAGCTAGAACAGACTTTCAAAATGAAGCATATCCCCAATTCCTGTTTTGAACAAATGAGAGAACAACGACAGAAAATTATCTTTATTGACCATTTCATCTCATACAAATTGTCGGGCACCATAGAAAATATATACATTGTACATTTATATACGGTGTCCATTAAAAAGAATGATCCCATCCTCAACAGTTTACAGTATATAAATGAACAGATGTAGATGTCAGTTTGTGACCTGCATCGGATTTTGCAGAAGTTGATGGACAAAAAAACAAAAAAAAAAAAACACTTCATGGCAATTGTTGGGCAAAAAGCAGAAAAGGTGTCCAACCTTAAAATGTTTCAGTGCACTAGAAGAAAAATAAAAACTTACGAAGCTACCACAGTCAGCGAAACACACTTGTCAAGCTGACAAGTCTCCCTGACTTGCTTCTCTCACACACACGCACACACACCAGCCAGAATGCCAGCTTCAGAGCCGAGGCCTGTTTCAATCAGGTATAAAAAAAGAGGAAAACATTTTTTGTAATAAAAAGAAAACCTGTCTGACTCATGCCAGAGTACACAGTAACACAAAAAAACAGTTAAATGCACTGATATAAGCTCCTGAATGAGGTATGAATGTCCAGGCATGGAATAGTCACTTTGCCATTTTCCGGGTTGTAGAAGCCGAGGTGTGTGGAAGAACTGCCATGGGGCAACTTCACCGTTCGTTTTGTTGCTGTTGCAGAAAGCAAAACACGTCTTTAAAAAGGTTTATTTCAACTAAGTAAGGTTATGGGAACCCCTCTCGGTGAATAAGTGGCCTAAAGGGGGGAAAAAAAAAGAGCAGTACCGACTTTCAGTTTTATTATTAAACTGCTTGCGGCTGTACAGTTTGTATTTCAGTTGACTGGGCGTATGCGCAGGCAAAACCGTCTGTAAAAAGCTCCCTGAACAAACGACACGGATACTCTCAACCTGGCACCCTATGCTTTAAAATGGACAACACTTGAAAAGAAGCAGCACACACGTCAATGGTATGAAACTGGAAAGTAACAAAAAAAAAAATCAAATAAAACTAGAGAACTAGTTGTCTCCCCCACTACACATCAATGACAGAGGAGGCCGTTTGATAAGCTAAAACCTAAAATGTCCTACATGAAGGATCTTTCTACTTGTGAGCAGTGACACCGGGAAGGAGGGGTAAAAAAAAAAAAGTATACATACCACCAGTGACCTATTCTCATCCTAAACACTGAAGCTCAACTCCATCTAGCGTACGATGCGAAGGATAGGTTAAACCACATCACACAAACACAAGTATTGGTAAAAATCACCTTTGTCCTGTACAAAACAGAGAAACTCTACAGGCCCTACCATCTCAGACGCAGGTATAATCAGTAAGCAATATTGAGTAAATAGAAAACAAACAAACAAAAAAAAAGAGACTACAAACCATCTTTCAGCATTAAAGAAAATACACTAGCCCACCTTCTCCAATATAAAAGACTCGTGAGATCATGACATGGAGGAAAAGGCTGTCGTCCGTCATGTGAGACTTAGATCTAGGCTTGCGCAAGGTCCAACGTTTTCATCCAGTGCTGTTGCATGAGAAATGTACTGTGTTGGCCCTCACTTGAGCCGAGGGCCCTGTCTGGAATAGTGGCCATGAAAGTGGCACCGGTGTTGGAGATACAGTCCAGTTATGGTTAACAGTAAGTCAGTATGTTAAGTGAGGTAACATGCGTTGTTGGTATTACTGGTCCTCTTCCTCCTCTTCTTCTTCTTCCTGCTCCGATGACTCCTGTGATGCCTTCTCTTCCTTATCCTAAAATGGGACGGGTGGTGGAAGAAAAAAGAAAACACCTCAGTCTGTGCTCAAAAGAAATGCTGACTCAAGTTTCAACGTGTCTTTCTTATGAGAGGATCAATGTCTTTCCTCAATCTTGACTAACAAAACTGTGGCATGAAGGCGACCAGGGGAGGGGCCAGTGACTCATGATGGTGGACTGATGAGTCACAATGAAGCATCCAGCTTGCTTCACTCCCAACTGGCTCTGTTCATTCATAAAAATAAGTGCGGGGTAACTACGGGTCATTTCTCCATGTGACTAATGTGATCCAGGCGCCTCCACTACTCGTGCGCATAACACACTTTTACTACAAAACCACATCAACTTCCTTGATGGGAGCAACATGCTCCTGGCGTGCTGGTGTCAACTTTTATGTCGCTATAGAAAACAGAGATGCTCACGTGGTGGTTTAACTAAAATAAACAGATGTTTTTTCAAGCCGGCGGGAACTACATTATTACATTTATTTCCTATGTTCTGACGAGCAAACTTGCACGGTAAAGAAAGTGGTTGAAAACTGTCATCAAAAGCGACAACAAATTTGGGATCTTGGATAAAGAAGCATAACGAGCCCTGCGGCGTTTGTATTTGAGCAACAACTGTCCGATGCATGTGACTGACCTTTAACCTATTTCACCATAATTGAGTCAGAGCCAAACTTGGATTGCTACTTTTATAAATAACCCAGCCAATTTCAAGAGAAGCAGCAGCGATTGTCATCAGTCAAAGTCAAAATACTTGGGAGAAAAAAGTGACTCATCTTGAAGGATTTTGGCACGCATATGTGGAAAATATCGTGCCCTTAATTCACCGTACTCATTCTAATTCAGTTAGGGCAGAAGGATTCCTACCTCCTTCTTGGGTCTGCCTCTGCGTTTCACACCAGGAGCAGATTCTGCCTTTGTCTTGGGGGAGAGAAAAAAAAGTGTGATTATATCAAGTGCAGTGCAAAAGTTGAGTTTCAGTGCCATCATGCAAAATGTATCCGCCCCATATTATGGTTTACCATATCAAAATGAAAACGTCGGGAAAAAGGGGGTTCGCAGTAAGAGCCTGGAAATAAAAACAACAGTAATCTTGTTTGTCTCAAAGGGCAATGTGCATTTGAAACGCGAAATAATTTGTTTTAGCGACTGGCTGCCTCCAGGTGGCAGCAGAGCCCGAGCAAGGAGATTTGGACAAGGGGCACTGGGTTCAGTGGCTATTATCTGGAAGGCCAACAGGAACTGCACACAGGGCACTCCAGTTCGCTGGCCACCTGGTCTGTGGCTCAAAGACAGCTGGTGGAAGTGAGCGTGAACATAAACCCTCAGCCACTTGGCCTTCCTTGCTAACCCTATCTCACCAACGCCGGCGTGAGCATTTGCCTTCCCTCACACGTACGTACAGTAGCGGCGAGGACAATGCACATGGGAGTACTAGAGGGTTCAGGGCGAGGGAGAAAATCAGCTGTTGCTATGGAGACAACAGGCTGAGAAGAACTTGGACTGTGTGCCGGGTGGGGGCAGTGGGGTGGTGTTTGATGTCAGGGTGGAAACACTATTGCAGCCTCTGCAGCGACGTCGCCGTTTGCATGACATGCTGCAGGATGCGGCAGGACAGGAAGTACACTGCAAGCATCACTCTGTCGTTCCTGTCAAAAAAACGCCATTCACAATCGGAAAGCCATGCATGACAATTTCGGACAGGGGACGGGACGGGGGAGAATTGTCAAGCAAATATTTCTGTCAGACATCCTTGACAGGGTTTAGATGCCAGGAAATAGTCCAAAATCAGAATTCAAGGGTTGGCTGGCCTTAGTAGGTTCTGGTAATGACGTGGTCATCAAGGCTGAGCTGCCGCTGAAGTCGTTACTTTGCTGCCATGCGATGTGATACAGACGTGACAAACTTACTTTGCCCTTGCTGGTGGGCTTGTTTCTGCTGCCCTTGGGTCGTCCTCTGGGCCTCTTCGGAGTTGGGGATTCGCTGGGCTCCTGAGGATCAGGACACTGGGTGTTGAGAAAAACAAAAAGGAAAACCACAGTAAATGAGTGATGAATGAGTTGCAAACAATTTACTCTGTGCTCATAAATGTACTGTCAACGACTGCAATGAAACAGACACACCTCGATGTTCCTACACTGCAAAACCTGTCAGTAAAAACAATTATGCATTTGATTAAAGGACCATCTCCTTTTGTGTTCTTGCGTCAACCTGCACTTGTGAGCCAGTTTACGTCGAATCATCTCCGATTGGATTTCGAGCTTGTTTACTACTGCACCTCTTCGCCACCAAAGCAATTCAATACACTATGCAGCGTGACGGCCATACGAGTCACTCTCAACCTTGCAATGTCAGCCATTGCATAAGGAGTGGAGGTGGGTCTGAGAGGGTTAAAACTGGTTTGGGGGGTGTTGGGTTACAAGTTCCTGACCAACACAGGAAGTTTGTTGATGGGGGTGTCTACACCTCCCATTAATCATGGCTGAAGCACACATACAAATTGGGATTCATAAGGAGCACCAAAAAAATCAAGAGTTGCATTTCATGTGACGCTTGAAATGTACCACGAGCGTGATACGGTGATGCGACACATTTTTCATAATGCGTGGCTGTGTTGCAACGAAAAAACTGATGAGTCATATTAATTTGATGCACTTCTCAGAAAATGTGCAACTAAAAGTTTTAGTTACCCGAGGAAGCTTGCGGGGTCTTCCACGCCCCCTCTTCTCTACCGTCTCCTTCTCCTTGGATGACACTGTCCCCTTGTCGCTCATATTTACTTCTCACACCTAGGAAATAGAAACCACACCTGGTCAGAGTCCCTTGAGAGACAACGCTCTGAGCTCACTTAAATGGGGGTGGGGGATGGGTGGTGGTGTTGGAGGAGGAGAAAGGGGGGGGGGGGGTGGAAGCGGCAAAAAAGGCGCAAAACCACGACGCATCCAGCACTTAAATCAACGCTTCCAAAAGGCTCTATTCCAGTCCCGCGTGCGCCCAAAGAGCAGCCCACGCCGCCTCGCGGATCTCTGTCGGACCGGTTTGCATGGTGCAGCCATGGGCTACAGGCCTCACAGTTGCGTTCAAATACCGTCCGCATCCCGAGGCCCACGCATGTTTGCACCCCACTGGTACACACATGCACACAATAACCCGGGAAAGGTTGGTGTGCGGTTTCCGTGTCGTACCCTTCTCACATTTACGCACAAATGTAAAGAATAAAGGAAGACATTTCCCAAAAAAATGAGCCGGAGAGTGCGAACGAGCCAGCGAAGTGCGCGTCGTGTTTTGTGGCGGGTCAACAGCATACAATAGGCGGCTTCTCATTGAAAGCATGTCGCTTCCTCTCACTGGAGCAATTGCAAACCGTCTCAAATCGTTGTGAGGGTGCATAGCTACATGCAAAATGTGCACTCACCTCTGCCGCTCAAGTTTAACCTCCAGCCTGAATTACACAGCGAAATATCCCCTTTAAGCCCGGTGCTTATACCCAGTTAAAGAGCCCTGCACCGACCTACAAAGCCAGCCAGTCGACACACAAACACCCAGCCCGCCCCTTTAAATCCAAGATCATGAAGCATCAAAAGCAATTTAGCATTGAGGAAGAGTTGTTTTTACGGATACGACGCGTTTTTCCTACCAGGAGTTTAAGCGGTATATTCCAACGTGGTCCTAAAAATAGCATGTGCGTCTCCTCTCCGGCAGATAAAGGAAAAGGCGCCAGTCAGGAGGCGTTTGGGGGCAATATAAAGAGCCGCCCTCATGGGAGCAGGAGGACTGGGGGCGGAGATATGATAAGTGGGCCACCAACGGCACTAGACCGGCGCGACCCCCCAATACCGCCCCCCACCCCCGCCCCCGGGGCTCGGCAACACAATAAAATGTACGTGCACCACGCACACTACAACTACTGTTGAACATTGCGCGTAACTACAATGGTTGGGGGTGTTAAAACAAAATACAAAATGTAACTGGTTGTTGTTAGAGAAAATTGTGTGTTGTATTTTAATTATTTAGCTTAAAATTAATCAAGAAAAAGAAATTTTGTGGGCATTTTTTTTTCTGACTGCAACCCACTGTATGATTTATTCCAACTCTGCGGCAATTAACAGCATTTTAAAAAATCCTTGTGGTGCAATATCTTCTATGTCGAAGCTCTTTAACCCAAATAATGTTTTCATGGGGCAGCACGGTGAGTGACTGGTTAGCACGTCTGTCTCACAGTACAGAGGTCCAAGGTTCGATTCCAGCCCCCGATCTTCCTGTGGGGAATTTGCATGTTCTCCTCGTGCCTGTGTGGGTTTTCTCCAGGTACCCATTCAAAATCACACACGGACTGAACGACCTAAATTGTCCCTAGGTGTGAGGATGAGCAGCTCAGATAATTGATGGATGGATGTTTTCAGGGTTATTAGCTCACTTAGTTCCAGTTTTATTGGTTAATTGGTTTATTGGTCTTGACGAATTTCAGACTTCGCAGAGAAGGCCAGGGAGAGGGCTGAAATATCTATTATTGTACTATATAATTTGGTGACAGAAAGTAGATGAGACTTTAGACCAGGTAAAATCAGGTCTATGTTGTGGCACAGGTGCTGTAATACAATTTTGGTGAATTTGATCCAGGTGCAGGAAGATAAATTGCTTCTGTAATGAAAGGTTGTCTGTCGTTAGCGCTCCGCTTCTTGCCGTGCTGAGGGTTATATATATACTGTATATATATATATATATATATATATATATATATATATATATATATATATATCTCCGGCTGGATTACTGTAATGCACTTTACTTTGGAGTCAGCCAATCCTCCATTAAGCGTCTCCAGCTGGTCCAGAATGCTGCTGCTCGCCTCTTGACTGGTACTCGTAAGAGGGAGCACATAACTCCTACTCTGGCAACACTTCACTGGCTCTCGATACATTTTAGAGTTCTTTTTAAGATCCTATAATTTGTTTTCAAATGTTTAAATGGCCTCGCGCCACCTTACGTCTCTGAGCTCATCCGCCCCTACACACCTGCACCTCAGGTCTGCGGACTCGACATTATTAGAAGTACCAAGAACTAAGCGGAGGCTCAGAGGGGATCGAGCCTTTTCCCTTGCCGGTCCCTCTCTTTGGATTGACCCACCACTGAACCTTCGGCAACCCCCCTCGCTGCCCATCTTTAAAACTCATCTCAAAACCCATTTGTATTCTTGTCATGATTTGGTTTGGGACCAACAGGTGGCACTGTAGGGCTCCCCCTGCAGCTGCACACCTGTTGGCCGTTATGTAATTATTAGTTGTATAAAAGGACTCTGCCCAAACACTCAGTGTTGGGTCATTGCTGCTGTTGCTTTGTTGCTGTTGGCTACTGTCATGTTTGTTTGTTTGTTTGTTTGTTTGTTTGTTGCTGTTTCTTTGCTGCTGTCATTTTTGTTTGTTCAGTCATGTTTCAGTCAGGTTTTGGACATTGTTATGTTTTATCTTCAGTCATGTGTTTGTTTGATACTTTGGACTTTGTTTGTTTTGGATTTAGTTTTCTCTGTTTTAATACATTTCATGAAGTACACCCTGCTCCTCCCTCTTGCCTGCTTTTTGGGGTCCACCATCAGCTTGCAAACGTGACTAAAATAGCAATGAAATGAGGATTGTAGTATACTGTATATATTATATATTATAATTTTGCAATGACGGAAGTGCGGTTAAAATAATGATAAAGTTGCAGACTGAAATAATGCCGTATGAATGATGAATGGCAGGCTAGCCGCTGGCGAACGATGAATGATGGACCGGTGAAATTTACTCATGTGGACACAACTGGAAAACTCCAACCATTAGCAGATTTATTACACTTGCGCCGGGCCTGAAAAACTTTACACTCAGTCATGTTTTGGTTGTAGATTTTGACAATAAGACTTCCTGTTCTTCTATTCCTACAGTAAAATTAGCACCCTTTGTCTTCTGTCTTTCAGTCTTTAAATAACGTCTCTCTCCATATCCACACGTATATGAAAGGGTTATTGTAACGTTTCACTGCTCAGCATTGTGCATGTAGTAAGCGAAAGCATTTACTGAAGCTCTCGTACAGTCAGTATCTGTAAAAACCTTTACCTCACACCTCCGACTCAATGCTGACGACTTTTCAGTGTAGCAGTACTTTGCAGGATGACAATACCAGTTGCAAGAGTTTTAAAAGCTTCTCACATTCCATGGGGTGGTGGTGTCTTGCATCTAACAAGATAAACATCTAACGTGTGTTGTATGGGTGTGGTGCATGCAAGCCAGAATGTGTCGTAATGAAGCCACTTGCTGCTACTTTCACACCAGAGTTTCTAATGTACAGTTAATGATCTGCAACTCACTCGCATACAAGGTTAGAAGTGATTAGAACTGAAAAGCAATAGAAACCCCTGGGCTTTCAAAACAATATGTTGTGCACTTGGGCTATTTAATTTCTCCTGAAATTAAATATTGAATGTACTGTATGAGGCTGACTGTGGAGGAGTGAATAGGATGGGCATGAACTGGGCGGGTGTTTTTCTCAATGGGGCCAATGTTCTGCTCAGCATGTGCATGCCACCCCCTTCATTCCCTGTTTCTTACTCTATTCACTTCCTTCCTCTCCATCTTCCCCAACAACTTCAGGCCCATCCCCCTGCGCCATCACACATCTCTGCCACACCAGCCACTCAGAATGTGGACAGAGGAGGAAATAGTTCCTCTTGTGTGGGTTTGTCCTTCCCAGCCATTGGCACCACCTGGAGACCAACGATGGGACTGAGGAACAATGCAAAACATGATGTTTTTTTCCCCCCCATGTGGAAAATGTGGTTCTGGTTTTACTGATATAATTTTGTCAATGAAGCTGAAGGTGAAAATGCATTTTCTTTGTGCCTTCAACCTGGATCCACATTCCTGGCTCTGGTGGCTGTATATAATTAGTGAGTGCGCAAAAATCTTTGCTATCAGATTGACTTTTGAGATTACATTTACCAACCATCTGGTGAATAGTGGCCTAATGGTGACCTACGTTCAGAGAAGCCATCAAAAGGAACTCGGGAGACGGTCTGAAATCCAAAATCAAATCTCACAAGAGGCGACCACCTCACTCATCATCTCCTGGCTCTTGAACTGTGCAGCAGCCCAAGGCAGACAGAATCCTATTAACCATCTCAGTGGGAGGGATAGTCGAGGGTGGGGTGGGGGGTCTTAGTCCACTTTTGCGTACTCACCCCCCCCATGTCCTCTTGCCCTTTTCCCCTCTTTCTATACGCTCATCCATCTTGCCCTATGTCACGCTCATTCTAGCAATCCACTTTGAGCGAGGCGCAGTGTGGAACCGCAAAGGCTCGCTGCTGCCTAACCGGCTAGCAGATGTGGATAGAACCTTCTACCCGTGCCCGGCTTTCCCCTTCCCTGATTGTGCCACGCCTGGCCCTGGATGGGGCAGAACATGAGTAACACACGTGCAGGCACTCTATTCGCATCCTCCTGCTCGACATACAAAAGAGAGGATGAAGGAAGCAGCAACAATGGAAGGGAGAGCGCACATGCACTTGGAGGAGGGAGGAATGTGTGGGAGTAGTTAAAAGGCAAGGTGGGTGGAGACACAAACGTGAGTGTGGGCGTCTTTTCTCCTTGTGTGAGGGGGCGGGCGGAGGTTCGTGGGCGAGGGGGTGGGGCCGTTTATGACTAGTAACTGAGTCACACAAACACAGGAAGAAGCGCGTGCAGCTTGTTTAGTGAGCACAGAACTGTATTTATGTGAAGGTCCCGTTTGCAGACAAGAACCGGAGCTCTCGAACGACTTCATTTTACCTCTGTCTGAGTCAACTTTACATCGCCACATCCTGAGATTTTGGACTTTTGGGAGCATCACTCACCCCGTGACTCATTTTAAAAGGGTGAAAACCGAGTTATATTTGAAACTTGTTTTGCCAACCACAGTTTCAATCTTTGGTATGACTCACTTTTTGTGTAGTTTCAGAATTCTTTGGGATTGTGAATCCCATTAGACTTTCATTCGTGTGATGTACAGTACAACGCCATTTCAAATCTAATCATGCAACATGGACCTTTTTTCCATGTCAACGTGGTGCTGTGAGATAGGGCTTGTAGATTTTTGGGAAAAAATAATCACGATTTTTAGATTGAGATTAAAATCACGATTATTAAAACGACTTTTCATTGATTTCAAAATTCTTTAACTTCTAAAACTCATCTACTCAAAACTATCATCGTAGCCTCATGCTCATCCCTGCACGTTGAACACACTGTTCTGAAACACTCTATTCTTTGATCTTGGAAATATCTTGTGAAATTCAAGCCTCTTGCATTTTCATTCTGCTTCATCCACACCTTTGATGCCTTTCAGGGGTGTCCAAAGTCGGTCCTCAAGGGCCGCTGTCCTGCCTGTTTTCCAGCTCTCCCAAGAGCAACACACCTGATTCAAATAATCAGGAACATTCTAATGCTGCTTCAGAGCTGGCCGATGAGCTGATCATCTGAATCAGGTGTGTTGCAGCCCAGAGAGATGGAAAACAGGCAGGACAGTGGCCCTCCAGGCCCGGAGCTGGACATGCCTGCGGCTTACATCTTTGCTCACATTGAAGCCTTGGATAGCTTTGGTAAAGGTGATGCACAGTCGCCAAGCAATTTCAAGTGACCAGTCGTGGACTTACTGTGATTCAATGTTTCAACACATCTACTCCACAATTCTGAGGTTGAGCGTTTGAAGCCCTGCGATTGGCTGGCAACCGGTTCAGGGTGGCCCCCGCCTAGTGCCCAAAGACGGCTGGGATAGGCTCCAGCACCCCCCGCGACCCTCGTGAGGATAAAGTGATTCAGAAAATGGATGGATGGATGGATGGATGAAGGGTTTGAAGCCGGACTCAGGCCTCCCTGTGTGTAGTTGAAATGTTCTGCCTGTGCTTGGGGGGTTCTGTGGGTTCCACTGTTTTTACCTACACTTAAAAAACATTCATATTATATTAACTTATGACTTTGAAGTGTCCTAAGATGTGAATTATTATTATTATTATTTTATGTGGCCTGGGCTGGCTGAAACGAGTTTCTTGCCCAAAGTCAACTGGAATGGGCTCCAGCTCACCTGTGACCGTAGAGAGGATAACAGGTATAGGAAATGTATGAATGGATGGATTTTTATTATAATTTCAAGACAAAAAATGTGAAGTTTCTTTCTACCCTCTTGAAATAGGTCATATTTTGGGAAGTATGAACCATGCTTGTTTTTTTTTCAAATAATTTCTTTAACCCTAGGCTTTGTTCAATTTCACTGTCCTTTCAGCTTGTTCGTTGCCAATTTTGTCCAAATACAGACAGCCTGTTCTTAAGATTTTTAATGTTTTTGTTGTTGTTGCAACTTGTAATGCAGAAGATTTTTTAACATCAGTTCTTGTTCAGTGGCACCTTTCTAACATTGATGATTATGAATGCATTATTATTTTTTGTGCGGTGACAGAAAAACTGAAAAACTCCCTCTCGGCTTGCCCCAAAATGCGTACCTCTATGTTACAATCCCCCAAATCCTCTAATAGACCGTCACCACTTGACCCCAAACAAATAATTGAAAATATTGCATTGGTCCTGGTAATGAAAATGAGCGCAATAAAAGTTTTTGAATTTTAACCTTTAAATAGTTTCTTAGATCACATTAGGCCAATGATTTAAAAAGGGAGAAAGGTTTGCACAAACTCTTTTTACCCCAAACAATATATATGTAATCCACCAATTAAAAAAAATATGTATCAACGGGCCAAAAGTGCCCACACTCGAGCCAAAACGAAAAATTCGATGTCCAAAGTATCGAACTGAAATAGGAACTGAAGTTAAATATGACAACATCCGGATAGACAGCCAACACGGATCCAAAAAGGAAGCGAGGTGGACAGAAATACTGTCGTCAACATTGAATCCACAACAGCGCTTGATGATTCTTGAGGAAAAACACAATAAACCGAATCAATCTCTCCCCCTCGTGTTGATACACTTAACATACAACTCTTGCAAGGTACAGAAATGATCTCCTCCACCAGAGGGCAGTCGTGTACCGTTAAATCATCACCTCATACAAGCAGAATCTATTCTCCACTGACTGAGGATGCGGCGTGCGTCACCACCTGGCAACACGCAGTCGTATAAACGTTGTGGTCGTGTAGTCATCTATAAGGAATACAGTCACCCCCCACAAATAACAATTAGAAGCATCTGAATTAAATTACTATTAATTCCTTCATTGAAACTCATCTTCCGAACCGCTTGATCCTCACTAGGGTCGCGGGGGGTGCTGGAGCCTATCCCAGCTGTCTCCGGGCAGTAGGCGGGGGACACCCTGAATCGGTTGCCAGCCAATCGCAGGGCACACAGAGACGAACAACCATCCACGCTCACACTCACACCTAGGGACAATTTAGAGTGTTCAATCAGCCTGCCACGCATGTTTTTGGAATGTGGGAGGAAACCGGAGCACCCGGAGAAAACTCACACAGGCCCGGGGAGAACGTGCACACAGGGAGGCTGGAGCTGTAATCGAACCCGGTACCTCTGCACTGTGAAGCCGACGTGCTAACCACTGGACTACCGGGCCGCCTTCACTGAAACTCATCAGGTGGAAATCCAATTTAAGTAAAGGAATCATGAGAAGATCGCGTATATTTGGTTGACACGCGCGTATATTTGGGGATTCCGGGAGGCTTCTCAAAGAGTCACCTTGCACGACGGAGGAGCATCTGGATATTTATTTATTTATTTTTGCTCGCACTCTACCTCTGTTTTATCTGATTGATCAAAACGGAAGGGGCTCCTCTGCCCACAATGGGTGCTGTCACATTCCGGCAAAGCAGTTGCATTACCCTGATACGGGCAACTGTCTGGGCGGCATCTGTGCTTCTTACTTCTGGACGCGATTTGTGCTCACTTTTATCAGCACTTTTATCTGTTTTTTGCCCGAGAGAGGAGCACAGATTCCGTCCGCTGAGTACTGATGTGACCACCACCACAACAAATAAGAGCCAGGCCGGGGATAACTGTTTACAGACTCAAACAAGTATGAGGCTTAGCTGCAGAGTTGAGTGGTTTCAACATTTGCCCTATTGATTCCGCTTTAACTGGTGTCCTGCTCTCAGGAAGGTTTGACAAAAGGCAAAGCTGTCTGTCTAGTAGAACCCTGCACACTTCGTGAGTGGAGAGTGCAGATTTGCGATCTGACAATAGCTCCTTTTCCATTCTACATCATTACAGCTTTGCGCACATCACTTGTGCAATCGGCCACTTTACAGAAATTCATCTTGGTTTGTTTCTTCACTTTGCTTGCTCGCATTCTTCATCTGCAGTGGCAAAATGAGTGATGAGACTTGAGTAATCTTACTGGTGTCTAGACCAATATCACCTGTCATCTTATCTCCCTGACACCAGGATGTCCGTCTCTTGACCACATCACAGTGTGGAGTATCCCACATTGGTGAGTGTCAGATTTCTGCCAGATTGACAAACGATTGGAGTTACTGAGAATGAAATGGGCCACCGCCACTCAGGAGGGTCGAGGTGAGACGGATGGGCCATTTGTAATGCAGAAGGGGCCTCAAAGCCGCATTAACTATTCAAGTGTGGTTATCCCAGGGTAATGGTACGCCGGTATCATGACAACCGAGTCCCACAAGAGAAAGTGCAATTCTAATGTTGATAAATGGAAACTGCATCTGTGGTTCATAAGATCCATTCTCCATTTTGACTGATTGTCTGCTAAACGCCACATGTGGCTGTTGAAGAATGCGCATTCTGTGAACACGGTGTGAAATGTCACAAACACATGCTACTGTATGTCATTCATGACAGTCGATGACCACACAATTGTATTTTCAATTGGATTTAGTGGTTGCTGCCAGCTATTTGGCGAACTGAATGATTCAATTCAAGCTCTCCGTGATGGTTTCTTTTACGTGACCCGACTTAATATGGGACCAACAGATTCTACTGTGCTTGTCAAAACGCATTTAGTATATCAGAGCATGACATGTAAATCAAACAAAAAGCTATGAAGAGGCAGGCGGATGATGCAAATTCATACAATAAATCTTCACCTTGACCTGCCACTGGCATATGCAAAGGCAAGATGAAAGCCTTCATGTGAATGCGCTACAACTTTGTAAACTCTTCCGACACATAAATGTTCAATGTTCTCTTGTCTTGTCACCCAGCAGTCCATTTTTGAAATATGCCCTCACAGTCGATTGGCCTGCGGGATGAGGATGCACCTGGTACGGCTGAATGCAGGACTGAGCCATCCATCCTCTGTAGGGCGATGTTGAGGGAGGGGAAGGATGAGGTGAGTGGTGCTCTACCTGCCCACTGAATAAATCATGGCTGAGCACTTACGGTAGCTGCAGTCCAATTAACCAAAGGGGACCCCGAATGAATGCAGTTAGGTGGCGTGATTAATTACTGACTACGAAAAAGGGCGAAAAGCCAGTGACGTTTTACTTTGCAGATTTTAGCTTCCCTTGTGAGAAGCATCGTTTGGTTTGAAAATTGCAAACGCACAGAGCCACTGAAGTGCAGGCACCCGCAAACCGTCATGCCTTTGCGCATGACACGTATCCTCCCATAAGGAGAGCTTATGGAACGCGTCAAGGAGCTAAGTGAGACGCACAGCACAGAATGTTTCACTTCGAGTATGAGCCCTTGAAGAGCACATTAGGATGCAATTATTTCTTTTTATATTCCCTGTGTAACTCTTAGCTGTACAAATGCAGCGCATTTAAAGACTGCCTTTAATTGAACATAAAAGGTGGAAGGGGAAGGTTAATGTAGCTGGCACAAAGGGGAGACAGCCTCGGAAGTCTCGCCTCGAGTGTGAAATCCTGCCGACTTCGCAGCCCCCTGTGAGGAGCTAATTAGCCTCAGTCAGTAATCAGAACAGAGCCATGCAGAGGCTGGGTTCTGGCCTCACTTTCCGGGGCGATTAAAGATCTCTCCGAGACAAGTGCTGGTAATGACCTTTGTCTTTCTATCAATAACTGACTCGCACGCAGGCCTCTGATTGCTACTGCCTCCAATTGAAAGGTCACTTGAATGGAACTTATAAAAACGGAGGAAAGGAGTGACATGGACGTAATTGGATCGAGCACTGGTACAGTGTGGATGAGAAAGACCTCAGTGGAGGTGTTCATTTATTTGTGCCCCTTGCAGGGAATAGCTACACGCGTCATTTAAAGGTTACTTCAATTCTGCAACTCAAAGCGGGATACGAATTACAAAAATGTGCAGACAGTATACTGTATAAGTAACATCCTCATGAGTTTGACAGTTGAGTTTCAGTTGTAAGAAGGCGCCAATCTCATTTTGAAATAAGTCTGCTACTTACTATTTCGACTGAACCTTTCTTTGTCAATAAAGCTCCTAACTACCGCGAACCCAAATTTTGGTCACGACAAGTGCCAACTGACACACCAATCATTAAGTTGCTCTCAAATCAGCAATTTTCTGGAAGAGAGACGGATGGCGTGACTGGGCAAGTCATGTATGGGATAAAGAAGAAGCTAATCAGATTTCTGTTCAGATCCAAGATGCAAATTGTATTTTGTGTGAAAATCGGAAGACGGCAATGTTCTTATTTCTCTTTCACTTGTTAAGCAGTAAGCAACGTGGTTGTCATGTCCACACGGCGGGACTGATGTCATCGTCTATCAAATTCACAACCAGCCTTTGATTTTTAATCCTTATCATTATTGTTTTCACAGAAGCAAACACAGGCATTTTATTTAAAAAAAAGTGGAGAATCTTTCTTTTAGGTACAGTAGCATTCTGTCTGTCACTAGGGGTGAGTATTCAACGATCTACCACTCTGGCATTTGAGTTCACCCTTGACAAGCGTGCAGTCTCCAGCATTGTCAGTATAGTCTTGTTAGTGCCAAACATAAATGAGCATAGCAACTTTATAAAACAAGTTTTCCTCTAATCCTCACCGAACACCTGTACCTTCCTGATTTATTTATTTTTTTACAATTATTATGTTGACCTGTGGTTGAATTTGTGTAAATTTCATTGGCTAATGCAAAAATAAGATTTGCTCAACTTTCACTGATGTCTACCAATATTTACAACATTGCAAGTAATCCCACATTATGTGCACACGCCACTTTCCATTCAATGAGTCTGAAAGACTCTAATGTAGTTTTTCGGCATCAACAATAAAGTGTGCTATCTAGCCAATCTCAAGGATTATTGTTATTTGGCCACAGGGAGTCCCGAGAAATAACCAAGAAATTTGGACATGGCTTGAAGATGCAATTTGTTTTGATTCCAACCAGCCGTAGCCTGCCACCCAAACAGATCATGATGTGCTTTAACATGGTGTGACATGATTTTACATTGGGAGACAGAGCATCATCCAGTATTTGTGCCAAAATGTGTCTTTCCGTTCGATACCAAATTCATGACCACACAAGCAGCGATAACCCACCCTGACCAATCTTCATTAGTGCTGCTTGCTTTTTTTTTTTTGCATCATCACTCTAAGTCATCGTTCTGTTTGTGATCAGGAAAGGCTTTGCTTTGGGATGTATACTGTACATTTAGATGAAAAGTATAACCCCCCAAAAAATACAAAAAGCATTTTTTCTGTTTCAGGTTTGGTAATCTGTTCTCGAGGCCTCATTTTTATGTGGAATTACATTCAAGGGTTCACCTGAGGCAGCCCTTCCTTTGACAATGTATAGTTTCATCTCCCATAAAATACACAACAGGCTTATTCTGGCTGCGGACTGCTTCCAATGAGTACATCCAAACATAATTTATGCTTTAGATTGCGATTAGAGAAGCTTTTGTGTGTGATAAAGTGTTGGAATGCACAACGATTCCTGGATCCAGCTGAGAACATTTCACAGAATTGGATTTCATTCACACAGTTTTTGAAGACAACACTCTCACTCTGGATAATCTGTTGCTATGGATAAAAGAGTGAGGAGAAGGTTCTCTAAGGGATCACTATACATACTGTGGAAAATTGAAATGATCAGATCAAATCTTTCTGACAGAGAGGAATGCAATCCTTTCAAATACAATATCATAAATACTGTTGAAAATTGGCACATGCAGATAGGTGATAAAAAGTATCAAAATACATACACAGTGTTCCTTTTCTACTTCGGGTTCAATTATTGCTGATTCACTCTATCACAGAAATTCATTTGTGACCATCGCTTCATGTATTGTCCTTCATGTATTGCAGTTGTATTTGCTATTTTTCTTCCTTCAATGTTGGACCAGTCAGAACATTTCGATTTTATTTTTATTTTCGGGGAAATGTGTTTTTCAAAAACCAAGAACATAAAAAGTACACATCTTGTCACCGATCATCAGCAGTTCAGTATTTATTCTACATTTCTGAGATTAACAAGTGTCAAAAACATGTCAAGCCATGCTTTGCAGAAATTCACTTTTTGCGTGCGGGGGGGGGGGGGGGGATTGGAACGTATCACCCGCAAAAAGTGATATTCCAGGTGACTTCGGGAAGAAGGCGCACTCCACCCTGAACTGGTCGCCAAACGCTCACACATATTGAGGGCGAACAACCATTCGCACCCACATCCACACCGTCACTAAGCGGGAACCGATCCCACACAAATCAGGCGAGTGCACCACGACACCATCAGCAAGCGGTTATGATTACAGTTATTTCTTGTATGAAAAACACTTGTAGTCCATGAATATAAAAGAATGAAATGAATAACAGAAAGCACAAATCGAGTATGCCTTCTTGTGCTACATGACAATTTATTCGTATGCTTCTGTGCAAAGTCGACAATTGCATGCTATTATTTATGTCTCTCTCGTTGTCCACTACGCACCCCTTTTGGGTCCCGACCCACTGGTTAAGAATCACAGCTTTAATTGTGTTTTGTAGACCCGATGGAAAGAACGATGCCGCATCACATTGGCTTATATAACATGTTAGAATTTTCAGCCTTTCTGCTGGGTTTGTGATTTGCTTTGCACATGGTGTGTATGTGGGGGTGGGGGCGGTTGATTGATACTTGTTCGCTGTGGAGTCCTCTGAGGCGTACTGTAGTCAAGATGAATGGTTGCAAAAGGAAATGTGACTGAACATTCTTTATTGGAAGCTGGGAGAGGCAAGTAAATTATGAATTAGATGCCATATTTTTTGATAAATAAATCATGAACATGGGTTGATTCTGAGGTGGTGGAGCTGCGATTCAGAATGACACTTGAAATATTATCAAAATATGACAGGGCGAAAGAATAAATAAATAGCAACACACTATTAATTCTGTCCAATAATCACACCGGGCCAAGCAATTTACCTGACAAGAAAAGTTTTGTTTGACCGTAACAACCTCAAAATGTCATTTCCTGTCCCAACATGTAAGAAGTGACACATAAAAAGAATATGTGGTCCACAATGTGTGTGCAATATGGGTTTGAAAGCGATTCAGAAAATGCAATGACTGATGAATTTGTCTTCCTATATCTATAAATGGACAAAAGCAGAAACATCTGTCCCTCAAGTTTGCTCCCCTGTTTTCTAAATATGGAGGAGGACACGGTCAAGTGCATCTTCTTCAGAAAGTTCAGGTTTACAAAACATCACACATTTAAACAAAACAAACAAACAAACAAAGCCTCAAACAAATCATGAATGGGAAAATAACGAACAACGAACATCCATATAGTTCTTGAGCTTCAGCAATGTGTGTGGAATCGTAAAGCTCCAAGTCTGCAAGCATGTGAGTAGAGATAAGAAATAGTTTGGGAACCAGCTGTGGTGGCTGAGGTATGTCATGGAAAAGGGACGCGTTATAATTTTTCTTTTAGGCTGCCTCCAAGGTTTTGATGAAATACTGGAAATGACATTCAAACCACAGAACAAGATAAACGTTGGCAACGTTCTGTATTCATAGAATTCATTCATGAACAAGTGATCATTTGAATTGGTCAAATCAGTTGGCCGGATGGCTGCCAGGGATGTTTTTCCTTTCATTTCATTTCATTAGATTTTTTTTTTTTTTTTTTTTTTTTACTCCCTTACATGAATCCCATTTAAATCCCCAAGGGAATGTATTTCCTTAATCTGCTGTATGGCTCTGTCTTGCATGCATTACATCACAAAAAGAATAATCCAGGCGCATGCAGGCCAAGGAGAGATGTGAATCTCTTTAACAACCAATTTGAAACAACCCTACCGCGATTAGAATCACAAACACAAATCCTTATGGGCTAGGCACGAGGAGCACAATTTGTTCCAGGGGAATTGAAAGGTCTGCTCCAAGGCTTCCAACATCGGTACTTTATTTTACAGTTTTGGACTGAAAAAGACTCAGTGGTAATTTTCGACTTGGTTTTCATTTGATTATGACCTGCCCACATTGTGATTGAAAATTAAACATTCACCTGATGACTCCAACAACACAATGACACCAGCACGAAGCTGTTTCTTTAGTTGCTTGGTGTAATTCTCTTGCAAAATGTGAAGAATTAAGGCTAACAAAACAAAATAGAATGGCTCCAGGTTTGACGTGGGCATGAGTAGAGCTAGCCACTTAAATTTCAATGATGACTAAACGCTGTTTTTGGACATTTAAGCATTCTAGACTCGTCCCAGTTGTTTCCAGTTCTGTCACTGATGTTACGCCAAGATATTGATGCTGTTGATGTCAAAGGAACGTTTAATTTTAATAAATTAAACTTTAATACTTTAATAAACTTTATTAAATAATATTGTCCGAAAACCTTTTGATATTTTTTAATTGACAGTCACTTTAATTATAATATAAAGACAACTTGTGTCTAAAATTTTGGCCATCTGCACATTATAGGTCTTTGAAAACTTTAACTGAATTTTTTTTGACAATTTTGGGCTCCCAAACTTTTGGGGGGCTTGTGTACCTTTTTTGTATTCCTATGCCCCTCCCCCACCCCCCCAAAATAAAGATTCTACCTTTCTGGTGATATTAGGTTCATGTGTTGATTTGTAATGACTCTGATTTTGAAAAGCAAGCTTTTATTTTGGTGCAAGTAATGTAAAGCAGGAAATATGCACCAAAAAAGTTGCTAAGCAGTTGGGGGGCGGGGGGGGGGGGGGAGAAATCACTTTGAATCCATGTATACACTCATACATTGATGTCAAGATTTTATATGAAAAGCTCCAAACAGGTATCGGGGCATCTTGTATCTTGTCCCCAGCATTTAGTTCAGACTAAGTCCATACGCCTCAGCGAGGACACTACGCACACATTTAAACACAGAATATCTGGAATTTAAAAAAAAAAAAAACTAAACATGAATCATTTTCAATCCCACTATAGCAGTTTGACACTCGAGAATCAGTCATTTGAACTTTAATGAGCCACTTGAGTTGACACAGTCATTGGGATTTTGGAATGGCTGTGCCACAGGTCTAGGAAATGAATTATGAAAAGATTCCATGTACCCCGTGCAATGTGCGACATGTAACCCCGGTTGGGAAACACTGATGTCATGTATGTCTGCTACTCTTGACACTTTAGGAACAATGTAAACAATCAAAAGTATAAGAACCTTACCTTTGACCATATTTCTTTATGTTCATTTTTCATCTTTGGCTTATTGGTGTTGGTTACCCTTGAGAAGGACATGTATACACACACACACACACACACACACACACACACACACACACACACAACACACACATATACACACACACACACACACACGCACACAGACAAGCCAAGTCACAGCAAAAAAATTCAGCATGTAACGTGAGAGCGACTAGCTGATGGCAGGCCTCTGAGCCTCCTTTCGTGCTGTCCATTTTTTTCAATCCTTGTTTGACTTTTGGATCTTGTGTTTCATTAATTTTAGAAAATTCATTTGACCGCCAGACCATTCAAGTTCCGGCCATGTACTATGAATCTCACGTTCCGGTGCCCTAACCTTACACAGTACAACGTTCCAAGTATAGACACAAAAACAAGTCCTCCTCTCTAAGAGCAGAGAGGTTAACATCCAGTTGATGGATGCTTATTGCAATGAGGGCCACCTGCAATGACAATTACATCTGCGGAGGGCTGCAGTGTTTCGAGACAGGACAGCAGGCAAACTCATTCATGGCACTGTGCCCGGAACGACTCCGTCTGTCCCGCCACTGATGTAACCTCCATCACCACCTCTCTCTCACGAGGGGTGTTGACCATGGAGAAAGTGCCACCGCACAACCAAAATTACACCATTGACTTTTTGAAGTGTCGTCTGATGTACTGAAATGACATTTTGGTTGTGCAACATGCACAGAACCATCTGTGGTCGCACAGTTGGAAACTTGCATCTGTTGTTTACACAAAGTTGAGCTTTGTTTATGTGGGGGCTGTACATTTTTTAAAATCTTTATTTAATGTGGCACTTTGTCTCCGTCACACGCAGGTGGCCTTCACGGTATTTCTATGTGAGCAAGACTCTGAAGGCATTGTTGAGCAGAGACGTCTGTATTTTGGTAACAGATGAGCTGCACGGGGAAAGAAAATCACTTGTCCTCAAGTCAACAAAAAGAAAAATGTTGTGGAAATATTTGTCGACCGAAATAGATTGCAACCTGCCGGGAAGTCTTCAAAGGGCTTGTTCATTTGTACCATAAATGACTCATGTGACTTTTTAATTCAAAAAACAACACACAAACGTGAAATAAAAATCACACAGGGAGTCTGTCAAAGCTGACAGCAACTGTTCAAAAGAATGTTTCCCGCATTTGCGTGTAATATACATCTATGTGTAATTATTATTTTTTTGGGCTGTGATTTTTAGATATTTAATTGCCCTACAAATTATTTAAAGTTCGTAATCAGTGTGACAATTTAGCAGTAACTATAGTTGTGCTCTGTGTATGATTCACCTCATTTGCATTTAGTCTTTCTGCTTCTCTATAATTGAGTCTTGTTAGGTCACGGCATACAGTAGCAAATGATTCGCCTCTAACTGAAGCCTTCAAGGCTGGTTTTACAAGCTGATGATTGAGGTAGCACAGTGGATGGCGTGTTTGCCTTGGAGTCAAAGGTTCTGGCTTGGACTCTACGTGTGGAGCTTTTGGTGTGTTTTTTGCATGTTTTCCCCATTCACACCGTTTCCTTCCACTTTCCCAAAACGTGCATGTTAGGTTAATTGAAAGCATAGTAGCGAATGTGAGCACCCGGCTTAACATTTAGTGAGCAGAGGTTTGAAATTTCACCCTGAACCAAAAGAGGGCAGTATATTCTGTTTTACATGTTGGTTTGTTTTTCAATGATAATCTCATCAATTGCACATGGACGCATAGTTTGCTTCCCGCCCCTTTTCTACCAAGGAGATGTTTCAATTGATGGTATGTGATTTTCGCTAGTTAAAAAAACGAGGTAGAATTGTTTTATTGTCAAAGTTTATAGTGCAGCTCCTCTGGGATGATTCAAAATACTCAAAGGGATGAATGAAACATATAGATTATAATCATGCCCAACTACATCATGAAAACCAAGTATAAAATTGTACTGTCATGACCTTCAGTGTGGTCAAGGATGCTCACGGTCGCTGATGCAATCTGTTCGCTTTTTTGGAAGAAACAAAACGGCAACAAAACACATACACACCGGATCTGCCGATGGCCACAACTCACACCCATACGCTCGCCCGCAGGTCCGATCCAATCTTCATCCCCTTCACAAATAGCCCCGCCCTCACATACACGAAAAACAATGAACAGCTATCACAATACATTTAGTGGCAACAATATTCATGAGGACATTGCAGAATTGTAATCGACACATATGCTACAGAGTAGACCCTATGAGTCCACGGCTTGGAACAAGCGATGTGAAAGATACAAATAGAGGGAGAGAAAAACTACCGATGATGATGATGATGAGGTTGGTGAATTTTGTATGCTACCTATCCTCTTCAGGGTGATGGTGACTTGGGGCAAGAGGGAAATGACACACTTGACTGGTAAGTGGCCCGTATGTACATTCTCACTCACATTCATACCTTAACTGAGTGGATATGACCGAAGCTGAGAATCACTAATTCATCGGCTCGAGGAAATGTCCAAATCTTTGAACATGAGTGTTAGTCTGTTAGTTATATAATTGCAAATGTAGTTACATATTGGTTGTGCTTTGCCATATCATGCACCTATGAAGCAGCTTTCTAAAATAAATATTTATTCGCCAGCCATTAGAAATGATCGTGCTTAGTCTCTGCAATGAAAAACACAGACTATCTAAAAAAAGACAAGCTCTACATATTCTCTTAATTTATTTGCTTTTCACACAGTCATTGTTGTTCCAACAAATGAATATCAACTAAAATGTAAAATCAATTTAATTCTCATTTCTTCAATCAATTTGCATATAAATCTTTCAAAAATGTGATCCAAACACTTTTTTTTAAATTACACGCATGTGCAAGTCATTTTCCTGTGGCATTATGGGGAAAAAAAGGATGCGTTTTTAGCATTTCACCTACAAGTACATTCGCACGTATTTGCCAGTCAAAATGTTTTACTCGGCATTAGCAGTTCCATTCTTCCGCTTAGCATGTGCAAATTGGCTTTATTTGAAATGAAAGTAACTGTTTATGAAGATTTACGAGTGGCATGTTCAGCGTTTTAGCAGATCGTGTGCTACACAAACGGATGTAACCTGTGCACATTTCGGTCCCAAATGCTTAGTAGCGTTCCCAAAATTCAATCCTACCACCCCACACCCAGGAAAAAAACGCATCTGCAAAATTGAGGCAACTCGATCATTAGGCAGTAACTGGACTGATGGATCAATACGTGTAATCAGCGCCACGGCAATTAAAAGAACGAGAAACAAAACACATTTCTCATGAGAACACGTTGAAATGACTCGAGAGGGAATGATCCTGAATGGCGCACTTCCTAAATTGAATTGAGTGTGCGCGTATTGCGTGCGCATCCAAAAACTGCAGTCATGCCAAAAAGACGCAGGTGGGCGCTTTTTCGAACACGTGGTCAAAATCAAAACGGATTGTTTTTCTCACGTGCACCTTGGACTGTCAGGCTGAAAAACGGCATTTCTGAAGCACAGCAGTTCTTGATATTGCGTTTCTTTCTTATCCTTACAATAGTCATCGTTTCATGGGTGGCTTTGTCTGTTCGGGGGTTTTTTTTTCAGCGCAGCGCATTTGGGTGTCATTTCCTCAAGTTTTACACAAGTGGTCATTTGTTTTGGTGGAATTCAAAATACAGAGCTCGCCAGTGGTGACGTGAATGGAGAGGGAGCGCGCGTGCCTGCATGTGCGTGTGTGCGTGCGTGCGTGCGTGCGCGCCAAAATCTTCCTGTGTGGGCGGGAAGGATTGTGCAATCAAAGTGAAGATTCGGGAGAGGGAGCAGATACAAAGTAGAAAAGCCCTTCAACACCACTCGCCTCCGGACAGCGTCTGAAACGGTGGAGTGGATGGGGAAAAGAATCGCGGGAGATTTGCTGGAAGGCTGCAAACTGGAACTGGAAGTTCAAATGTGCACTTGTTGTCCGCACACGCCCTCGGGCATTCGTGTCTAGTTTGCGCCGACAAACTAAAGAAGCGTGAGGGGCAAACCACCAAATCACTGGACGGCCACAACGTAAGTTTTCGAATCACTTGGAAGATTTTTACGGTAATCCGCGTTTCATTTCTGCACACGCGTGTGTGTGTGATTCCAGCGTGCATTAGAGTTACACGAACATGTCGGTGCGTCTCCGTTGCACACACTCGGCTGTTTTCCTCTTTTGATCATGCTTGGGAGTCTTGAACACCCCGGTGTTGTAGTGATGAAACAATGTGCGTAATGAGCATTTGATTGCCATAATGGCCTCAACGCGCACGTGGACTACGAAGCCTCTTCTGATATGTCGACCCATAAATCTTTGAGAGAGGCGTTCATTTCTCCGTCATCACACGTTCAACAGATGAATGACAAAAGGCTTCCGAGCGCAAACGAGCCTTCACTCGGCCATACAACGGAGCCCTTTATCGGCTGCATGTATTGGAGCCCCGTGCGCCCCCAACCCCCTTTCCGCTCTACTTGGCTCGGCGGTGCACCTCACACAGACATACACGAGGAATCCATATAGATCTCATCGCGGGGAATCCAGATAGATGCGGGAATCCACATCAACACGGCGGAACTTCAAAGTAAGGCAATGCAAACGAGGTTGCATTGCGCATTACCGCAGGCGCGCTAGAAAGAACGTGCGCTCTTTCAGCGAGTTGTTCTTGCGCAGTGACGATGAGCCGCGGTTGCGTTTCATCACTTTCAAGCCTGGCTTGACGTCTCTTATGTCAGAAGCCTCTTTCTTGTGTGTTCGCATCACTGTCGGCTAATATGCATGTTGTGCATTCCTCTCATATTTTATACGCATTGAACTGTCTCCTGATGCGAGCAGTAACCGTAAAGTAGCCCATACAAGACTTTCTGCAATTACTGTTGATGGTTTCAAAGGTTCACTTTGTCAACATATGGATAATGTATTCCTCTGCGGTTGTCAGTTAGTGATCATGAATAGAGTCTGCAGAGTACCTTGCTGCAAAAAGGCAAACATCCATTTGATTTGACGGCAAAAGTTGTTTACGGGAACCTGCCCCCAGATTCATCATATTTTACGTTCAGACACACGAAACCTCAAATTGCTTGTTAAAAGTAGATGTCAAAACAACAATTATGGAAAAGAGCAACGAGCTGTTGGCAAGAAAGAAGATTAGAAACAAATCACACAGGCAGTGAGCAATTTTGGATTTGCTAAAACCTGCCTCTCAAAAATAAAAACAAACCAAAACACGATTTAGGCCTACATTTGCACACATTGCTAAATTGCTTCAAATTTGCTTGACAAGCTGTGCGTAAAAATCTTTAAAAAAAAAAAAAACACCATCAGGAAAACTGTTACTTTTCATCATCTGAAATAGTATTACTCATGAAAAAAAGCTCCATGGGCCTCGTATTGGAACAATGTGGCTTCTCAGGCAGAGACGTACAATATATCAAACCGCGTGATGAGAAAGTATCGGAATATCGATTCAAATTCTCACACTTTATAAAATGCTGCAGCTGTTAGCAGCAACATACTCATGAAGTGGCTCTTGTGAGTATTTCTCTTTCTGCACATGTTGCAATCTGTGTTGGCTCAGACCTTTCTGCATGGGGGTTACACAGCTTCAAGAAACATGTCCGTTACAGTCGCTCGTGGTGGTTAAATTACCCGTGGGTTTGAATGGAGTCCAAATGATTGGTTGGTCATAAGTCCTGTGACTGATCACCACGGCTTGAGTGATTACCCATCAGTCACTGATGGGTAATCACTCAAGCATTTGTGATGCTTGAGTGGTGGTGGTGGTGATGCTCCAATGGTGGGTGAACAATAGAGGGCGCCATCAGTCCCCAGAAGACATGAAAAATTCAAATATACAAATGAAATAATAACATTCTTATGATGTAGTTTTCCTGAAATGCTGTTACATTTACAGCATGTTACGAGCCACATGACTTCCAAAAAGTTCAACGTTTGTCTCTTCAATCCAGAGAATATTCGCCCAAAAGTCAAGTCTTGGGAATCATGCAGATATACAGTGTATATATATACTGTATATATTTTTTTATACACATTTTTTTTTCTATCGCGAAGTTAAAGCGATGTTTATGTCCTTTTTGGTCAGCAGTGGTTCTCGCCTTGGATCTCTGATTTGGAGGTCATCTTGCCCGGTCTCTTCCACATTGATGAGTCATCAGTACTCACCTCAACTGAGCTGAGGGAGGCCGGCAGTTTTTTAGATGTCCTGGGTTCCTTCGTGACCTACTGGATGAGTTGTAGCTGTGCTCTTGGGGGCGATTTTTGTTCACCATTGTTCCATGTTTTCTCCATTTGTGGATAAATGATTTTACCGTGGTTTGATGAATCCTAAAGCTATGGATAAAGCTTTGTAACTCTTCCCAGACTAAGAGATGTTCATTGCATTCTCTACTGTTCTTGAGTTTCTTTGTATTGTGGCATTTTGTTGAGATCTTTTGCCAAGTTCATTATTCAAGACGTGCTCTATTGATCTCTTGACTGAACCGGTCTGGAGGTAATCAGGCTTGGGTGAGGTCAGTAAAAAGGAACACAGTTTGAAATAAAATTAAATTCATGATTTAACAAATGAGCCAAGTACATTTTCTTTCCACAGGGATAGCCATCTTAGATTTTTTTTTCTTTAATAAATCAAATCACCATTTGCAAAGTGAATCCTAGCTTTACTTGGGTGATCATTAACTGATATTTACATTTAGTGAATAAAGCGGAGTAACTGTGGAAAAACATTTTTCAAATATACATGGCTCCCCATCTGAAGAAAAAAAAAATCCCAAACAAAGCGGCACTGTATACGTGTATCGCACCTCTCACGCTTCTGTCTTGTCAAATAGATTTCCCAGCATACTGACATGTAGTAAAGCTGTTAAAAAGTAAGCTGTTTGCATTTGGTTCCCATCACCGAGGTGTATTCCTCGTGAGGGGTTAACAGAGGATCAGTTACGGGATAAAGACAATGGCTGCAGAATTTACTGTCAACTGAAAAGAACCCCGAAAAATGTCTTGTCTCAGGGGACTACCTGGATGTTCCCATTAAGAGGCAACGCTTGGCGAAGCGGCAGTAAACAAAGGAAGAAATAGACTGTCAGCACAAGGGCCGCTTCTTTCAAGCTTTACATCTTAAAAGATGATTTCCTTCATGCTTGTGCAATTGCCTGCTGCTGCAGCTTTGTGTGATACGTCACGTCCCTCCAGTGCCTCTTACACCGAGTGGCTAACTTGAGCTCAGATATCGGCACGGAAGCTCCAAAAAAAAAAAAAAGCAAGACAATATATAGTCCGCTTTTGTTCCATGTCACTGCTTTATGTTCAGAGTGCGCTCGCTCTCCCTGCGTGACCTCAGCTGGCTGACCATCGAGTCTCCCAAACAAAAGCACAACATGTTCTGTCCTATCTCCATTCTATTTTCTAAACGGCTTATTCCTCTTCTGGGCAATTGGTTGTTTTAAGACTTTGTCATTTCTGCTGTGCGTGTGACTTTTGGTGAAATGTCTTTTTCTCTGAAGCTTTACGATACTCTCCTCATCATGATTTTTATTATTTTGACTTCAAAATGGCGCCGCGAGAGTGGCTGCCTTTCCAGCAGCTCCTATATTTTGTTGTTCCACTTCTTCCTTTCATAACTTTGCTGCTGCGAATTGGGAATTTCTCCATTGCGAGACTAATAAAGGTTTTCTTATCTTATCTTTTCTTATCTTATTTTTCCGAATTTCAGACTTGACGGCGTTTTTATGGGAGGGGATGAACTCCGAGAGCACATTTTTATCGGCAAAAAGAGGTTGAACATTTCCGAGATAAATGACGCTGTTTTGCTAAGTCTTTCACTCAGTCTTAAGGCTCCAAGAAAACTCCCAATCTCCCACTCTTTTCTACATTTTATTGGTAAGTCATGGACCCCCGAGCGGATTCATAATGCCGATTCCAAGTTCTGTTCCCATCGCAAACATGAAGTACAGGAAATGTGTGACAAGTATTTGTCACAGTCATTGTTGTACTTGTAAAATGCTACGACACCACACGCACTCGTCCACTAAAAGTGCTTTAGTGCACATTTTAAACAGGCAAAATGTATTCAAATGTGAAACGGAGCACAAGGGATCGTTGCCATTACACAAACAAAACATGCCTGCATATTTTACGACCAAGGAGGATGAGCACGTTTCTTTCTCTGACATGCGCTGATGTTGAGCTCCTCTTTTATGCTCCTGTGGTGCCAGTTCTTAAACAATGCTTCATCTGTTGCCCTGGTAACAGCTGTGAAGACTGCTTTGCCCTATCAGGTGCATTGTATGCAAGCGATATTTCTCTTCATTATAATTGCACATCTCCAAACTTGCTCAGAAAAGCTTTTTGTCAGGCAACTATGACACTTTGTCATATCTCCATTGAAGCGTCAAAAGTTCTTAATCATACGTATTCATGCATGAAGGAGGCATGATGATGTCATGATTTATTTCGTAAAAGGTCACATAGTGGCAGAGGTTGCGGTGCCCTAGGGTGTCTATTCATAGATGTAGACAAAAACAACAATGATGATTAATGGTTTTGATACATTTACCACGCCACATTATCTATTTATTATCTCTTCGAATCAAAGTATGCAGTTTCCTTGCAAGTGCTGATCGCAGATGACTGCAATGCTACCATGCCACTTTGCCTGTACCTGAGAAATCCCAACAAGGATTTGACATGACAGTATGTGCCTTTTAGAGTCCCCCCTGACAAAAAAGTCAATTCCAGTAAGTTTGGCCTCATCTTGTTTTCTCAGATTTTCTTCATGGATGGCATTAACGTTTACATTTCATCAAATGCCCCATCTAAAGTTACACATTTTGACCTCACTTTCACCTTGTATTCAAGCCTTTTTGATCACCTGCTCCGTCAACGCGAAACTTTACTGCCGCGTTCAGTGTGACAACCAATAGATATCTTTGAAATCTTTATGAAGTGCTGATATTCAAAGCAGAAAGACACCACGTGATGGAGGAGGTCCAACAGAAAGGCCCAAGTCTGCTGGCCTAGCATAAAATCACTGCTGGCGACGGGCGGTAACTGTGTCGTGATTACCGCATGCGTCATGAAAAGCGGAACCAAAACCAGTTGCAAATGTTAGCAAACAAATGACTCAAAGAAGGGGAGACAAAACAACTTTTAAAACCATAAAATTATGACGGCGACAGCTTGAAGGCATTTTCCTTACTCGACTACGGTAATATTAAGAGGGTCAGTAGTCACTGAGTACTTGCCTGTTCTCACTGCTTCCCTCTCATCATCAGAGCGCAAATCATTTTAAAACGACGGGAGGTGTTGAAAAGTGAACCACAGGTACCTCGAATGTATCACTCATCTGTGATCATTGAGACTTATACTGAAGAGCAAGCACAGTTGCATGCTGGTAGGTACAAAAGAAGGCGTGGGAACTCATGTGTATTCAGATTGGGTGGAATATAAAGTCGGATTTTGCGACATCTGGAATTGACGCCAAATGTATATTTTATGTCCATTTTCCATTTGTTTCTTTTTCTGGATTTATTGTTCACTAGTTTGTTGTTTGGTAGACAAGCAGGCCCTCAGTGTTGTACCTGAATGAATTCATTTCTTTGATTGAACATAAACTGATCGTCATGTATTTTCGCTTCGTGAACGTTCCTGTGAGTGAGCTCATTCTGGGACCAATGAACGTTTTTTTGAGTGGCATTTTATTTTTGTTTAAGAGTGCCAGATTTTCTCTTGTTAGACTACAAGGACAAAAGACAGCTATACACATTGCAAACCAGTCTTAATTAGGCAGAAAGGCAAACCCCGCCCCCAACAGTCGCACGGTGCAGACATCATCAAAATGCGGTGCGTGTTTGGAGGGAAAAAGACAAAACAAAAACAAAAAACAACGTGCGATGATGCACAGCAGTGCTCTGATTAGGCCCGTTCTCTGTCTCGGCAAACGATAGGGTATCGTTTTAATGTTCAAGAATTTTATGAGAAGGTCAAAGAGGATTCAGGAGGGCGAAAAAAAAAATCAGATTGTAAGTTGTGTGCAAACTTTGCCCGCCTAGTTTCAAAAAGCAAAAAGCAAATACGGACTTCAATTACATCAATAGCAAACCTGAAACGCCACATTGATTTAAAGCACAGCAAAGTGGGCCGGTACTCCGTTCACTTAAAACACCGAATCTCATTTTGCGCCAGCTCTGTTCTGCACTGAATGCTGATAGATCCACCACTAAGATGAGATTTTCGCATTACCTTACCAGTGCGCTGAAGAGTCTAACTGACTGCATATAATGGCTGATATACAGTAGCTGTAAGCATGAGAATAATACTGGACGTGATTAATGGCGGCCCGGTGTCCTCCTCATTGTATCCACAATCCAAAGTGAGCAGAGAGGATTTGGATAAATATGAGGAAGCAGAATGTCATCGTCCCCGAGCAAAAGGCATCCATCAACATATTGACTTTAGAGATCCTGCTCCAGGTCACTGTTGATTGCTTTGCACAAATTAGCCTCTCTGTGAGACAAATCGAAAAAACACAGCAAGCCACTGGAGGGAGGAGGACGCTTTTGTCTTCCTTGTTAACACTTGTTTTGTGCAGTTTGGCCAAACAATCGCACCCTCAACAACTTTTCTGAGCTATGTTTATTTAACAAGATGGAATTGTAAAGGGCGAGACTGCCGTTCGAGGCCTCGGTCGCCTCTGTGTTTTGCTTCATAATGGGCCTGGAGGGCTGCAGAGTGCACCGCAGGTCCACTTAATGGCGTGCTGATGTTTGAGCCCATTACTCAGAGAATCCTTGTCACTGCCCTTGCCCCCTCAACATGCGAACCCCCCTACCCCCACGTTCCCCAAGTCACACTGCCACCCCAGCCTTCAGAAGTTCATCGGAGCTCACTCCCCCGTAATGAGATGTCTGCATACACACAAAGTCCTGATTAGGAATGCAGCGGCTGCAGTATGGGATGCTGAGTCTACCACTCCCAGCTTTCATGTTTGACACCTGTAAGTGGGGGATTATAAAACTACGCCGGCTCGCTTTGCATGCACACGCACGCGTTTATACACACATGAACAGCAGACGGCGGTCTGCAAAGGCGACTACAAAGCCTTGCACACAGAATAAGGAAAACAAACGCGAGGATGTGTGCATGTATAATTCCAAATCATGAAAATTAGGTTGGAGAAAAGAGCTGTAAAAAATTAACGTTGCATTATACAAGACCTTTTCATGGCTCATAACTACATACACTACTTTATTCATGAAGGTGCTGATTTAAAAAAAACATTCTGCTGTTTAATAATGTTTGAGGGGACTTTCATTTAATACAAAGGGCTAGAAAACAAAAGGGAGGGTTCACTGACTCCGACAGAAAATTGGGCACTCAGCTCCAGTACGGAAAAACCCCCCCGATGCTTTGATATGCACATACTCTTAGCGCAATAAAGCTCAAATGTCACAGTAAAACGAAAGCAGTCAGTGCTTGTGTTCTGCCTCGGAAGTTGCTAATTGGTCCGCACACTATAAAAAGAAAATGCACAGCCATGAAGTTTAGCTGCAACATTTGCTAAATGCGCTGGATGCTTGGTTGTTGCCTTCAGAGGCGACAGTCAAGCTGCTCATATACAATCACAACTAATCATGTTTTCCAAATTTGTGGTTCGTTGGATCCAGCAGAACGAAGTTGCTCGGTATTTTCCTCAGGTCTGCACGGACAGAGAACAACCTCAATGAGCTGTTATGATCCATATTTGTTTTATTACTCAAGTTAACGCCGACTGCCCACTTCTGATGGTTCCTCTTTTTGTTTACAACACAGCAGTAATGGAGACTCTCTGGACATTTCTTAGTTGATGCAAACACTATTCGAGACCCTGGCTGTTGCACAGCTCATTACCCGCATGTGGTCTCACACACACACACACACACACACACACAGAGTATAAAACTAGCAGAGTCAAAATGCTGCAGGGTGTTTTTCTCTGGATGTCTTCTTCATGTAGAGAAGTATTAGAACATGGCATGGGGTGCATTTGATTGATATATTGGCACGTTCCAGTCGATTTAGCTCGACTTGTACGGTTAACGCCGCCGAAGTGGGAATATTCATGCAAGGCTTTTGTGTATGTTCTCGTTGAAAATAGCGTATTAGTCATTTCAAAGTGTCTCCTTTTGATCTTTATGAAATGGAGATGTGACCAAACCGTAGCAGTCCCAACTCATTGCAGCAGTAATCCTCAACCGAATATCGGCACCCCTTTGGATCAGTTACACCGCACTGACTCCTCTGTGAATTTAGAGTTTGTGATTTGCATCCAGTTGCTCCATTTTTGTTGAAAGCAACTGTTACTTAATGTGTTTTGTCCCTTCTAAATGTCAAATAGTTTATATTGTGTACATTTATATTTCATGGAGACAAACTACAATGTCTTCCACAAAATCGTGCTTGTTCACAGGGCTGTAGTCAAGTCAAGTCAAGCCGGAGTCCACAAGATTCGAATCCAAGTCCAGATGAGATCATGAGTAAAACTCAAGACAGAAAAAATTGCTGCTAAATCAGTACCGCCAAGTTAGAAAAATCTCATTTTGCTCTACAGTCTTCTAAAAAACAGCAAAAACAATTTCAAAAACAATGTTACTTTCTTAATAGTGGTTGACCTCGGGGGAGAGACGAGGAGGCTATTGGGCACCAGGGGAACAGCAAACTGCACCGAGCTAAAGAAAGAACATGAACTTGTCGCTGCGATTGAGCTTGGTGTTCCCTCGCGGTCAGTTTAACCAATCAGATGGCTATTTCGATAATTTATTCAACTTGATTTCAAGTTTCTTTTGAAGGTGAACATTAATTTTCAGGAGTGAAAACATAGTTGGACTCAGTCGAGTCTTTAAAAATATTTTGCGAGTCCAATGGCTGAGTCTGAGACAAGTCGGAGACAATTTAAAAAAACAACAACGACAACAAAAGTGTTGAGTACGGTCTACAGCCGTGCTCAATCGACGATGATAAATTAAAAGCATATCTTGTCTGTAATTTCTTATATATGAGCACTCTGACACAACAAAAATATAAGTAATATAAATATTAAAGGCGAGCCCACACTCCCATTTGTGTCCATTTGCTTTTGAAGATTCCATATCACAGCTGTGTGCTGCGATCATCTCAGGCCCTTACTGTATACTGTAATCACATTCCGTCAGCTATTGGAACACGAGGGTTGATATAGATTGCATGTTGGTATACTTCTATTCGCTGTACCATATTTTTGTCCCTTTCAGCCTTGATCAATTCTAGCAGATGAATTAGTGTTGCTGTTGTTGTCTGCAGCACTGGAAGCAGGCACACCTACTACAAGGGAAAGAGAGAAATAAAGAGAAATACACAGTCAATAAAGAAGTGTTACCATCCTGAAAAATGTAATGAGCAATCTGTGTGCAATTCAAAACAGATCATAACAAACTCTGGCAAATCAGCTGGTGTTCGTTGACCTTTTCCATCACTTCAAACTTTGTTTTGGGCTTGCGCTGAGCTTCCAAATTTTCCATGATGAAAACCATTTTAATAGTGCGGCCTCAACCTCTTTTACACCTATTGCGAATCATGCTGTGTTCTCCAAAAGAGCGCGCAGAGCATTCCTGCCAACAGTGCAAGGAATCTGTTAGCATGAACACGCAATTTTAATGCCTGCTCTTCAGGATCTTAATAAAGCTGGTGTGAGAAGATTTGACAGATAGACCCATTTTGTCTTGTACCAGCTCTCCACCAGAGATTCACAAATTATACGAGATAATTTACAGCTACCAGCTCAGTTAATTGCCTCTAATCCAATTGATTCATTTCATGAGCCACAGGTTTATTGTAATGCCACATTCACTCACAGAGGACTCGTGCTTGCTGTTTGAAGGCAATTACCTTTTCGAGCAGGTGTACTGACTGTGCGGACGAGAACAGCTACTTTGTCATCTCAGTGTATGAGAGTGCCCTAGCAACCACCCGTACAGAGCTACTTCAAATGAAATGCTCCATCTCTGTCATCACGCATACATTCCCACCATCATGGGGTGCTGTACATCCACCGCACTGCCATCCATAATGTGCGAGTACCTGCCAGGAAGTTAGATGTTTTAGATTGATTTGCCAGACTGTACCTGTAATATTCAGTACTGTACTTCATCCTTGACATCAATTGGTAATGTGTTATTTTATTTAAAAAAAAATATATATATATTTTTTAAATTTATTTTTTTACATAATGTTTGGAGCGCAACAAGTCGAAAAACGACCAGGGTTTGTATTAAATATCCATCAGGTCAGGTTTCAAAAATACAACGTCATATCATTAAACAAAAAATAAATAAATAAAATATTCATTTTAAATGATGCCCTTTTTGGATATCAACCAAGTATAGATTTTATTTACATTATTATTTTATTTTAATGATTCTAATTTATGTTTATAAATCACTTATTAAAGTTAGTGACTGGACACTGCTTCTGATCAGACTTGTCAGGACAGTAGTGGAAAAGTTTTTTTGGAGGAGGGGTTTAGACGGTTCCATGTCTACTTTGTTTTCTGCCATCTGCTACTGTGGTCACCAGTAATTCTGCTGCCATTAGCGGCAGGGCGATTTTTCTATTGTCCACATGTGAATGCAGCACCTACCCCACACCGAGCACTCCTGTCAACCGGCACGTAAAAATCAAAATGAGACGTTTTCCTCTGGCGGCACTCTTTGCTCAGTGCCCTTATGGACACAAGAATCACCGCTGCTTTTACAATTCTATAATTGATCTATTTAATGATTCACCATGTGGTTAATGTTCTTTCTCATGGTCTTCTATATTTTAAAAAATATTCAGGACACCGGGGTGGCTCGGTGGGCCAGTGGTTAGCATGTCAACCTCAGAGTGCAGAGGTCGTGGGTTCGTTCCTGACTCTGGCCTTCCTGTGTGGAGTTTGCATGTTCGCTCTGTGCCTGCACGGGTTTTCTCCAGGTACTCCGGTTTCCTCCCACATTCCAAAAACATGCATGGCACTCAAAATTATCCTTTGGTGTGAGCGCGGATGGTTGTTCGTCTCCGTGTGCCCTGCGATTGGCTGGCAACCAGTTCAGGGTGTGGGCTCCAGCATGCCCCGCGACCCTTGAGAGGATTAATCGGTTCAGAAAATGGATGAATGGATATTCAGCACACTATTGCAAGACAACAGTAACTCGTTATTTTATTAGTAGCTTTTTAGCTGACCTGAATATTTACAAGCCTCCTCTTGATACGCTGACATAACTTAACTACTGTCTTAACCCTTGAAAACCTGTTTTTCATCCCTGGAAAATCTATCTCCTGCCCCTGAGAGCTTTCCTTTTTGCCTCTCCATCTTTAGCTCTCTGTCATCAAACGTTTCCAATGGAAACACTTGTGCTCGAGCGTGTGCTCGAGGGACAGCACACTGGAGCGCCTGTGTATATGTGTGTGTGTGTGTGTGTGTGTGTGTGTGTGTGTGAGGGGATGAGGTGAGAGCAGAGGAGCTGAGGGTCACGGAACAAAGGGGCGCCTAATCAGTCACATGCCTCTGTTATTGATCATATCATTACATGTGAAGAAACAGCTGTTCAATACACAATACATACCTACTCAAAATAATTTTCTGGCACAGCGCCCCTATGCACCGCATTTAGTGCATAGCCCCCTTTTGCACCACTGCTCATCGCCACTCTTTGGTAGTCATCCAAGCCCATGCCCAAAATATTTCTACCTCCTCCCATCCGTGACTTTGGCAATATGAGATTATAAAATCAGCCCCTACACATAGGACCATATTTACTTCCGTAAACACTGTGCCACGGGATGTCATTTTTTTGGGGCGCATGTAAATTGACATCGTGCTTTGTTCGCATGCGTGTCACATCATGGACATATTATGTTCACAATAGAAATCGCATTTGTTTTTGTAATGTGAATGAGTACACGAAAAGATCGGATTTAACAAAAAATCCGAATTGTCAATCACTCCCTGCAGTGTGACCGTATCTTGAGATACAGACAGAGAGACAGACACTGTTGATTGAATTAATAGAATGTATGTAACAAAAAAAAAGGTTGGGATAACTGATTCCTTGATTTTTGACTGCGTTTTCACTTCAATGCATTCATAGATGCACGTACACAGGCCCTATGTGCGCAATACTTCATTTACATACAGATGTTAAACTTTTCATCTAGCCTAAACCCATCTGTTCGGCGCGCGCGGTGAATACACGAAGCACTTGGAAAAAATCAATCCCTGCTGTCAGTCCTTTGCCTTCCATCCTATTACTTGCAAATTTTTAGCCCTGCGCTGGTGTGGCTCAAATAAAAAAGTTACCCAAAATCTTTTGTAGATCACTCTAGCTCACTTGATGCCTTGGCCCTCTGTGAGCTTGTCGTGCAGCGCGTGCTTAATCCACTTAAAAACATTTTGATCGACTGGTAATATGAATGAAACTACTTGGCCATCTGAATATCTGTCTTCATAAGGAACAGATCTGGGAAGAGTTTCTATTAGGTTGCTCAAGATGGGGCCTCTGTGGAGGAAATTACGCATGTCACAAGACAAAGTGTGGGAAGCCCACGGCCCAAAGCTCAGCAGAGGATGAAAAGACTTAATCAAGGACAAGGACTGCTGGTGACAGGGCAGCATGATGGGCCCATGCGGGTCCAGATTCCATGCCGCTTGACAGATTGACTCGTCCTCTGTAAATTGGCAGCTTGGGAGAGCAAAGCCTTCCTCTCTGCCCTCTCACTCCTCATGAACAAAGGTGTGGGGTCAGTGTTTTGGTCTCACTGTCAAGGATAGTAAGCGGAACACTTCTTTGATGGAACAGCAGTCCTTGGGCTCCCCAAGGAGGAACACGTAGACAAATGTTTGAGGCAGTAAATTACAGCAAACATCAACAAATAAAAGGATGTGTTTGCTTCAAGTCACTGTTCTCAGGCTATTTTGCTCTGTGGTGCTTGTCAAAGTTCTCATATTATTGCTTTGAATATGCCACTCACGGGTTTCTTTGGTTCATTTAGCAACTTCTTTTTTTCAGGAAGTCCTTATTCTATCAGCCACGTAGCATTTTTCATTTTTACTCAGCTGCTGCGTTTTGGAGTGTAGACATTTTTTTCCATTCATTAGGAAGAACATTTGTGAAGGTTTGGCTCACAATATCTGTTGAGTTTCATCCCAAGGCATTTGAGGTCAGTCACACGAATTGAATAATCAAAGCTCCTACCCAGACTTTTTGTCCAAATGGTGAGTGTAGTTTTTGTTTTGGCAGGTAGAGATCTTCACAAAGATGGCATTTCACTTCAATCCCTAATTACATTTTTCACACATCCATGGTCACAATTTGTGTATGTAGCACAACAATGGACTCACACAGCATTCTTACAAATTGGGCAGAATTTGTCGTGGTTGGTACCTAATGAATGGTGATAGACTCACTGCCGTCCTTTGATTGGCAGAGATGCACACATTTTCTGACACTCTCCTTTTCGAAAAGCTAAATTTGTCTTGTGATGAGCAGCCAGACACCAGGGAAATTCCAGCAGAAAAGGTAAAAAAATAAAAAATAAAGAACCTTCCTCTTTGCTGGGAATACTGTATAGTTTATTTTCGATGACATCTTACAAAAGGCGGATGATGCCCGGGACCAATTGTGATCACAGGACAGACATACTGTCATTTAGACCTTTCCGGTTTCCGATTTAATTGAGCTATGGTTCATGCTTTAAGCTGAAAGCCGTGTCATCCCCGTTGTCATTCTTCTGCACCACTGACAAGTAATTAATGAAATTTAATGTATCTGGTCCTCTGAGACAGCAGCGTTAATTAACAAACAAGCAGCCAACATTTTCTTTGTGCTCTCCAGTGGGAAGAGTGCTAATTGTACAAATCGTTGCCCAAAGCTGGGAAGGTCCGAATACAGGGTCAACGCTGTTAGTCTGAGTACAGAGTGGTGAAAACACTACGCTAAGGCCAAAAGGTAAGTAGAGCTGCACTGAGTTTTGTTGGACGCATAGATTAATTAGCATTAGATAATAGCATCAGCTTCCTATAGGCGATATATACTTGATTGCTTGGTGAAGCTGTCAACTCTGTACATGTCTCCACATACACCATCCACACATTAATTACAGTGTCATTTGGTGACGAGGTGCTGCCAGCATGAGTCGAAATAGAATTTATGGTGGTCATGTCTTCAAAAACAAAGACTCATTACATGACATGACATAACATTACAGCTGTTGTCCCTGAAAGTTTAAAAAAGAATAATATGGCAATTCAGACTGGGCACTGAAAAGCAACATCTATATCTTTGGTCAAATTAAACTTTTGACCAAAGGCACCCTGAGCTTCCTGTGTCCAATATCACTAAAATGAATGGGCTTGTTGTTTACGTGTGGAAAAACAGTCCCTGTTATGGTCCAACATTTTAAAAACTAACTCTGGCCTACATTAGTTTTTCTTAATCAGTCCATTTTTTTTATTGTCCTTGGACTTTCAGAATTCAACAAAATTTGCATTAAATGTACTTATGTTTTTCATGATCGTAGTTGGGGGACCGCAAAAAGCAGGGAGGCAGGGAAGAGCAGGGTCGACTGACCAAAACGTATTTAACAAAAATTCAAACAGGTGTACACTGGAAAAAAACCCCCACTCAAATACTCAAAGTCCAGAAAACCACAGGAACCAAATTAACAAAAACCTATGACAGAAACGAAACATGACAGAAGCACACAGACACTCACAATTATCCAACCAAGACTGACAGAACCCAGGGAACTAAATACAAGCAAAGTGACGAGACAACTAGAAACACCTGGACAAGACACAAAGGGTTGAGGGAGCTGATTAGTTTAAACACAAGGGACAAGGATGACGAGAACGGCTGGGGACAATAAGGGCACACGAGGGAACAAAACCAAATGTAACCTGAACAAAAACATAACAGTCAGCTAATGGGAATGATAGATTCCTAGTAGAGGAACACCGTGACTCAGGAGGCGGAACGGGTAGTCCGGTAACTGAAGGTCCGCTGTTCGAATCCCGTTCTGTCCGAGTCATGTGACATTCGCCCATGTTGTCTCCAGTGTGACTCACACGTGGGGCACGGCTGGGTGTGAATGTTTGGTGGTGGTCAGAGAGGCCTAGGGAGCATACTGGCAGTCACGTTTCCGTTAGCCTTCCCCGGGTCAGCTGTGGCAACAGAACGTAGTTTACCACCACTAGTGAGTGCATGAATTATGTACCCATTGTGAAGCGCCTTTGATTGTCCAGAGAAGCGCTTTTTAAAACTGATGCGCCATTATTATTTTTATTATTATTACATTTAAACATGAACTTTCATTTGGTCAGAGAAAATACCCTTTTCTCTTTTTCATCTGCCCATTTTGTATACAGCGCTGGTTATTCTCATTTGGGTCATGATTGCAAGACGGATGTAGACCAACAGCAATTCAGACGAGCATTCACCTACAGACTAAAAATGCATGTTTTGGGAATGTAAGATGAAACTAGAGTACCTGAAGAAAACCCAGTCAAGCAGTGGGAGCATGCAAACGCCGCACAGAAAAGCCAGAGCCCGGATTCGTACGGCCAATTAATCATTGACGTTTATCAACATGTTTCGAGCCTGGTCTGATCACCGAAAGGGAAACTGAATAAATAAAGAAATGAAGAGGATTAGAAGAATCTAAGACTAAATTGCCCACTGCACCTGCTGTTTGGATTGGCATTTTTCCACATTCAGGCACATATTCAAGCAGAAACTGTCAAATAACTTGAGATGCTTTCATCAATATGGACGCGCCGGGTTTCACCAAAACGTTGGCGTCTCAAAAAAAATGGTGTGCTCAAGCTGCTGAAGCGATATTGAAGGCAAAGAGGGATCCAAATAAACAATGCAGCCATTTCAACATCCAAATGTCACACCCAGCGCTTCTCAAAGGCCATCTTTGACTGCAGTGGGGTTGCTCCTGCGCAGTTGTAGATTTTTATTTATTTATTTTTTGCACGTTTCAGTGTGTGCCAGTGGTTATATAATGAGTCTTGTCGCCAGGGGTTGTGCTGACACATGGGACCTTGCTCTTTTCTCTGAGCTACTGCCAAGAAAGAAAGACCTAGGGTGGTGAAAAAGGGTCAGAGGCAGAGAGTGTAAATGAATGTACCCTCACTCCAAAAAGCTGTGAGTACAACCGCAGTTGTCGCAACAAAAACAAATGTATCAGAGAGCCGTGGCCATCAGAAGTTGGGAGCGCAGGCCTGAGAGGCACTTGCGGGCCAGGATCAAGGGCTTGTTTTCCTGCCTCTCGATTGACCTTTATCACAAAGCGCCCGCAAAGAAGACCGAGGGTCAGAGTCTTTCTGTGGGGGTCAGGCTGTTTTTTTCTGAGGACTGGAACAGCCCAGCGCAGCGACACTTGTCATCTTGAATGCTCGGCTACAGGCGGTGATGGGGCAATGTGAGCCCGAGCTGGTCTGTCGCCTGTCTCAAACATCGCCACCCTCACCCCACTTCCCGCCTACGCTGATTCGAAACGGCAGAGCGGTTAAAACCAGAACAGAGAATCCTCATCAAGGTGTCGTGTCATGCTCACTTTGAGACACACTCATCACACGGCGTTTTCAAACATTGAAAACATGACACTGTTTTATCTTGTTGTGGCACTATGGAGGCCAGGCTGTGTCTCAAATTAACTTGCAGAGATGAAACACAGACAAAACCATTATGTTCTGTCTGTTTGACATGTTGATGTTCTCCATCTTCAACTCTAAACGCTCTGTGTCATGGACCACAGCAATGACTGTATTATTGATCTTTTGGTACGTCTGTCCTTTTGAAATAAGTTTTTTCATCTTTTAATAAAGGTTTCTCACTGTAAATGTGAGAAAATGTTGGATTTAAGATCAAACTTGACCTCCCGCTTATTTCAATAGATTCATACCTTGTCTTTGGAGCGGCTTAAATTTCTTCCATGTTCAGTGACATATCTATGTAGCACAAAATACTGTAAGTGCTGGGAATCCTCAACTCCAAAAATCAGTATAAATAGGCTTCATGAGAATGATGTCACTTTTATCGTAAAGACTTTATAAGCCATTCTGGTGCATACGCGGTACCAAATCTTAGTCCTTCTGGTATCCAGGCAAAGTCCAACCAACAAGCCTCTTAATGTAACAGGAAATAATTTGTTGGAGTTCGAAGTGATTTACGCTTCTTGACTCTGTTAGTTAACAGTTTTTAATTGCTCTTGTAACACTCAAAGTTGTTATCTTCTGGGGTTTTTTGTTCTTCCCCAAATGCAGGGTTGCCTATGTCCGGTTCTGAAGAGCCCCTAACCAGCCTGTTTTAAATGTCTCCCTCCTCCAACATTCTTGATTCAAATGATCAGCTAATCAGCAAGCTTTGCAGAAGACTGATAACGGTCCTGATCATTTGAAGGTGGATTGGAGGAGCAAGAAATCTGCATTCGATGATCGGACTTGGGCACCTCTGGCCTTAATGCTTAAGGCAACTTCTACAAGTTTTCTTGGGCTAATTTCTGTCCACTTAGTTTTTTTCAGGTGCATGACTGCTTATTGAATTTGTTTTTTTCTTTGCTGCTGGGGCTGTTGTTTGCCACTTTACTCATGTTAAAAACAATATCACATACTTTCCCTCAACCTCAACAGACATTACTGCACGGGTCTCCTGGTTCTCGCAACAGGTTATCAACGCCTTCACAGCTTCACTTTGCCTCATATGCTCATATGCAGTGCTGCATTTACTCAGTGAGAAGTAAACAGACCGTTAATTTTACACGACTAGCATGTGAATTGTCTCTGACAAATATGTTTTAATACATTTTAAAGAACCTTCTTTTTAAGAGTTCACCCTACAATATGGGGGTCCACATCTAGCTCTCTAATGCTCTCATCTTTCTATGTCCCTGCCACCATTTCATTTCCTCCGTGATGGCCCCCTGTGTCTAGATGGATGGGAGTGTTTCAAAGTTGTCTTCATCTATAGTAATCACACATCGCAGCCCACAGGAAATATCAAATATTTAAACTCCTTCCACACGGCATGCCATGAGAATGCATAGCGTGATGCTGAAATGCAAAGCAGGAAGGATACAGGCTTTCCAACGCACTTCTCCCGGGATCCTCTTTCCACTACTTTGAACAGTTGGGTGTTTGAGCTTGTGAACGTTCCCACGGCTTGAGACGGGATAACAACGAACGTAATCCGGGCATGTCAAGTCATACAGCATGAAGGGTTGAGACTTTCCATTTTATACCTGCTGATTTCACTGAGGGGATCATGGCACGAGTGGAGAGGAGAGCTTCATTAGTCGAATCATTACTCACATACTTTCAGAGCCATCGCGATGGGAGTTTTAGCTTTTTCCAAAATTATAGCAGGAAGTTCAATCCTGGGAGCGTACATACTGTATGAGCTCTCGGCTCTTCTCACATCTTTTGTTGAATGTCGGTATGCTAATGAGCAAACGTTCATTGTCAATAGTGTCGTTATCCGGTACTGTACAGCACCGGGTCTCCGCTGGATCTACCCGCTGCTTTCTTCCCTCTTGCACATGCTAAGGCGCATAAGATCTGATGAAACATTAAAGTTTCAGAATGAGCTTCTTGTCTCTGCGGAGGCAGAACAGATGCTGAATACGTTCACCCGTTTGAATAATTTCTAAACCTATTTGAGCATTAACCAAGTGTGGCAATTGCTATTTTCTTTCTTTTATTTCCAAAAATAGAGACACTGGAAAGCCACAACTCTTCGGTGTATAACCGGAATACATTTATTGCTCTATCAATATTAATACATCACTTGTGCTATATTTATGGCTGGTTAAGGTTGTGCTTGATGAAGACGGGTCTTAATGTAAAACCCTCGTCTTTATAGTGCCACCCCTGCCCACCAGGGTCTATTGAATAACATGTTCAATTTGAGGTTGAGCCCAGGGAAAACCTGAGGAACTTGTGACGTATGTTTTAACATATATACAAGCCCACATTGTCAAATGTAAATGAATGCTTTAACCCTACAATACCATTCGTATCATATTTGATACATGCAGTTTCATTATGTAACTCATTCTTTATAGTTCATTAAATCATCTGTATCAAATTTGATACTGCAGGTTTGAAATATGATTTTCCCCAAATTTTCAGTTTTTGATGTAATCTACAAAATGCTGATAAATGTGATACAACAAATATCTAAAACAAAATAATATGGCAAAAATATTTTTGTGGATTTTGTGATAAGGGTTTTAATGAACATCTCAGTTCCCAAAAATCTGATTTTTCTGGCTATTCCTTGATGGGTCAGGCATTAAAGGGTGAATCACTTTTTCATGAGAAAATGACTGTTTTCAGGCATATTGTATTGTATCCTAATGTTTTTACGTAACTGCAGCACAATCATTAGTGACAGGCGTGATCCACAGATGCTGTAACAAGAGAAAAATAAACACGAGAATCTATAGACCCATTTCCAGTTTGTAAACAATGATGACATAATCGTTCGCGAAAATGTGTTGTATTTCGGTTTTGTTCAAATTGATGCAAGTTGGATTCCATATATTATGTATAATGTAAATACAATAAGTGTGGTGATGCAATGAAAGCTTGTGATAAATAACCCCAGGGTCCCCTCCCCCCAATACAAAAATGAAGTGCTGAAGAAAAGCTGTTGCAAAAATATTGATCAATGGTTGAAATGAATATTTTTTCTTAGCTTGATGATGGGATAGCCCTGGATGGTTCATTTCGTGTGGGGAAATATGTGCTACAAGCAAAGTTGTAAGGAAAAGCAATAAACATGGGATGAGTAATGTGAACATTAGCAATTTTTTCCACCCCTGCCTGAAGAAAACTGTTAATGGAACCATCTAACGTTTGTTTTTGTTTTTTTACAATGATGTACTGTATTTTCATGTAGTTTTTCCAAATCCATATTTTCATGACCATAGGACACATATAAAAGTCAGACGGAGCGCCTAATAATCCAGGTCACCTTGTGTATGCATCGAGTTCCAAAATCTGTCAATGGCGTTGGGTGACTTCGATGAGGGGCCCGCTTGACTGACTGATGTTGTGCCGACACTTTGCTTATTTCGAGGAAAGGCGAACGTAACTGGGGACAGCATGCGGACATTAAAGTGGGAAGGGTGGGTGTGAAAGAGGACACTAAAGGCACGCCCCCAGTAGGTGTAAATAGTGCCGGTACATGCATTGTGCAAAATAATATCCCAAAAATAGCACCTACGAAGGGACATGCTTACAAAACAGTATTTAAACTGCGAGCACAATGAGAGTGATGGCGAACACAGCCTTACGCAGCGCTGGGCGAGTTACACCACAATTTATGAATGGATTGTGGATGCTTAGGTTACCGTAACGTATCCGCTTGCACTCTTGTTCGAGCTTTCGCAAAAGCCGACATTGTTCCTGTGGAGCCGCACGGCAACGAGACTGACTCTGACAATGATGAGAGGGAACCTGGCGTGTTTGATGGAGAACTTGCCGAGATGTTCATTTGGGATACAGAAGATGAGGCCTTTGATAGATTTGTGGATGAGAAAAAAATAACGTGAGTACATTGTGGAATACTTCAATAAAGTACAATAGAACTCAGTTTTGCTATTGGTGCCTTTTTAAAAAAAATACGGTAGCATATATGCATGCTACCGTATTTTTTAAGGTTGCATATGTTTTACCATGCCTGCGTGGCAGTGTCCACTAATGCAGTGTGCCTTCGGTATATGTTGAATACGGAAATAACACCCATAATTGACACTACACCTTTTAATACGGTGCGTCGTAAGGTCGTGAAAATCCGGGTAGTCCTTGTGTGATCATGTAACATTCATTCATTGAAGAGTGACAAATAAACATTCAGATGCTCCTAAATATTGGTCAGTGAATCACTGCTTGCGTTCACTGTTTCTTGCGTGATGGTTAACGTCAATATCTGAGCCAACTGTGAGGAAATAATGCAAATTTTTTTTACTCCTACTGGCGGTCTTGGCAGGCATTTCCTGTTTGTGTCTGTCACAGAATGGCCATCCATCTGCTGCAACCACTGAGGCTGATCATGAGATTCAAGAAAGTAACACAACAAGAAAAAAAAAACCATGCACACAGACGAGGTTCCTTTTCAGAGTCGAGAACCACCAGCCAGTCTGAATTCAAAGACGCAAATAAATACGTGCATGATTTGAAATTTCCCCGTGTTGACCAAAATGCATCTGAATCTGTACTGCAACACGTTAAATGTCCCCTTAATCCCTGACCATAGAATTGGGGACATGTGGAGACTTCCTCATATCAGTGCCAGCAGCACTGTTGCACCAGAGAACAGTTGTGTGCTGTAGAGTAATTAAAGGTGTTCTATAATGAAGTCGTGTCTTTGATGAGAAGCACTAATTGTTACCTTTCTTTGCATCCTCGCTGTTGACAGAAAAGATAATAGCAACTGGTCAAAGTAGTCGTTATAAATTGTTTTTGAAACTGCACTGCGTGTGCAGCTTGGCTTTACATAGGCTGCTAAATTGTAGTGCATGGCCAAATGTTGATACGTTCTTAAAAAAAAAGCAACAAAATCTCTCTAACTCTGTCTGACCTTTGCAAAAAAAAGAGAAATACAAAAATCTAATAAGATAAGAAACCAGAGCTTTCATGCATAAGAGGTGCTGAGAAAAGCATCCACTCTTCAAAAATTTAAATGCTAGTGCAAGCTTCCTTGCAAGAGCAACACAGGCGATAAGAGAATGACTGACCACACATTTAGTCTTTAAGACTTTCCAGTGGACAGGATAACCCAGGACTCGCTTACACACAAAACATTTGATAACCCAGCGATGTAAAATCAAATAACTCAAACTGAAAAATTGTTTACTGCAGCTTCAGAAATAACCAACTTTAGGTCAAAGCAATGGTGGGAGTAAGTCACATGCAGCTGAATGTGCAAGTGAGTCTCAAGTCGTTAGATTCAAGTTTAAAGTACCTTATACTTGGATTAATATTAGATGAGCATTTTCAGATTCAGGTAGTTTGGAAATTGGGAAGATTAAAGCTGTTGATGTATTATATGATGTCATCATGTCGGTTTATGGTTACATAAAACACACAGTTTGTTTTGTTTCTTCCATTATAGTTCGATATTGTGTCGAGATTAGGCTGTAAAAATAAACTTGACCACGTTCAATGGTGGTGCAATGAATCTGTTAAGCGCGTATCAAGATTCTTATCAAAATTTGTTAGTCTGATACCTTGTCAGGAACATTCAGGCCAAATCGGCCAGGCCTTTTTTTGGGGTAATTCTGCAAACTAACAAAACAACTGACAACATCCTTTTTGTTTTTGATCTTCTTGAGGACTTTTTGCATCAGTGACTTTCTGTGTCCATGTGAGCATTGCCACACTTTGACCTCATAGACTTATAGCCTGCATGTTTGAATGCTTCTCTCACTTCCTCTTATTCCCTGCCCCACCCACCCACCCACCTGCTTCTCAAATCAATGTTCCAGCCTTTTCTTCCACTGTGCAGATTGCCTCGACCACAGCAGAGTCCATTGGGCATCAGCAGACTGACATTTCCGCCAAGTAGCAGCACCTAACGTCGGTTCCATAACTGACTCAGTCCCCCCGGGGACAGATAATCGCAGGCCAAATCCTCCAGATTCTGTGATTAATGATATGTCTTGTACTTGCGACCCTTGTTCTCTTGCTGCGATGTCTCCCATTGAGCCCAGGGAGCTTTGGAGAGCTGACAAGGGAGACCTGTACAATTACACACTGGCACAGCAAAGCAGCCCTGTGGCAAACACCGACACAGCTTGACAGCAGGGCCTTTTATTACTACACTGAATATATGATACATGATGTTAAAAGGAATAGAGCCGTTGTGTGCAATGGTGGTTGGAATTGGAATAGCATCAATGTCTCTCTGTGGTGAAGTATTTGTTGGTTTGGCAAAGATTCTGCTTTTTATTGCCTTGAACATGTGATGTGTTATTATAATAATAATAATAATAATGCATTTTATTTAAACGCGCCTTTCATGCCACCCAAGGACACTGTACAGACAATAAGAAAATACAATGTAAAAATTAGTAAACGAGATATTATATAAAAACAGGACATAAATTATTATTATTATAGACTTGAATCTAATTGTTGAGGAATTTCGCTTTACCATGAGAACTATTGAAACTAATCCCTATCCTGTACATCTGCTGAAACACTTAAGACAAAAAGGGTAGTGTTATGCTTTCCTCCTTTTTCTCCTTGAGCAATTTAACGGCCCCCCAAAGGTCTTCTTCCCGGTCCTCCATCTTTGTTATGGTCGTCATGGTTGTCAAAATTCCCGGGGAAAGGAATTCCAATCTCATCTGCACAGCAGATGTGGTCTGTACTTATGTCAAGATCGAACTTTGTTGACCTTCTTTGTCTCTGATTTTAACATAAGGGGAAGGACTGCCCGCCCCTCATTTACATATCATGCCTATATAAACATGTGACTGTATTTCTTCGGGGCTTCCGAAAGAGATCTGAAACTCTCAGAAGCCCAAATCGATTTGTGTTGCGTTGTGAAAAACTGAAGAAAAGACGACGTGGTGTTGGGTCTTCTTCCACTTTATAGAGAGATAAAAGAACCTATGCCCAAGGAGAGCCAGAAAGAAACGAAAACCTGACTCTCCTCAACACTAATCAAAAGACATTGATTGTATGGTATGGACTTTCAGAAAAAACAATATAGGATATACTGTATATTTATCTTTTATTTTCTTTCCAGTGGTGCAGAACTACACCGCAATCACTCAGAGGTGTTACATGCAATGTTGTCCTGTTATGAAGCAGTGCTGTACTACACAACTGAAAACTACAACCGAAATCATAAACATACTCTCCAACCAGTATCACCTATTTGACAGTGTTGAAGCTGGCGTTATTATTAGTGATGGTAAAATGAAGTTTCACGAAGCACTTGTAATATTTTTTACACTTGTACAATTCTTTTTTGAATTTATTATTATTATTGCTCCATTGTGAGACAAATAAAGGTTTTCTTATCTTATCTTATTGGTTTAAAGACAAAGGAAAATGCATTAAATATCGACTGCATCCTCAAACCAAAAGTGCCATTTAAAATTTAAAAAAGTGCTTCATTAATCTTTATTTGTCCATCTCATTGAACTGTTCAAGTGCACCACGATCAAATAATCCAGATTTTAAATCTATCTATCATGTGAAATTGTTTTCTTTCAGGTATAAAATATAACATTGTATCAACATTCACTACATTATCAACTTCTCTGATCCGTTTCTGATTACATTTTCTAATTCAACCCAGATGTATTATGTTGTTTCCAAGACAGACTGTAATGCCTCTATTATTAACACATTATAGCTGTATGTCTTTAGTTGCCACGAACAACACACTTACTTGTTTATTAGTCTTCTCATGGACCCATTTACTATAATAATTTGCGGATCAAGTACAGTTGACTGCAATTGGCTGGCAACCGGTTCAGGGTGTCCCCCGCCTACTGCCCGAAGACAGCTGGGATAGGCTCCAGCGACCCTAGTGAGGATAAAAGCGGTTCGGAAAATGAATGAATGAATGAAAGTACAGTTGAGATTTCACGTTTGGATCTTGCTAGAGTTGCCAGAGTGGCTTGCTAGATGGCTAGAGTTTGCTCTGTTTGTGTTGAACTTCAACTTGGCTTGTGCTGATTAAGCTTATCAGTCTTACTGATTCTTTGGATGAGACAACTGTGTGGCTTTGCGAGTGTATTTGAAATGAGTCCTGCCTCACTCATTCTGCATGTAGCTCTGTGGATCAGTAAGCTTAGTGTGTGCCACAACTTCAAAGTTAGAAGTTTGTTTGTGAAAAGTGGTTTTCTAAGGTTTCGTGTTCAGATGTAATTTTGGCAGTAAGTCCAAGGCTGCAGCTCCGCCGGCGATACACAGTGACCCACAGATAAAAGTGAGTTTTCATTTAAATTCAGCCTCCAGCTGAGACTGTGTGCAGCAAACTGTCATGCTCATCAAACAAACACTCAAATCTAGACAAAAAAAAAAAAAAAAGACATGTTGGAAATGGTTCTTAGTGTGTAGGCACTGTCTATGTGCATTCCTGTCAAATGTGCACTGGATCATGCTGAATGTGGAGTGGATGGTCAAGAACAAGACATGTTATTGAATACAGTGATTCGATACTAAAACTATGATGGCACACGGGATGCTTAACAATGAAGGAAATACACAATCTTGTGAGGTCAGTGGTCACGGTGAACAAGATGGCGCGGCTCATAACCTGAGTTCGAGTTCACCCCAATGGGTTGGCGATCGGTCAGAGCTTTTAAGTTCTTTGATGCCATACTCATATACTCATTCAAGCATACCTCTCTGGGCCTTGCTTTCAGTCTCTCTGAAACAGAATAAGGTCTTTCCCAAATTGTTATTACACATCTGGACAAATTGAACTGTCTCAAAAAAATCTTGGTATGTTGAGGAATTAAAATTGTGGAGGAACTAAGGACCACTAGTGATTATTCAATTCATGGAAAGGTGTGTCAGAAGACCTCTAGTAGAAATATTTAGTCTTCTTTACCATTATAAATAAACCCCAAAGTATTCCAAAGAAGAAAAAAAGCTAAACGAAGTGCCTGCTAAAGTGTCATTATTCCATTCCGCAGGCAGCTAAGGCACCTTTTTAATGAACTCCAGGCCAAGAGACCACAATGCAATTAATCTGCTTTGCACGACTGTTATCACCACACACCTAATGGGTTTCGTAGTAAATATAACTCATTTGACAAATAATGCTGCATGGGTAAGTGTCTTGAAAGCATCACAGATTATTCAAGCGTGCGACTTTTAACAAAGTTGCAGACTTTTCAATGCTTTCTTTAGCCGAATATCCCAATAGCTCAATCGGACAAGTGCCTTTGTGTGGGGAGCTCCGAGATAATTACCCTGTTTGTCATCTTGGTCAGTGGCGGTTCTGAGGGGGGGCCAGCGGGGGCCAGTGCCCCTGTAGCACCGATTCTGGCCCCCCCTCCGAGCGCAGATTACGCAGTCGTGCCGAGTCGCCGACGCGAAAGGTGGAACCAAAGTGCGTGATTTAACATTCTAGTCGGACCCTTTAGTGCGCTGCACCATTTAAAAATGAGCGGGAAAATGAGAAGCAGTCCGCAGAGAAGGAAATCGTGTTTGTGTGTGCGCGTGTGTGCGTGCGTGATTGTGTGAGTGTGTGTGCGTGTGCGCGTGTTTGTGTGCGTGTGCGTGTGTGTGTGCGCGTGTGTGTGTGTGTGTGTGTAACTTTTTTAGTCTCCCTTTTTATTTTAATTTTTATTTAACAGGATCAATATATAAGACATTGCCTTTTAAAATTTGGATAATTATATGCATGTAAAACATCTAGCTTCAGTGTATTTGTAATTTTTGTCCCCGGCAGGCTGGTACCATATTATCCCCTGGCTTGAATATTCTCAACAGATGGACACGGCGTATTGTTATGCTTGCAGACATTTTAGCCCTCCTAATACTGTTTTTTTTCTCATCACTGTAATGTTATGACTACAATTTCAAAGTCTGAAGAAATAAAAAGTCAAATAAGATTTGGAATCTGTCTTTTAGCCCTGGGTTGAATGTGCCCCCCCATCAAAACCCCTGGCCCCAGCCCGGCCCCCTCAGTGAAATTGATCCAGAACCGCCCCTGATCTTGGTCCCTCCCTTTTTGCCCCGCGCACTGTGGCTGCATGCTTAATCTTCAGGGGAAGCTGCCAGTGCATGTTAAATGCTAGCAATAGATTAACTCTGCATGAATTTTCAAGCACAATTACCAAGGCAGTATTTTTAATGCAGCTTTGTACAATGACTGCAGAGGTGCACGTGAAGGCTGGGAACATGTATTTGCATGATATGGATATTTTGGGTATCGATCTGTGATAAGGGAGGCTCTTATTTGAGTTTCAACCACAGGATGAATATGATTACCAAAAACCTGCCATCAGCCTCACAATGTCGCTCTGTTGCATTTCCTCTCATTCTCAGCCACAAACAATTCTAATAAGTTTGTTTTCGCCACACATTGAGTCACTTTGCATTTGAATAATGGTCTCCAAATCATGTGGTTGGTGCACTTATTTGGAAATAATTCTTATAATTTTGTTTTCGACACACATGGAGTCACTTTGCATTTGAATGATAAAGAGCAGCTTCAGTCATGTTGAGGGCACTTTGGCTTTTAGAAGTGGGAAAATACGGTTTCATTGTCCTCGCTAAGGGTTTCCTTTTCAATTCATCTTCTTCTGTATTGGTGGACCAGCCAGGGCACCTTCGGGACTGTTTGCATCAGATAAGATAAGTTGTAAGATAAGATTGTCTCACAATGGAGAAATTCCCAATTTACAGCAGCAAAAATATGAAAAGGAGAAAATAGAAGGCAAAAAGTATAGAAAGAAATATAAATATAAAATATATATATAAGCATATTAAAAACGGGTGAGTGGGGGTGAGTCCAGGTTTTCAGGACTGTCTATTCAATAGCCTGACAGCAGTCGACAGGAACAAGTGGCGGTACCTCTCCTTCTTGCTGCGCGGGTGTATCAGTCTCTGGTGGAAGGAACTGCCCGGTGCTGTCAGGCTGGCAGGCTGGGTCTGTCCATCATAGCTGTTAGCTTAGCTAGCATTCTCCTGTTGCCCACCTCCTCCAAAGTGTCCTGGGAACAGCCCAGTTGTTAAATAAAAAACGATACAAAAATGTGTTTTGGCAACAATTTTAGCATTTTGGAGAGTAAAACAAAGGGTATGTATGCTCTGTGTTAAAACTGGCGCATCTTGATTTTCATGTTGGGACAAGTCTACTTTACCTTCTTTTAGGGATGTAATAATATCCAATCACCATGATACGATATTATCACGGTGTGAAGCACCTTATACGATAATTATAACGATATTGTGGGGAGGTTGTTGATATTAAAAGGCTCAAGCTACTTTTGTATTTTGTACTTTTGTAAAAAAAACCCTCATGATATTGAAAAAAAGCATAATATTGTGTTTTTATACATAACAGGAATGACAGCGAAAGAGGCTTGGCTAAGCATTTTATCATGTGTTCCTGTTAGCTCAGTAATGCAAAGGTCTATGTAGTTCACAATGCTGTGTTCAGCAGAAATGGCTGAAAAGTAATGTTTTTCGACAGATATACAGTATGTTGCTTTTATTTTTGTGACATGACGACAATGACATAGTGGCAGTCTTAATATAGCAGTGTCACCATTATTGTTCTATCCCAATCGTTTTTGGGAATTAGGCAGAGGGCATTCTGGTGGAATGAAGGTTTTCCACACCCCGAGCACACCTGACAATTTGGTAACAGAAAGTAGAGTAGAGCTTAGACCAGATCGGCCTAGGTCGGAGTTGTGGCGCAGGTGGTGTAATGTGATTTTGGTGGATTGGATCAAGGTGCAGGCAGACAGATTATGACTTCCGTGGATGGGTGTAGTGTATGCCATCCTATTTCAATTATAAATATGACTACAGCATACATCGAACCATCAGAATCATTGTAGAAATCAATACATTGATCGGACCGTCATCAGCATCTTCATTATATATATTTTTAAAACACTCCCCTGGGTATCAGCACAGCAATGTGAGGTGGGTGGGTGTGGGGTCACACACGGATACGATAGGCTTGTTAGGCGGTCTTCAAGAGCCACTTTACAGCAGTGATCTTTAATCGCCTTGGCCAACTTTATATCATCTACACTTGGGGGTCTCCTTAAAAAGGTGCTTTGCAAACTTCCATTTTCTGCATGGACTGTCATGAGTTAATTCTCCTTCCACATTGTCAAAGACTGTATTCCTCATCCGCATTGAATTTAGAGAATGAGGGGAGCCGCTTCCATTGGTCAGGAAACAAGTAGGCTGTATTCACTCTCACAATGGTGCAAGCGTATCTTTCTACCTTGACTTGCCACTTAAGCCATTTGTGCAGGGCACCAAATTAATAGTCCAAATTTTAAAAGTGTTCTCAAAGTGTAAATATTGAAAACAGTGAATAACATCATTGTAAAAAATGGCATTGTGCTAACATGGTGGACATGCAAATGTGTGACTAGTGCAGTGTTTCTCAAATAGTGGGGCTCCGTCAAGGGAAGCGCGTTTGACCTCGGGGAACATGCTTTTTAAATTTTTTTACTGTCCGAGGATAAAGTGCAGTTGCACCTCCACTACATTAGGGGGCAGTGGCGCTCTCATTGGCAGAGTTTGCGCCGGGAGCATTGTAAGGGAGGAAATATGACCAGGCGTATGTAGCGCTTGGCTCCACTGTGACTACGGTGCCAGACGAGGAAAGACCGGTGTGCTTACTGTGTCTAAAAATGTTGGTAGCGGACAGCATGAAGCCAAATAAATTAAGGCGTCACTTCAAGACATTACACCCCAATCATGCTGATAAGACGCTTGAATTTTTTTCAGTGAAAACATGCCGAATATTGCCAACAATCATGCCGCTTTGTGACTGCTAAAGTAAACTAAAATACAGGTCCTGGCTACACATTGAGCAGGAGCCGAGAGTTGCTGTGTCCTGCTTCAAACCTCTCTTCGAAAAGCGGTGCATTGCAAAACATGCTCATTGTAGCCATTAATCCAGACATCATCTTTGATTTTAAAAAATAAAGCACAAATTATTATTATTTTTTTTGTTTTGCTGGTAAAAGTTTTTTTTAATATTGTGCTCCTGAGATAATGTTGTTGATTAGTTTGAATGCATTATTAGTTATTGATTTAATGTAATTTAATTTTTCAGTATCGTATGGTTTGACATGGTCAATCAAAAATATTTATAATTAAATTAAGATTTTAATGTTATTTTTGAATTTGAGATACACTTGAAATCTTTTCTGTTACAGTTAGTAAAGCTATTTTTTGTTGTAGTTGGTCCATATTTCTTTCTTTTTTATTGTCTTATACGTTAAGAAGGATACAGTGTTATGCAAAGGTGTACTTAAAACAATTTTAAAGATAAATGATACTATTTATAGATGTGCGGGTGGGGGGGGGCGCGAGATGGTTTCCTCTGCCTGGGGGGGGGGGGCATGACAGAAAATAATTGAGAATCGCTGGACTAATGGAAACTTGATCAAGACAGATGTGCAATTTTCTAAATTGACTTGAATTGAGAGGGACAATAAAGTGAATTCAACAAAGTTCAAACCAACCAAAGCAGCATGCAACAAGTTACAGTATAGAAATCACAGCTAGAGGAAAGGAAAAAAAAAATTAAGCATTTCAATCCTCAGTTATTTCAAAAGACTTTGAATGTGAAATACCACTGAAAATGACCTTGTGAAACCTTGAAGATAAGATGCAAAGACCACTTCACAGACCATTCAGGAATCACACATATTTGCGGCTGGAAACACCAAAGACACGCCGATGCCAAGCACACGGTGTCTGTTGTTACCGAGCAGGGACATCAAGGACTTCCATCAGACTGCGGGCAGCTGAGTTGAACAAACTCCTGCTTTATTGCCACTTTTCACTTCAACCTTTTATTTTCATAGTCTTTTATTCTTTGTCTTTTGCATGTGCGTTTTCAGTTCTTTGTCTTTAATTATGAACTTTTTGGAGCAATCAGTTTTAATGAAGTGTGTCTGACTCTGCAGCATGTCATCATAAAAATAGTATCAAGAGATGTATCTCATCTTACTGCTTTTTCATGTAAATGTATGGGCTAGGCTCGGCTCACTTTGACTTTGTATTGTGGCGGCATGGCATTATGGCAATAACGGTTTTGTCAGCTTGAAGGGAAAGTCAGAATGAAACATTCCAGTCAAGGTTATTATTCATTACATTAAGGCAAAGGTAAAGATGTAGTCATATATCAAAAACATAGCAATGACAGCAATGCTTTTTTTTTTCTTGTTTTGTGTCGGAAAAGATTCCCATACAGATGACAGTGTTTTTAAAGCGATTCCTGTTATGGAATATGGACCTTTCATATGGCAACTTCTTGCCCTCCTGGGACAGAAAACAATGAACCCAAAACATCCAATTAACTTAGTTGTCTTGATATGTAGCCCACAAACATTGTTGGGGTGAGGGGTGGGAGGGATTATTTTTCTGTTCAAAATGCCATTGCTTACGTTGCCAGTTTACAAATGATATTTCAAGCATTAAGCAATGAGGAGTAATTAGTGAAACAGACCTCAGAAAAATCTTAAAAGGGTCAACAAACATGTCGACGTGGAATAAATAATAATGGCGTAAAGCCCAATAGAACAACGTTTACGAATTAATTGCTGAGAAAAGTTAATTGTCATGCTTTTGTGATGTGCTTAAATGCCTGATTACACACAAACTCAGACTCATTCCCTGGGAAGATTACTTTGACGTTTATGCCCGCAGCACTTGACTGGTCGACAAAAGTCGTCCAGTCCAGAATCAAAGAATATGGCTCGCAAGAGGAATAGAGGCAGATTTTAATAAGCATGCCCCGGCAGCCGCATTAGCAATGACGGAAAGCTTACAAGTGAACATCCTCTGATTCACTGTTTATATTCGTGTATTTATCGTGCTCTGGGGTGACTCGTAACATAAAGTATAGGTCACACTCCGGCTGCCAAGAAAAGTGGAAAAATAGAATGGAGATTGAAATCCAAGTTATGGGTGCCCTTTGAAGATTCATTATGTAGATCTCTCTTAAGAGATTAAGATTAAGAAAACCTTTATTAGTCTCGCAATGGAGAAATTCCAGATTCACAGCAGCAAAGTTATGAAAGGAAGAAGTAGAACAACAAAATATAGGAGCTGCTGGAAAGGCAGCCACTCTCGCGGCGCCATTTTCAAGTCAAAATAACAAAAATAACACAACACAACACATAGGACACAGACAGTCGTGCGATCTTCACCACTTTTCTGCATACACTTTGTTGTCTGAAGCAGTTCTAGATGAAAGAGGAGAGGATCAAAGTGTCCTTTCACCAGTGGGTCAGAGACGTCATGCTGAAAATGTGCACACGTCTGCTACAAGCTAAGTTTTGAAAGCAAACGCGAAGCTGTAGCGTCCATTGACAATGAATGGATGAAACGATTTCAGGGCTGGTAGAAAATGCGAAGTACTAGGCTTCAAACGCTTTAGTGTTGGTTTAGGATAGTGGATCTACAATACAGTACATGCATTGAACAATTTATGATAACAAAATTAACTATATTAATACTATATTATATACTTTGCATGTACAGTAATCCCTCGTTTATCACGGGGGTTACATTCCAAAAAGAACCAGTGATAAGTGAAATCCGTGAAGTGGGATTTAAAAAAAAAAAAAGCAAAAAAAATGTGAGAGGGACGAAATCACATACAGCACATTTGACAATAAAGTTGTACTTGGTACTTGATAGTCAGCTTTATTTTTTACAGTTATTATACAATACTGAACTATGTATACAATGCAGAGGCGATTGCTTTAAGACTGCAAGGGAAGCTCAGCTTCCCCTAAAATGTCAAAAAGTAAGTGATCAAATAAATGTCTGTATGTACAATTGTGTGGACAGGTCATTGACTAAATATGCGCTACAACGCGCTCAACTTTTGTGCCGAATCAGCTTCTTATTACTGGTTACGACGCGACTCTCTTCTCATTCATTCCCGCAGCTTCCCTGTGCTTTAAACTGTGTGGACGCTGAGCGTCGACCGCGCGGACGCTGGGCGTCTAGAGAGTTCAGTGTAGGTTGTCCCAATGCATTGAAACGAGACGAGTCATTGGATAAATGTTGGTTCTGTCCCGCCCATTGGACGCTCAGCGTCTCTGGGAGTCTATGGACAGTGGGTGTTTATAGGCTGGCCAGGAAGCTCAGCTTTTCTGCATGATGATTGGATGATCTGTCTGAGGCTGAATCTCTTTTTGATTGACAGCGAAATGAGCCAATCACCGATCTTATGGTGAAGGCATCCTTTTAATTTTTTTTGAAAAGGAACGGAGAATAGAATTCACACATAAATAAACGGACACATTTTATGATGTAGGCTGAAATTGAGCTTCCCCTCCTTGACAGACCAGCATCCGCCGCTGATACAATGAAACCAAAGACCAAAAATTTGCAAAGGTAAATTTGGCAAGCTGTACAGAGAAGAGGTGCGGAGACTGTTCACGTTGGTCAGTCTCTTAGCCAATCATGATGCAGAACACAATTCACTGTTTAAAAAAAAGCATTAAAAAAATCAGTGAAACAGCGAAGCCGCAGAAGGTGAACCGCGTTATCGCGAGGGAATACTGTATTCACATATTTTGTCTTGGTTTAGAGTAGCATTTTTGTCATGCATCTGGTTAGGAAGTTTGTGGTCTTTTGTGGCCCCTGATGAGCGCTGATAAAAAATTGTGGACCCCTCCAGCATTTAAGTTGCTCATCCCCACTCCACAGCATTAGCGGACCAGCCAGGACACCTCAGGTTGTCACAAAGCCAATGTATTTCAGTCATGTGATCATTGTCACAATTGTGCAGCACCGATGAAAAGCGTCACTAACACTTAAGAGTCGCCCAAGCAGAGTAACAAACAGCTTAAAAGCATGTCTTCCGAGGTGAAGACAAGGGGATTCAGCGGGATCCATGCTAAGTAGCTTTCCTCGACCGTGTCACAGCACAGCATGTAGAATGGCACAAAAGCCAACAAAAGCCTACTCTTAGTCATTTGGAAGATGGTGGTTGTCTTCATATGCATCTCTTAGCTCTTTACTCATATATCTTGTGGGACCTATAGAAAAAAGGTTGATGGACAATGTTGGGTTCATTAGTTAATTGAGAACATCCATGCTTTCTATCGACACATATTTTATTGTGAGTCAATTGTTTTGAATATTCTTATGGACATCGGATCAACCCATTCATTGTGCATGCGTTGCCACGGCACAACGGCCGAGTGCCGCGCCGCAGTGGCTGTTGGCGCATAAGGTGGGGGTGCTTGCAAAAACTCCCAAAGTGAAAAATGTTCATTTCAATTGCAGCTCATTGTGATTCCATCTTGCCAAATCCAATAAGAGAGGCTTGGGCCAACTCTCTCCAACGGACTGTCAAACTATTTGTTGTTTCAACTTCATCCCAACCTTTTCCAAAGCATGACTTTAACTGAACCTGAGTGTATTTGGTAGCTGGAACCCAAAACCTTTGATGGACTACATGGAGAACTAAAGTCTCTCTAGTTATTTCTGGATAAGAAGTACATGACCCACCACATTGGGTGCCGGTCTATTAAATACATACTGAGTGTGTATAAAATTGTATTTAAATTATTATGGGAGGTATTGTCGAAGAAACAAATGAAATAACAAAAAATTGAATTTCTCCATTGTGAGAAAAAGAAAAGTTTTCTTATTCTTTTTTTTTTTAATTACCGTATTTTCCACACTATAAGGCGTTTCGGAGTATAAGACACACCTTCAATGAAATGGCCGATTTTAAATGTTTTCATATATAGGGCGCACCGCCTTACAAGGTACATAAAATAGAAGCTACAATAGTGGCTGATGTGTTATGCATCCACTTGATGGAGGGAATACAATATAATGCTGCTTTTTTTATATAGCGCTTTCACAACCGCTGCAGCTGTAACAAAGCACTTTACAGAACATTTAAAATGCTATGTCTGAGAAATCAGAATATTGATCCATATATAAGGCGCATCGGAATATAAGGCACACTGTCAGCTTTTGAGAAAATTTAATACTTTTAGGTGTGCCTTATAGTGCGGAAAATAGGGTCATGACGAATTATTTGAAGCTCCTCTTTGAAGAGCAAATCATTCAATCCTTTTCTTTAAGACTTTATCGGCTTCGTGTTCTATTGGCTTCTTGACATTTTGTTTGTTTATTCTCGGTGTTCCCTAGTACCGTGCCGTTTGCAAGCGCTTTTGTTAATGCGGTGTTTTTCCTAGCTCCTTGTGACCAGCGATATCTGTTTGTACTTTGTCAGCGCGCTTTTATTCGGTTCGGTGCAGAATCTGACAGTTTTCAACCTGCTTTCAAGGCCTTGATGTTGCTTCCTTGTCCCCAAGGACAATGTTGACAGAACGACGGTGTTTTGCCCATCACCTACGCATAAGCTTTTTGTCAATCATTTTATGCATTGGGCTGGTGACAATCAATCAACAAATCTCAGCAGACAAGCTCCAGGCTCCTGTCTTCTATTTTCGATTCAAATATATCTGTTCCTGAAGTGAATAATCTGCCCCTCTCCTTGCCTGTGTAGAGGAATGTAGACAGGAAGTAAATGGCGGTGCTCTCATGATAAGAATCCCACTTTATCTATTCAAGCGTACCTTCGCAGTGAAACCCACTTTGACAGGGTGGCGGGAATTAAAGGGATGCAGTATTCATAGCTCCTGCTTCCAGGAGTGCAGTTAAACCCCAGCTATACTTAGAAGCAGCGAGTGTGATTTGAAACATGTGATTCTTGACAAATGCCCTCCTATTGTAGCCGCAGGTGGAGGCAGCATTGGAGCAATTGCTTTTTGTGACAAAACTATCTTCTGTGCACACTCTGCAGTGGGATGCGAGCTAGGTATTACTTGATGTTCCAACCTGAAAGAGGCCTCTGAGAGGGCCTCTTAGTGTGGGCTGCCTTGATTAGTTGTTTGGACTCAGCAGGTCTGTTTCTTGCCATCAAATTCGAAAGTAATTGTCGGTTTGCTTCACAGCAAATATAAAGAGGTCAGATGACTGAGCAGGCAAGGCGCCATTTGATGATGAGGAAGATGGTTGCACACAGTCATTTGAAGTCTCGATAATGTGGACAGTCACCATTTTCTTGTTTCCCACTCTTGAATCGAATCATATTTTTGATGCTTATTGAAAAAAAATTCTTCACTTTTTTCCTTGCACAGGTTTTTGAGGTACTTTTTGTCTTTTTACCCTGAAAAGCTTGCACAATATGTATTTTACCATGCATGGTAATTTATCGCTGAAAAAAATCCACCTGTTGCTGAACCTTATCCTTAATTCAGGAACATTACTATATTACATATTGAATTATTATTATTCTATTATGATTGTTATGAAAACCTGAAATGCTCGAGAAAAAAACAATGGCAGATTCAGAATCAGCGAGAAAACATTGAACGAGAAATATCATATTTTAAAAATTGTCTAAATGTGTTGACCAGTAGTCGCTGATGGTGTAGTGGTACACTCATCTGACTTGTGTGCGGGCAGCGTGGGATCAGTTCCCACTCACTGACGATGTGAATGTGGGTGTGAATGGTTGTTCATCTCTCTATGTGCCCTGTGACTGACTGGTGACCAGTCCAGGGTGTAGTCTGCCTTTTGCCCAAAGTCTGCTGGGATAGGCGCCAGCACCCTCCTGCGACCCTCTTCAGGATAAGCGGTGTTGAAAATCGATGGATGGATGGGTGGATGATGTTGACTAGTGTAATTTATAATTTAATGTTCACTGCATGGCAATTGAGTGACATGTTTTTTTTTGTTGAACGCACTACCGTATTTTCCACACTATAAGGCGCACCTAAAAGCATTCCTTTTTCTCAAAAGCACACAGTGCGCCTTATAATCCGATACACCTCATATATGGATCAATATTCAGATTTCTTGGACGGAGTATTTTAAATGTTCTATAAAGTGCTTTGTTACAGCTGCAGCAGTTGTGAAGGCTCTATATAAATTAAGCTATATTGTATTGTATTGTGTTCCCTTTAACGTAGCTCCATCCAATGGATTCATAGCGCTATAGCAGGCATTATTGTACCTCCAATGTGCCTTGTAATGCGGTGCACCTTATATATGAAAACAGATTTAAAAGGCCATTCAATGAAGGTGCGCCTTATACTCTGAGGTGCCTTGTAGTGCGGAAAATACAGTAATCTAAAAATATATCCAATATTCTGTACCTTTCCAGCAAATAATATTGATCTAGTATGTCTAATCATTTATAATATATACTTAACCGAATACAGTATATTACATCAGCATAGCAACCTAGTGGGTAGCATGTCTACCTCGGTTCTGAAGTGGGTTCAAGTCTTGGCTCAGGCCTTTTTATTTTTTAATGAAAAATGATGATGTTGTGTTCGTGCTTGTGTGGGATTTTTCCTCCCACATTCCATAAACATGGATGGTAGGTTAATTGAAGACTGCATAATTTGCCCATCGTGCTGAATGTGAGTGTGAATGGTGATTTATCAATGCTCAGCTCACGAGGACAAGTGGAGTAGAAAATGGATGGATGCAACATGACAGAGATGAATGACAGAGTAATAGACCGATTTTAAGAATTCAGCTCCATCCATTTTAATGGTTGTCCATAGTGGGGCTTGTTGAGAACTAACTTTATGGACCCTATTTTCATGCCTAGCGCAAAAGCGTGGTTAGGATGGTCGTTCGCGGCATTGTCCAGAAGAACACAGCCAACTTGTTTCCCGGCCAGTTGAAAGTGGCTCTCCTCATCCCCTTAAAATTGAGTGCAGTCGAACCTCGTTTCAACGTGCCCCGTTTACAACTTTTCCACAGCTGTAACATTCACATTTCAAAGTCCTGATTTCATGTCATTCATTTTCCATTTGCTTACAACGAACACCTTTATGACATAAACGTCTTTGTAACGACCAGATTTTTCCCACAAAATAGTGAAAAGGTCTTTGTTACAACAAACCGCGTGAAGCTATCTGCCACTGTCACCTTGCTTATGTACAAAATGTACAGCGCAACATTTCCCCCGGCCTCCTCCCTTTGCTTAGCAATGCTACTGATCTACTCGTACATTGTTGTACTTCCGGAGGCACGGCATGGTCCTGAGCTCATGATCTGAAAACGTGTGATAAAAATCTCGTTGTCTGAGAAGGCTGAAATTGTCACTCACTTTTGAAGGGGAGTCTCCCAGATGAAGCTCAGCCGAGACTACGAATTGACAAAGTCAACGATTTCGCCACTCATCTGTAGTGGCAAACAAAACCATGGCAGAGTTCGAGGCCAGCAGATTGAAAGATGATCGTAAACAGCTTCGGCGCGCAGCACATCCTCAATTGATGACAGTTAACTTTGTCGGCGGCACTGGCAGTTGCCTATGGTGGGTAACATTTGCTGATTGAATGTTTTCAGAGGAACGCTACAGCTGTTTGTTTCATGTCTTCTGAAATCATTTTATTCACCATATACACAAATTTGGAATTGACATGTTTGTACTGTATTATACATCATAGTTGGCGGCCATTTTATTGGATATACCATATAAGGTACAGATTCGTTATTCCCCTCGAGATACGTTGTAATGAGGTTCGACTGCACATTTATGAGGATCTGCTGGATCTCCACTTGCGGATGTAAAGTTGACCCCTGTGAAGTCGACACTTGAAGACTGCCTTCCATCCCTGATCGTGTGTTCTGTGACAAGCCCCACCTACCATGTGTATCCCATGACTTTCGGGGTTGGGGTGGGGGAGATTTTGTCAAAACGAGAGTTAATATGTGCCACTTTTTACTCTACTCCCGAGCACTTGTGCTGTTTACGAAAATAGAGCCTGTGGAGTTCTGGTCTATGTGATGCTATTCTTATTCACAATTAGCACCAATATGACTTTGAAACTATTGTTCTATGGTTTACTTCAGTACATCCTTTGGCCTTAACATGCATGTCTTGTAAACCCGTCTCCCCGACTGCTGTCAAGATGCACACTAAGAAGAAACAACATGGCTTCACGGAGGCATCCCATGAATTTAACGCTGAATATTGACTGCAACGAATCAGCTTACTTATGAGGGGGATCCGATGATGTGCCTGACAACTAGAATAAAGAGACCGTATTTCCATATTTTACAAATAGAGATTGGGATGTGAGTGTATGCTTTGTGAGGAGCAGTGGGACTCCACAGTCTGATCATGAATGGCAAACATCTCAGCGACTCACAAATGTCACTTACAGCCTAATATGTGACACTTTTGCCTTTTAGGCTCCCGTGCTTGGCCTTTCTCTGAATTTTTGAGATGTTTTTGTGTGCTACATGCTTGTAAAATACGCACACACACACACACACACACACACACACACACACACACACACTTTTTAAAAATCATCTTTAGTTTTGAAATGTATACTGTCATGAATAAGAAATTGAGTATAGGACAGTCCATAGCTGCCTTCCACACCTTGGTTGCATTAATTGCGCACATGCTGCGATTGACTTTTAGGTTATGCTTGGGAATAATTATGATTGTCCATAGGAGCATATGGGCAGGAAAGATGGATCAAAATTGTGTCCTGACGATCATAATCTGTGTAAGAAACAATGAATCGCTGCAACTCGGCATGTGGCCAACATTTCATTTCTCAGAATGGCGTTTTTACCAATAAACTTTGACGAGTGTCCCATTCTTTATTGTCCTCATGAAATGAGTTCACCGCCCAGCTTGCCGCGGGCTGCAACACTGACTGTTTGTTAATGGAATCTGCATTTTGCATGAAGAAAACCTGAACGGGTGAATAAGAATCAGTCGCATCTCTGGCTCTGGTAGAGCGCACTCAATGGACAGTGTTCCAAAGACGTAAGACGACAGTGGAGGTGCAGAGAGGTGGGGGTTGAGTCTGGTGTCACTTATTGAGATGGTATTGATGCACACTCCTGAGTCCAGAGTCACAACGCATGTCATGAAACGAGCTGCCTTTAAACGATCCATTGGTTTGAAACCCTTTTCTATGCCCTCTGGCTTCTTCTTTTCATCTGCACGACCTTGATTCTGACTCATCTGTGGCCCTGAGTCATATGTTGACTTAACTGCATTTTTTGATACATGTATGACAAAGCTCATCATGTGGGTTGAAATGTCGCTGTGATTTACCCACAGTGCTGCGCTGTCTTTAATTTACAGTTGCGGAGATGCGTTGCTCCACTCCTTCTGCTTGGCACGTCTATTGTCTGAAAACAATAGTCAGTTTGATGTGGGTAATTATTAAACTCATGTCGCTTTAAATGGAAACTGTCATGGACAAAGAAAGCAGAGAAATGTTGCATCCTGTCGTAGGTGGCAAATGAACGGTTGCATATTTGGAAAGCAAAGAGGCTGCATTTTTGTGTTCACATGATGGTGAATGTCAATAACATGCAATGCAGAGCGCAACATAATGGGATAGAGGCTCTCTTGATGTCTCCCCAGGTTCTGAGCGCACCAGAAATCAATTATTCATTTTAAAGCTTTCAACTTGAAGACAGTATGTGAAGTTGTCACAGTGGACTTATGGATCCCTGTTGGAACTGAGCACCTTTGTTGGATGGAGACATTTTGTCTCTGAGAGTCCTTTTTTTTGGAAGGGGGGGGGGATATAATTTTTCAGATGTATCTGACGTTTATCAAAGAATTCTTTTGCGAGTACCATAAAAGCATAAAAATATATTTTTTAAATGCTGCTTAGAATGGTATCGCTGTGAGCACAAAGCCGACCTTGTTTAAGCATTTACATCCGTGAAATGTACCTATTGACAGGGCAGAGCTACAGAGTGGCCGGAGGTGACCAATTAAGGCTACCCCTTGTCATGCTGTGACCACCACCCTGGCCACTCCCAAAACCTCAGGGAAATTTTTAATGTCTGTGATCTTTTTGCCACTCTGCAATATTTTTAAAACCCTTGACAGTTTTTTTAAAATCAACTGTACAGTTCAAGAATAAATGTACAATTTATCTGATTGCAAACTGTAAAATAATCTCTTTGAAGTCAGGAACACTCACATTCTTTCAGTCAACGTTTATCAAAATCATTATTTTCACACCATAGCAAGCAAACAACGGGTTGAGAAGTCGTTGATGATGCCATTCAGTCATGATTTCATGAAATACAATGCATACGTATACCAATCTTGCACACTCACACTTAGGTTTGTTCCTGCATGTATAAGTCTAACTAAAAACAACATTTAGAATTGCCAAGAATTAAGAGACTTTTGTGTAACTGTGCTTTTTAGATATGATTTCTATGAATGAGCCACTGGTCGTAGTATGCAAAATGCGTCGACGTGGTAATTGATCATTGGCTGTTAGCTAGCAAAACTGTGCATGAGAATCTGAGATAGTAAACAAAAGCAAAGCCACTGCAAAGAAAATGGCATGACTAAGCAGCAAAATGTTACTTTTTATTTCCATTTGTTCCTGCAAGAGTGATGATGATGACCATTGTTCTGGATATGTTTGTGTTTTATTTCATGAAACCCCGCCTGTGGAAGGTATGATAAAGATTGACGGACACACGCACGGCCACCCCTCACTGAAGTGTTGTCTCTGTATGCCCCCCGCACCCCCCTGACTGTTAGCGGATTTTCATGTGGTTCTGTCTTTAAATGTAATCATCATGTTGAGTGAAAGTTTCCCATGTTCATGATCAGGCTGGAAGTGCTTCAATTACATTTTTCTTCTGCAGCATGACACAATGAGGGAATCACTTTTGACTTGGAAATCAAAACAAAACAAGAGCGCCAGGGTAGCTAATTTTTCTGCAGGGTTTCCTCGCAGCTGTCTGGCATGTGGAGGCTCGCGCAGTTATTCTTGCCTGCTGCTTGGCAACTTGCCAAAGACACATTCAAAATGTAGAATCACTCGCATCAAACTTTAATCATTTGGCAGAGCAGAGATTTCTACTTTTCCTCACTTTTGGAGGCCTTCCTACATTGTTTTTGTTTTGCCCCCCCCCCCCCCCCCCCCAATATGAAGTTCTTCTGACCCCAAAGGCTATTGCAAAGATAATCATCAAAGCAAACAAGCGGACACATTATACAAAACAGAACATGTATTATCAAGCTGCTTGTGGCAGGAGACGGTGGTTGTATGCTGAATTTACTGCGCCTGCCTCTGCAGACAGCTGATGCTTATCTGCACATACACCGCCCCCAAAGCACCCCACCTCCACCTGGGACCCGTGACCAAACAGCTGTTCAAACAGCCAGTTTGCATGCTAAGTTTCACCTAGTGAGGACAGCAATGCAGCAACAGCTAAGATTCCATCACTGGAGTGTCCAGACACATTTCTTGAGACTACAAAAGGATTGTTTAGCATTCAAAACATTTTTTTCGCCTGCTTTAATTGCACAAATTTGAATAAGATGTTCCTCATCTGTTTTCTACTCTTTTTCCGGGTGTGATATGTGACCCCCCCCCCCCCCCCCTCCATGTGACCCAGACAGAGAAATAACCGTTTAAATGAGAAATAATGTATTTTAAACCACTATCTCCCTAAAGTAAGATCACGTTGGGGAGTCTTTTATCTTACCTTCTCATACAAGGGTCTTTGCAAAGTTAGCTAGTTAATTGTGGCTAAAAGGCAGGTGCCCCTCCACAGACATTCCACTGATATGGTAAAAGCTTACCGTACTTTAAACTCATTTCCAAAGAGACCAGTGCCATGCGCTCACCCTTCCCTCCTCCATCTGATCGAGGCTTTTCCTCAGAACAAGGTGTTTTCCAGCGAGTGCTCAGCCCTCATCCATTATGGATGCTGCGTTTTGGAGGGAGGATCTGTGCAGATTATATAAATTTCTCTTTTTCGTTCCTAGCAGGATGGGAACAGTGTTAGTGTACTGGGCGTCTATATTATGTTGATGTCAAAGAAAGATGTGATGCAGACGCCACAAGACCAAAAAGCTGTCTTGAATTCATGTAAATCTCTTAAGAACCTCCTCGTAATGAAGATGCTTATGCATGAACTCAAATTTGAGGGCAACATTATTTTGAAGTGGGGGTCATAAATGCATCTATTGATATAAGTGAAAAAGCTATCACAGCTTCAGGCATTTCTGATCCCAAAAGAATTTGCGGTCTTGGAGGCTGTGCCACAGTAGGAGACTGTGTTTATTTACACAGGATCAGAATGGAGTGCGAGAGCCCCACAGATACTGATGGGGGTGAGATGGTCAGATCAAGAAGAAGAGGACTGAAGGACTCTCCTGCTGTGTGCTTATCAACAACTGTATTGGTTTAGCACTGCGCAACAAGTCTCCACACAGCTGATGTGGTGACAAATGGAACACTCCAGACCTTGTGACGATACCGATGCAAAGAGCGGATGCATCATAAATGAAGAAAAATTCTATTTATTCATTTGGCACGTCTTGGATCTGGCGAAGGGTCACGGAAGGCTTGGACTTGATCATAGCTCACTTATTTTGGACTGATAACCAATAAGTGAGTTTCCTCCAGTAATGTGTTAACATGACACTAGAGAACATCAAATTATTGACTGAAAGTGAATTTTCAAGATGAATGCGATACAATGTACAATAGAATAAATCGTTACTTATGTGCCGTTTTTACAACAGCTGCAGCTGTAACAAAAATGCAACCAAGTCTGATTGAAATTGTGCCAAATGGTCTTTGTCAAGGTCTGGCTGTTGATGCCGTTCGACTCATTCTAACATGTACACAAAAATTGGAACACACTGGAATTTGACAACCTAGACATGCTTCATATGTTATCACCATAGTTTTAGATCTGGAAAAATAGTGCATAAAGCCATGAGGCCAGGAAATGCATGTTAAATTTTGGGGGAAAAAATTGGTGCCTTCTTCTTTGGTACAACACAGTAAGCTCCAACCATTGATTTATATATTACGGATTAAATATTGGCCCCTCAAGGCTGAAAACAGAGGGCAGCCATCTTACGTTGCCACCATTACTGACCACTTCTGTTCGTTTTTCACTGAAAACACTTATCAGGGCAGATTAAAGGAACACAGCTTCAAAATATGCTTTTCGGCATTCGATTAGTCTAAAAAAAGTGCAAATAGCAATGGCATCTGAGTCCCTGAAAAAATGTTCACGTATCAAAGTAATGACATAACCTGCACGCTGCCACAATGGACATTTTGGACCACTTTACATGATCACTGTGACGTATGGTGTGCTGTACACGAATCATTAGACATAGACACACATGGTTTGGGACTTGTTTCCTGGTCTATTGTGCTATAAAATACCGTATGGCGTCGTCAAGTAATCCCATAATTTAGAGAGTACTCCTAACTGTCAGGTTTCATGATCTTCCTTGGCGAAAGAAAAGAAAAGAGACATTTACAGCGCAATGACTGATAATGCAACCATAGTTCCCTTATAGAGTGACAATACTATGTTACTTATTGAACAAAAACCATGACCTATTGTCACCAAACTCTATGTCGGCATTGCTATAAATAGAAAAATCATGGTCTGAAAATATTAGAATGGAACTCGCACTATTTTGGATGATAGCATGATCTCAAAAGCGTTGCGTGATGCAAAACGTCCAATATGGCAGCCTCACTGTATGTTCATGATTTTGATACTTCATTATCTTATTCATTGACATTTGCACACTTTATACACAAAGTGAATGCTGGAAAAAAAACTTTGATCGGTTTGTTCCTTTAAAATTCGTATACTTGGATAAAATCTGAATTCATGTCTAAAGTTCAGCCATGACAATTGCATGATTAAAATACTCATACAGTAAACATACTGGCAGACAGAAATTCACACAACTTTACCTTTGTGAAACTAAAATATGTTTTTGGACTGTGAGATGTTATAGTTATTGGACAGAACCCACACAATCACAGGAAGAAGATGTAGAAGACACAGGCCCAATACGAGATTCCTGCAGAGAGCAATCTAGATGTGAGACATCGCCAACCGCTGTTGCACTCTGCAAGATCATTAAAAAACAAAACATTTTCTATCATGTGAATTGAGTCAAATATTTCTTAACCTTTTGACGCATGTATGACAGAGGATCCACAATAGCAGAACAGGAAGCGGAAGGATCCCAGACAGAAGCACATCTCTTCTGCTCATAGTAAAAAGATATCATTCATCGCGGGGCTTTAAATAACGTATTGTATTCAAAGAATGAATACCATACGAAACATCTCCAGTGCTCTATCTAGAATTTGAGGATGTTGAAAATAGATGTGGATTAAAAGATGAAATGCATGGCCTTGCTTTACATGTCAGACTAGTACAGTTTGTTTGACAGGAGGAAGAATTTGTGGTGGATTCCAAATAAAATATTGTGAAGGGCTTGGAAGCATCCCTACAAGAAACACATTTCTTTCAATTTCCCTTTATCTCTGAATGTTGCTAAGACGCTTTTCCTCTTCCTCCACAGGCACTTTCTGTGCAGTCCACCGGGCCCTCTTGTGAATTTCTGCCCACCTGAAGGACGGTGAGAAGGCCAGAAGCTCCAAAGTGATTTTCCACAAGCACAGAAGAAAGGCTAACGTACTCTCCTTTGTTTTTGCTCAAGCCGTCTTAAGAACGCTCTTTGCAGTTTCAGTCTCAGCTCTTACTTCACCGTTGAGGTTGTGCACGTAGCAACTGCATTCAACTGCAGAAACATTGAAAGAGCGAAGAAGAAAAGAGTAAGACCCAACAAAACTGAACCGGGATAATTTGTGAAGTTTTGTCCCACTTGGAAAGCATGAGAAGAGACGCTTGAAGATGACTGTGGTGTCAAAAAATTGTTACTAGCCTTTTAAGACCTTTGCATGTGTGGTCATCTCTTTTATGGTAAAAGGACTACAATTGGATGCCGATTTAGCCCTTCAAAATGAGCCGGCAAGGCGGCTTTGGCTGGTGCTGCTGTCTGTCGCTTCTTGCTTGTTGTGTCTTCATCTCTCGGGCGGCCAAACCCAGAATGCCGGGCCACACACACCTCAACTCAATACGCATTGATGGGGATATATCCCTGGGTGGGCTTTTTCCAGTCCACGCAAGAGGAAATGATGGCAAAGCCTGTGGTGAGCTCAAGAAGGAGAAGGGGATCCACAGGTTGGAGGCCATGCTGTTCGCTCTGGACCGCATCAATAATGACAATGAGCTGCTGCCAAACATTACTCTGGGCGCTCGTATCTTGGACACCTGCTCCCGTGACACTCATGCTCTGGAACAGTCGCTGACGTTTGTTCAGGCGCTGATTGAGAAGGACTCAACCGATGTCAAGTGTCTCAGCGGAGAGCCACCCATCATCACGAAACCGGAGCGAGTGGTCGGAGTGATCGGCGCATCTGCTAGCTCGGTGTCAATCATGGTGGCCAATATACTGCGTCTCTTTAAGGTGAGTCCTCCCACAGCGCACATCACACCACTGCTTCTTCAGTATCTTCAAAATGATCTTATTTTCGCAAACCAATAGCGGCAGTTTAAATCTTGTGCATTTTCTAACAGCCTTGAGATATCTGGCGCTGAAGCTGTGTTAAATAGAATGGAGCAGAAGAAATGAATCCCAAATGACATGACAGCCGAATGGCTGTTAACATCCATTATACTTGTCCGAGGGTCAAAATAATTTTTATCTTTGCGGACCAATTTTGCGAATCAAGGATTTCATTTGAGGAACAACTTTCTAATTTTACAGAGATTTTTTTCTTTTTTCTTTTCTTTTTTTTTTGCATGATAATCCCAGGCACTTAAAGGAAAGGTTTACAATAAGACTATGACAATATTGTGAATTCAAAATTCTTTTTCTTATCTGAAATTCACATTGTGTATAACAGCAAACTGTGTGTTGTTGTCTAGAAACAAAGCGACATTAATTTAAATGAATAAATATCATAATACCGTCATATAATTAATGAGAATATTTATTGTATGAAAGTATCAAAACTCAAGACTCTATTGTGAAAAACAAACAATATTTTATACCTGTGTATATTATTTATTTATTCATTCACTCAATTTCTAAACCGCTTTTTAACATATTTTTAATCTTAAAAGCCACTCCTCCTGGCTGATATACAGTGTAGAGTAAATCATTCCCGTTACCGTTTCTGTGTAGTGGGTAGACTATCTCTGTAAGTCCAAACACGTATTCATTTGCTTGCTATCTTGTCATTCAAAATTGCATGTCCGCCGTTTTAAGGCGGTTCCGGCTAGAAGTGGACTCGATCATCCCAAGCACTTAATTTTGGTGTTAAACGCATTAGCCGTCAGTGTCAGTCTTTAGTTTAACAATTAGCATGGCTTCTCCGTCTTTCTTTGTCATTGCTTTGTGAGAACGATACTTGTCGGATGTGTAGTTTATTTGCCGCCACGGAGATGATAATTACTAACTCAGGAGCAAGTCCGCAACACGTTTGGCCACTAAAATGTACAGCAAAATATATACAATTGATCTGAGTATCTGTGGATGTGGCTGTGTACAGAATGCTGACACATTCAAACTCAAAATGTTAAATAGTAGTCAATACACGGCCGCCATCCTTTAGAGCAGGGTGGGCAAACTTTTTGGCTCGGGGGCCGCATTGACTTTTAAAATTTGACAGAAGGGCCAGGTCAGCACGAACTATGGTACATTAAAAAAAACTGCATTTGTTGACAGTCCATATCAAACATCCACAGAACAAAAGCATGAAAGTACTGTATTAATATACTTTTTTAAAATGACAACAGTGTTGTTGATGACCTATTTTAGCCTGTGCATTGCTGCAGATGGGTTGTGAGCAGACCAGTAGAAGTAGAGCAATACAGAGGTCCTAGGTGGTCGAAAAGATCCCCCCCTACAATTTGCAGAACAGACGCACACACATACATGGAGCAATTTCATAATTTGGGGCTGTTTTTCATTTTCATCTTGGCAGAAAACCTTTGATCTATCGTTTGACGCCTTGGCCAACCCAAAGAATGCTTCCCAAACAAAAAAATAATAATCTTTGCCCAGAAGAAGTTTAACTTTGGAATGGCCCCGCCAAGTCAAGATACTCCTTGCTGATAGACTGAACGAGTTCTGTAATAAAATCAAAAGGTGCTTCAACCCAAGTTTAAGGGCAGCGTATTTATGCAACCACATTTTTTATCCCCCACCCCCATAAACCATTCCAATTTGTTTTTCAATGTTATTGTTCACATTATACATAATAAAGGTGTCCTCCTTCTCATTTTCTAGATCACAAAAACCTGACATTTTAACAAAGGTTGTGGAGACTTTTTATTTCCACCGTGTGCTGTTCTCATGACGCCGTATATTGGCTCTGAAAGCCAGACAAGATATTTTTCCTCTCTCCACTTTACCGACAGGAAAGTGCTTGTAGCATCGGCCTTTTTACACCTCATTTACTCTGTTGCAACTTTTCCAACAGAAATTGATTTCATTAATGCCAGTAAGACCCACCGCGAGCCAGGCTACCAGGCTACCAGGCTGGTTCGTTTTCAGGGTTGTGCTACGTCTTCACAAATTTAACTGGTTCCTGGAAGGAATTTGCCGGGGTCTTTCTGCGTGTTCCAATCTCAATGCGAACAAACTACCTTAACTTCCATCTTTTAAAAGGTCAGTGAGCTGCACTGTGAGCCCCGGCTGCACAAGACAGCGTGTTCTTGGGAACAATGGATTTGATTAGAGTAGACGCCAAACCGTGCACTATAGACTGATAGAGTTCAGGAATTATTCACCCATCAACAGATCACTGAAGAAGGCCTAATAAATGTGAAGAGCTATTTGCGGTGTAAATGATGGCAGCTCACACGATGGTCGCTGAATACTAGATAGCACACACATGCAAATCAGACGAATGAACTCGGAAATCGCAAAGCTGTGCCTAAACGGCTCATACAAATACAACTACATCAGTCGCAAAATTTTGATCTCGAATGTTTATTTGCTGGGCGTGATGAACAAAACCCGCAAAATGGCGCAAACCAAAAAGAAGTGTGTGACAATACCAACCACAGCTGCTGCATGCAACGATTGCTGTAGAAAGCAGTGGGTGGCCAGCACACTGCTTTTTTATTTTTCAGAGGACTTTCACATTTGCATGTGCACGTACCTTAAATGTGTGTTGGACAACAATGCTGTATTGGCACACAGATGACAATTTTGATTTTCATTAAAACAAATCATATTGTGAGCTCATCATAAGTAAGAAATCATAAGTGTGGCTCTACAGCTGTGGGAACATAGTGTACGTTCATTTTCCACGACCATATTTTAGCTACACCTAAAAGTGATTCCGGGGGGGGGGGGGGGGGGAATAGCGCTGTTAGGTGGAAACCCGTGTGCCCAAGTATGGCCAATCTCATATATTTTTTTCCAAAATCAATACATACATTCCGGTCCTCCGGCCGGAGCCTTTTTTCATTGTTTGACGCTTAGGTGTCCTTGGGTGACTTGAGAGGCTCGATATGAATCTCATTTATTATTCTTCCTAAAGAAAAACTGATCGAGCATGAGAAAAACTGAAGGTAAGCTGCTGATTTCCTTATTCTCTTACAAGTGAACCATTAAGAGGCTTATTGTTGTGACATTTTCAGAGGTCGAAGTGGGCAAGAGTAGAGTTGTCCACATGCATTTTGGTGACGACTGGACACAGTTTTGGGACATGATAAGTAATGTACTTTCAGTGACTTACATTTGTTGGGTCTACTTATTCTGTTGAAGTCACACCAAGATATGTGACGGTTGGAAGGAGGGTGGGGGGTATCCATATTGCAGATGAAAATGTATTGATTTCTACAAAACAAATTGATATAATTGGAAATTCAACTTTAAGTTTCATTTTAATGATTAAAAAAAAAACCATCAAGAATTATTTTTCTACATGTGAAAAATGGGCCATCCTGGCGAAATACAAGCTTCAACATATCCTATTCTCTGAATGAGCAGAGTATAAAAGTCAGCAAGACCGGACAGGAACCACTCTGCTGGCATTACTTGCACTTTTTTTGAAAGGATATTGACCAATAAGTAAACTTGAGGTTGCACTCTTATACAGCGTGGCTGATTCATTGGGTTTCAGCTTTTTTGCTCTCCACCATTATAGTTACATTAAACCATAATTAGCACTCCTCTCAGTGCTCCCCACTTCCCTCTAATGATTTGAAAAGTAAGACTCTGCATCTTTTAGCATATTCCCCGTGCTGATAAGTCAGCCTGAAGCACTCTTATTTATTTTTTTGCAATATGTGACGATCCATATTCTCCTCCATATTCTGTCAATCGTAGCATTTTGCTGAACCCAGTTGAACTGATGCGCTCAATTTAAAAATCACATGGCTACATATCCCAAGGTTTTCTGAATGATGCATTTTGCAACGTATTGTTATGTAAGTATCCCTTCAATAATTTTATTCCAATGAAAGGTTGGCGGAAGATGCCATTTTATTCACTGCTATAGCTAAAAGCTAAAATATACAAGCAGGTAAATCAGTCATTGAAAGCCTTAATCGCACAGATGGACGACAGATTATTGATTTGTAAATTCTGTGAAGCTGCTTTCACACTTAATTAAACAAGCAACAGGACTAATAAATAGGTATTCTTGTTTTTTTCTTCAAAAGCCGATATTTTATATGAAATGTATTTGCTGCGCTTGAAAACAAGAGCAGTACAACACTAATGTGACATACACGGTAGTTAACGGACAGCGACAATCTCCTACAATGTTGCAGCCATAGCGTATTTTTGTTATCTCGTTTTGGTGCCTTGTTTGAACTACTTTATCATTCATTTTTCTTTGTTCACACTCAAAGACCACAAGTATGAAAGCAATCTACAGTAACTTAATGGAGTGCTCCAACCTACTTCCTTTGAGTAGTCCTTCTGGAGGTGTTTGCCATATCCATGAGGGAATCATTTATTTGTCCACTGTAATTGGCTTCATTTTTTCTTTATATTCTTGGTCTTTTCTTTGTATTCCCCGCGATCTCCGAGTGGCTGACTGCAAAGTGTTTGCTCAGTACTCTCGAGCAGGCAGGAGTCCGTCCTGGTAGGATATAGAAATATTTTACTATACTGTTATGTAATTGATGCCAAATGATTGGGCTTGAAAAGTCCTTCATTGAAGCTCTGATTACGCCGCTTTGAACATTTATGCACCATGTAGTAAGACTGCCTTCATTTTTTCACCTACTCAAGTCTTTTCGGGAGGACTGCTTTTGAACTTGAGTTATGGTATTGAAAAGTAGCAATTCTCACCTGAGTATTACGGACATGGCATGAGGCATATGGCATCAGCAGTCACAAGACAAGGCAGTGTTTCGGGTGTTGACGTTGACTTGCTGAGACAAAGAGAAAGGGGCTGGTGGTGGTGGTGGAGGAGGGCTCTACGTGTGAAGCCTCCACCCAGAAGCTTTGTAAATAATGCACAAAACGACACAATCAGTGTGCACAAGTCCTTCCTGTGTGTAGGCTTGGCACTGCGGAGACTTGAGGGAGAAAGACGGAGAGGTTCTCTCAGCACAGAGAAACGGGGTTAACTTTCCTCTTCTGCTGTCTGCGAAGTACCGTTTGCCTCTCTCATCCTTCCTTACAGGCATACAGAGAGGCATGAGGCACGTAGACCCCCAACACACACACACACACACACATACACACCTCCACCCCGATTTCATCCTTGCATTTCACTGTGTTGAGACCAGACTCTTATTGGATTACCCTGTCAGCCTACACTAAAAGCTTTAGAGGAGCTCAAAATTGTGCATACACCTGCTCGAAATGCACGCTTATGAATTCATCAGACCCTGGATGCCAAATACGATCTCCATCAGGCATTTATATGTTTTATGTGAAGGTTGCTGCATTTCTACACAGACGACATTGATTGAGCAAGTTAATGTGTTCCAATGTAACTGCTTAACATATCTTCCAAAGCCATGCATGGTCATGGAACAATCTAAATTTTCCCATGGTGTGATTGTGAGCGCGAATGGTTGTTTGCCTGTGTGCACCCTGCGATTTGGCAGGGTGTTCCCTGCAATGACGGCTGGGATAGGATCCAGCATGCTCGTGACCCTTGTGAGGATGAGCTGCTCAGATTATGGAAGGATGGGCAACAATATTGGTATTTACCCTCTTTTCATCACTAACATACAAACAATTTCCACAGTTAGTGCAAACCATTTCCCTACTGACAGAAGAGTACGCTTTGACTAAAATATTCATATTTTTATTCTTACTCTTTCAAAATGAAGTTTTCGCTTTGTGCTACAGTTTACTCGTAACAGAACCATGTTTCTGAGAACAGGAACATTTGCAGCTTATACTCTTTCATCTTCAGCAATGATGTCTGATCATCTGTTCACACAAGAACTCCCTGAAGATTTTTAGATCTTCAGCCCGAATCAAAATCTTTCATTTAGATCTGAGGAATAATATTTAATATATGATGTTCTACAACCGTGATTAAGAATGGGGAGTTCAGGAAATAGAACGGAAGAGCAATATATGCATTTTTAAACACAATGCATTTTACCAGAGACGGACTAGAAGTGTTGGTTTAAACAATTGTATGACTTCAGTCTGATCTCTGACTCAATTTTGGTAGACTGGTGCCCGTGCAAGTCAAGTCCAGTGTTTTTGGCACCATGCCACACCTCTCTGGGCGTTCCAGTACACGAAGTTGCCTCGCCCCCAACTCATCCGATGGTTTGGTCACATCACTTGGCGTAAATATAAAATTTTTGTGCTGGGGTGATGTTCTAGTTTGGCGTGTCTGTTAATTTGGTCGACGCACCACACCTCACTGGGCGTTCCTGCCACGCCCCCTTAGTGCATCTGCAAATTATGGTTGTCAATTTCTTCATTCATAACTATGACACCAGCATGGCACAATACCTGTGAATGATTGCAGAAATCAATTCGTTGAATGAATTATAAGTATTATTATCTTAAAAATATTGGGTGGGGGGGTCATACAACCTCATTCACATTGGAAGATCTTACAGTTTACGTGTCAGTGTCATGCACCGGACACCGGCGGGTCTATTTCTGATTCCTCAATGTCAAACACGGCATACTGAGGTGCACTGCGCCTCCGATCGCTACGATTTTTATGAAAATGATGGATGCTGTGGTGTAATCGTGTATAGCATGACTACAGAGTCGCGGGGCGACTACGTCATGGTGTGCGTCGAGAGCGGGAGACGAGAGAGTAACTAGAGAGAGGATACACGCATCGGGAAAGCCAAATCAAAGTTATCCATGTGAACACGACAGCTGTACTCACGTGTGCCTCATTTGATAACACGACATGGTGTCAGACGTCCTGTGGTTGGCGTGGAGTGCGTGAAGAGGATCTTTGTACACGGCGGTGAAGAGGGAAAGACGAAATGAGCGACGGAGGGGAAGGAACCTCGGCGCGGGCGGATGGAGCCGCGGCGCTAGGTGCACAGCAGGCTGCGGGACCGGTCGTCACCACGGGGCCGTGCACCACGTTCAACATCCAGCCGCCGGAGCCCTTTGACTTTTCAAAGCCGCAGGAGTGGGACAAATGGATCCGGAGATTCGAAAGATTTCGCCTGTCAAGTAACCTGAATGCTAGTTCCGAAGAAAATCAAGTGAACACATTGATTTACTGCATGGGTGACGAGGCTGATGATATCCTACGCGGGTTGGATCTGACCGAGGTTCAACGGCGCACATACCAAGAAGTGCGTGGGGGACTCCAAAACTTCTTCGTTGTCAAGAAGAATGTCATCTTCGAGCGGGCTGTATTCAACATGCGCTGTCAGAAAGAAGGGGACAGTGTGGATTCGTTCGTCACTGCACTATATGCGCTGGCAGAGCATTGTAGCTACGGGGCGCTACGCAATGAACTGATCAGAGACAGAATTGTCGTTGGACTACGAGACAGTGGATTGTCTGAACACATGCAGTTTGACGCGGATTTAACCCTTGAAAAGGCCATAAGAATTGCACGGCAAAGCACGGAGGTGAGGAGGCAGCAGTCTCATCTGCGAGGGGACACCAACTCAGAGGCAAGTGGCGCTGAATCTGTTGACAGAGTGTTCAAGAGCAATTTAAGGAATGCTAAAAACACACCTAACTATGCTAATCGCCAGATAAACAAGTCCCACAGTACTCGTTACAATAAGGAAAGGGGTGCACAGTCAGAGTGTCAGAAATGTGGCAGCTCTCCATTCCAATCCAAAATGTGATTGTCCCGCTCATGAGGCAAAATGTCATGCTTGCGGGAAGAAAGGACATTTTAAGCGTGTGTGCAAGTCTAAATCTGCGCACGAAGTTACAGGGGACGAAGAAGACGGGGACGAGGAGGAGGTCCTCCTTGACAGTGTTACGACAGACCGTGACCCGTGGATGGTCAAAATCGACATCAATCAGCGCGGTGTGATGTTCAAAATTGATACGGGCGCTGATGTCACCGTTCTGCCACACAAAGTTTTCATGGGCACATACAAAAACAATCTCCCTAAACTCAGAAAGGCAACAAAACGACTCCTGGGACCAGGGAGGAGCCCGCTTGAGGTCGTGGGCGTCGCCAGGCTGCTGCTGAGGAAAGGTGATAGGGAGGAGATGGAGGATGTTTACATCGCTCGTCATGTGCATACTGCCTTGCTGGGGAGATCTGTGAGCTGCAGGTTGGGACTCGTCGCACGCCTAGGCAGCGTCTCTATGGAGACATTAAAGGAGAATTATCCAAAAATATGCACTGGGCTCGAAGAGATGCGGTGGCCGTACAACATCAAGCTGAAACCTGGGGCTGAACCTTTCTCGTTAAAAACACCAAGGAGGATTCCATTGCCGTTACTGGACAAAGTCAAGCAAGAGCTATCCCGCATGGAATGACTCGGGGTGATAAGCAGAATCGAGGAGCCAACAGACTGGTGCGCTGGCATCGTGGTGGTGCCCAAGAAATCAGGTGCTGTACGTATCTGTGTCGATCTCACCAAACTCAACGAGTCAGTGTGCAGAGAAAAGTATATCCTGCCATCAGTGGAGGAAACACTGGGCATGCTGGCCGGAGCCAGGATTTTTAGTAAGCAAAAATGGGGTTTTGGCAAATACCCCTAACACCCAATTCGGAGAAGCTGACCTGCAGACGCGTCGTCATACGGGTTGGGAGGCGTTCTTCTCCAGAAGTGGGAGGAAGAATGGAGGCCAATAGCCTACATGTCACGGTCGCTCACACCTACGGAGCAGAGATATGCACAAGTGGAGAAGGAGGCTCTGGCACTGACCTGGGCCTGCGAGAGGTTTCGCCACTTTCTCATCGGGAAGCATTTCCTGATGGAGACGGACCACAAGCCTCTCCTGAGTCTCCTGGGGTCCCAAGCCCTGGACGCCTTACCTCCGCGGATCCAACGCTTCAGAATGCGACTCATGCGCTATTCTTACTCCATCTCTCATGTCCCAGGAAAATGCTTGTGGACAGCCGACACACTGTCTCGAGCTCCCGTGGAGAGGGAGGAGACACCAGCCGACAAGGAGTTGTTCGAAGATACGAACATCTACGCGGACATGGTGATGGAGAACCTACCGGCGACCACCGAATACCTAGGAAAGCTGAGAGAGCAGCTGCGGAGGGACAGTGTGTGTGCACGTGTGATGCAGCTGTGCACAGAAGGCTGGTCCGAACACGGTCCAAATGAACCGGCACTCAAGATATACAGAGCAGAGCAGGTGTTCCTTACAGTCCTTCAACCATGAGAAACGATGTCCTCGCCAAACTGCATGAAGGTCACCAAGGCGTGGTAAAGTGTAGACAGCGAGCGCGGCAGTCGGTATGGTGGCCCGGGCTGAGCCAACAGCTGAACGAGTTGGTTCTCAACTGCCGAACATGCTGCAAGGAGAGACGGAACCAGAGGGAGCCAATGATTCCATCACCGTACCCAGGCCGACCATGGGAGAAGTTGGGTGCAGATCTGTTCGTGCTCGGAGGCAAGACCTACTTGCTGGTTGTGGACTACATGTCAAGGTACGTGGAGATAGCTCATTTGGCCTCCTCAAAATCGAATGAGGTAATTCGCCACCTTAAGTCGATCTATGCATGCCACGGGATCCCGACCTTCTAGTTTCGGATGGAGGGCCCCAGTTCTCTGGAACGGGCTTCAGGGCTTTCGCAGAGTCCTACGGGTTCCGTCACATTACAAGTAGCCCACGATATCCACAAGGAAATGCCGAGGCAGAACGTGCAGTTCAGACGGTCAAAGGCCTCTTGAAAAAAGCAGATGACCCCTACCTGGCCTTACTCGCATACAGGGCTACCCCTCTCGAAAATGGGTACAGCTTCTCATGGGGAGGTGACTCCGCACAACGGTGCCTATCCTTCCTGCCCTGCTCAACCCAGCCATCCCTGACCGAGATGCCATTGTACTGAGTGAACGGGAGAAGAGGACAAAAGATGCACAGCGTTACAACATGCGGCATCGAGCACAGAACCTCGTCAGACTCAACCCAGGACAGGATGTGTGAATTAAGGACCAAGGAGCGGAAGGAGCCATCATCGAAAGACATGCTTCCCCACGATCATATCTGGTGGACGGACCCCATGGGACCATCAGACGAAACCGTAGTCATCTCATCCCAATGAGGTCCTCGCCTGAGCAGAGTGACCGTGGTGCAGCGGAACAGTTCTCGGGAAGCGTTCCAGGAAAACCATCAGCTGAACCACCGCAGCAGAACCTTCCAGAACCGCCAGCTACTCCAAATACCAAGACCAGGTTTGGGAGAGTCGTGGTGAAACCAACCAGGTTGGACTTATAACCCCCCCCCCCCCCCCCTCCCCCCTTCTTCCTCCTACGGTTTCGGTACAGTCGATGAGGCTCTGCTTGTAAGGTTGTTTGAAAAAGAAAAAAAAAAGAAAAAAAACAGGGTGGTGAATGGTGAGATGTGCTTGTACGTGTTGTTTTGTTCACTCTACAATGCTTAGCCAGTTGCAGAGCATATGTGTGTTGGAGCCAATTGTTGAAAATAAGAATAACATTTGTTTTTGTGCATGTGATCCTTTGACACAGGCTGAGATAGGAGCAGACCTCTCAACTACGAGGCAGAATAATCCTCAAGGTCTGTTGAATCATTGGCAGTCTACCCAATGATTCTAGAAAGGGGAGATGTGGTGTAATCGTGTACAGCATGACTACAGAGTCGTGGGGCGACTACGTCATGGTGTGCGTCGAGAGCGGGAGACGGGAGAGTGACTGGGGGGGGGGGGGGGGATACACGCATCGGGAAAGCCAAATAAAAGTTATCCACGTTAACACGACAGCTGGGCTCACGTGTGCCTCATTTGATAACACGACAGATGCCACTAAGATTGGCCTGGAAAAGACACTCAACTCTATCTATGCAATGTCTTGGAAAAAAACCCAAAAGAAAGAAAACTCCACCATAGTGCACAATTAGATTGCGGTAGCATCTTTACTATGTACAGTGTGGCCAAGGATCGTTTTTCAAAGTTCAGTCCTATAAAAGAATGCTAACATGCTATCGTTTATTTACACAGCCTATTCTTTAAAACCCTGAATCCAAAGCCAATAAACCACATACACAAAGTATTTTGGTCCTCCAAAACAGCAATAACTTGGACGCAAAGAAAATAAGCAAGCAACAAGGAAATGGTCTCATCATTTTTCAGACCAGGCCAGGACGTTGCCCTTCATCTTGCCTTTTTCCAGCTGAACGCGCCAATTCCACAAAGCTGTGCATCTCTTCGATTGTACAAGAGCTGCATTTCGGTGAGAATTTACTCAGATCCAAGTGTATTGCTGCCAAAGGAAGCATGGCCATTTTCCCCAGCGAAGCTTTCTAAGAATCATACCTTTTAATATTACTCTTGCTCCAGTTCACCCATTTGCACTTAAAGTTTTGAAATCCCTCTGCGAGCGATGAGAGCGACTGCTGGTAATCAGCAAGCACAATCACAATAAGCACCAGTCCGTCGCTCTCCTCTGGCACCTTCTCTTGTTCATTATTAAATTCTCATACAAATTCGTTTCATCTGTTTAATTAGTGTGCAGTGTCAGGTCTACAGAGGGAATGTTGGCGAGGGGGACTTTTTTTTTTCTAAATGCATGATTTCATTCTGCTGAGTATTGCTGTGAAAATAAGAAGGCCAAGAACCTCAGCACGGGATTTCTTGCTGTCAGTTTACCGCATTGGCTGCCATTTGGCGTCTACATGTGGCACTCCACTCCCACGCATCTTTAAAAGTTTCAAAGAACAAAAAACAATTTCTAGTGAACAAAATCCAGCAAACAGAAGCAGTGCCATCTCATCCTTGAAAACGGCATGGGATGAAAGGCTCAGGGAGCTGTCGAACCTGCGAGATCTCAACATCAGCCCACCATCCATGATCCTGCTGCCATCCCAGGCTGCGGTGCCTCAGATTGAGTCGACTTTAACAAAGAAAGAAATCACAAAGCCTTCAGTAACTCAAACACGTTTAATCAAGAGTAATCAATAGTTCCATGACAGCTGACTTATTGATCGTGAGAAGGGCAGCAATTCTAATTGTATTCATTTCATTTTGTAATACTTGAGCTGTCAAAGTGACAGTGTCATCTGATCAAAGATGAACATAGAGTGGAGTTTACCACGGTTAATGAAGAATTTAATATCAGTAGTTTCAGCTCTCTGTCAAAAGGGAAGGCAACAGGGAATGCTGTCATCGCAAAAGAACTGAATCATCACGTGACCACGTCAATGTTTTGCTTCTGTGAGTTTAGAAAAGATTGGCTTCATCTACAAAAGGGATGTTTTCCTGCTACCGAGCAAACAAAATCAGTTGCCATTAAGCCTCCCTGTATATTGAAGCTCGGTGATAGAGTGCATCTTGTCATACCTCTTGCAGTGGCCTCTGCATCCAGAGCCGTGCAAAAATATAAAACTCCAATAATTATTATTCTCTTATGATGAGATGTTATCTTCATCATAAAGCGACACATATGCTGCCAAATGTGTGTGGGTGTGGGTGTGGTGGGATTATGGTTAAATTAGCCATTGGGTGACATCATGTAAATGCCATTTCTTTGCGTTGCATTGTGGGAAACTCCAGTAGTCTCCGATAACACAAAAAGTCACTCCATCTGCTGCTTGTCACTTTTTTTTTTTAAATAGTAACGTCGACATCTGCTCACTTGGTCGCCCTCTTGTCATAATGGTCATGAACCCACCTTCCACTAAACTGAGTGATTGTTTGAATTCTTTGTCCTTGGTGGATTTTGATACATTCATGTCAGACACCTTTCAAGCTACGTGAGAACAGCTTTACATTTTGAAATCCATAATATGTCTCCTGTAAAACAGATGACTGATACCCACAGGGTATCAGACGGCCGGATTTGATCTTGGACCTCAACTATGCCAGCCATATCATGAGGGACGAGAATCAACAGAACAGACAAACACGAACAATTTCAAAAAGATCATTCTCTTCAATCAATGGCAATATGAAGACATTGTGCCGACAAGAAAGGTCTTCGGGGGCTCTGGAGAAAGCATGTTTTGTTATTTTAGTTATTTATTTTTGATCATTATTCAGCCGCAACACTGAGGTTGTACAACAATTTTAATTCAATTTTAAAACTTTCAGCAAGTCCGATTATTGTTTTCATATATATATATATCTATATATATATAGATATATATATATATGTATGCGGCTGGATAGCTCAGTTGGTAAGGCATCAGTTTGGCATACGGGAGACGGTGGTTCGAATCCCGCTTGGGGCAAAAAAATGAGCACATAACACCATCCAGTGTGGGTCCTTGGGCAAGATCCTTCACGCTAATGCCTACCTCATACAATGATGAGAGACAATAAAATGAATGACATGCCGGCTCAGACGTCGCCCGGCCAAACAAGGTCTGCGTCAGGTACTGGGGAACTGTTCGTGCCTTGATGAAAAATGGGCTACTGGAACAAAGCGGAGATGGGCGAGATGCGATAACATGGCTCTGTTGGAATGCTACTACTCAAGCAACCCTAGTCAGAGGGGTTACATGCAGAGAATGTGGGCTGAATGGTAACTTCGAAACCCACAGTCACGGTTGACCACGAAACAACTAGTAACTCAGTGTTCCAACATCCACAAACGGCAGCTGCTGTCACAACTTGAGATTGATGAGGTACAACGCAGGTTCCATGGTGAAGGGCCCCAGGCTGCCAGATCAGAGAAGGAGGTCATACCAGAGATTGGGAGGCAAGCCCCAATGAATGCAAATGATGAGATTGGGAGGCCAGCCCCAATGAATGAAATGCTGAGCGAGGCAGCAACTGACCTGAAAGCTAAGATCATGGCGAGAATGAATGCCTGACAACCTAGAAACCGATTACAACGGCTATGTGAAGTACCACCTGAAAGTCTCATGGAAAGTGTGAATGCAGCACTGAGGGCGATCCCAACCGTAACGATCACGGAAACCAATGAGCTGATATACGCTTCAGCATCAGTGATCCTAGAGATGCTTGGCTATAAGAGCAACCATGGAAGCCATGAGATACGTTACCCACCATGGAAAAGACGATTGGAGGCTAAGATCAAGGCGGCTCGGAAAGATGTGAGTCAATTGACGGAGGCCCAGAGAGGTGTGATGAAAAGGCCGATACCCGAGAGGTACATCCAGATGACCATACCTGAAGCACTCGAAACTGCCAAACAAAGGCTCCAAGCCTTGTCCAGCCGCCTAAAGCGGTACACGAAAGAGAATGAGGCCAGACGAATAAACGGGCTGTTCGCAACACAACCTGCGAAAGTGTACGCTCAGTGGCAGGGTCCTAACAACAGCGCTGACCCACCAAGACTGGACTGAAGGAGGTTGCACATAACAGCAGTGCACAATGGCTGGTGACCCTGAGAGAGGAGCACAGCAACCTCCCTGAACAGAACCCAGTTACCATAACAGTGGCAGACATACAGGAAAGAGTCTCAGATATGAAGAACTGGACAGCACCAGGCCCGGACATGGTCCACACCTACTGGCTAAAGAAACTCACAGCACTCCATGAGCGCCTAGCAGCACAAATGAACCAGCTGCTGAGGGATGGGACTCACACAGGATGGCTAACTGAAGGGCGAACGATCCTGATCATGAAGGATCCCTCAAAGGGTGCAGTCCCATCCAACTATCGGCCAATAACCCGTCTCTCCACAACATGGAAGCTGATGTCAGGCATCATTGCGGCTAAGATAAGTGGACACATGGATCAATACATGAGCGACGTACCAACCTGTGCACAGCCTGGATTGATTACAAGAAAGCCTATGACTCGATGCCACATACATGGATCACTGAATGTTTGGAGTTGTATAAGGTGAACAGGACCCTAAGAGCCTTCGTTGCGAACTCGATGAGGATGTGGAAAACCACACTTGAAGCCAATGGCAAGCCACTTACCCAAGTGTCCATCAAATGTGGCATATACCAAGGTGATGCACTCTCCCCACTGCTGTTCTGCATAGGACTGAACCCCCTAAGCCAAGTAATCACCAAGACAGGCTATGGATACCGCCTCAGAAATGGAGCTACGATCAGTCACCTCCTCTACATGGATGACATAAAGCTGAATGCTAAGAGCGAAAGGGACATAGACTCCCTGATCCACACAACCAGGATCTACAGCAGCGACATCGGGATGTCATTCGGCCTTGAGAAATGTAGTTGGATGGTGACCTCCAGCGAGTGAGGCAAGTCCTAAGAAGCCAGCTCAATGGGAAGAATAAGACCCGGGCAATAAACAGCTATGCCCTGCCAGTGATCAGATACCCTGCAGGAATAATAAGGTGGCCAAAGGAAGAGATTCAGACCACGGACGTTAAGACCCGAAAGCTCCTAACCATGCATGGAGGGTTCCATCCCAAATCCAGCACCCTGAGACTGTACGCAAGCCGAAAGGAAGGAGGCCGGGGACTAGTGAGTGTGAGAGCCACTGTCCAGGATGAAACATCCAAGCTCCATGAATACATCAAGGAGAAGGCTCCAACGGATGACATACTCAGAGAATGTCTCAGACAATGGGGAACAGAGAATGAGGCGTTGGAAGAGGGACCATCATGGGAGGACAAGCCCCTACACGGGATGTACCACCGGACCATAACTGAAGTGGCCGATCTCAAGAAGTCCTATCAGTGGCTAGAGAGGGCTGGCCTGAAGGACAGCACAGAGGCACTCATCATGGCTCCTCAGGAGCAGGCCCTGAGCACCAGAGCCATTGAGGCCCAGATATTGCACACCAGACAAGACCCAAACTGTAGGTTATGCAAAGAGGCACTTGAGACGATCCAACACATAACTGCAGGGTGTAAGATGCTGGCAGGGAAAGCCTACATGGAACGCCATAACCAGGTGGCTGGCATAGTCTACCGAAACATCTGTGCGGAGTATGGACTGGGAACCCCAAGGTCAAAATGGGAAACACCTCCGAAGGTGGTGGAGAATGACAGAGCGAAGATCCTGTGGGACTTCCAGATCCAGACTGACAAGATGGTAATGGCGATACCAACCAGATATTGTGATCATAGATAAAGGGCAGAGGAAAGCCGTTGTAGTGGATGTAGCGGTCCCAAGTGATGGAAACATCAGAAAGAAGGAACACGAGAAACTCGAGAAATACCAAGGGCTCAGAGAGGAGCTGGAGAGAGCCTGGAAGGTAAAGGTGACAGTCGTGCCTGTGGTGGTCGGAGCACTCGGGGCAGTGACCCCCAAACTAGATGAGTGGTTGCAACAGATCCCGGGAACAACATCGGACATCTCAGTCCAGAAATGTGCAGTGCTGGGAACAGCAAGGATACTGCGCAGAACCCTCAAGCTTCCTGGCCTCTGGTAGAGGACCTGAGCTGAATGAGGGACGGACACCACCCGAGGGGGGGTGAGACGAGGAATTTTGTATACAGTATATAATATAATAAGTCAACAGGCTGTTTTGCTCAAACATGGAGATGTTAGCTGTCTGCTGTGGTCAGCATCAAACACATCCAGGAATGACAAAATCCGAACAAACCCGCGATCAGGTCTGAGACATTAGCAAGTCCCAGCTTGATTTTAAACCGGAGAGACACTGCAGGCAGACGCACTTAACTCAGCCGCACATGCTATCAATGTGCCCCATTTCTTTCTTTTTTTTTTTTTTTTTTTTGCAAGTCCAGCTGGAAAATGCAGTGATCAAATATTTAATGAAATGTACTATTGGGGTTTGCAAAGGAGTACCTTCTCAGAGCTGTCGAGAATTTGAACATGTAGATGTGCTTTCATGTCACAAGGAATGGCTCCAATTCACATTTGCATACAGCACATTCAATGCAATGCATTCGAAAGGCACTATTTCAGTCTTCCTACACAGGTAATGGCAATGTACATTGCCATTACCTGTGTAGGAAGACTGAAGCTGCTGAGGCAACAATCACATGGTATTCCAGCTAGTTCAGAAACTAATAAGGGAATAAGGGAAAAATCCTCTACAATTTTTATTGGAAATGCAAAAAAAACCACTCCATTGAATACTTAAGTGATGTATTCTTAATAGCTTTTGTAATAGATAATTAGGTGGTGCTAATTAGTTGCCTTCAAGTTCTTAAGGGATATTCAACAACGGCTGAAATCCCATTTTACTCAAGCAGTTGAAATCAGTAACCCCCCTCCCGACCTCCCCATTCTGTTCAGTCATCTCAAATGACTTTAATAATAGAGCCATCTTTCGTCGAAATCCACCGACCAAACTTTTACTTGTTTTATTTTAAACACATTTTCATGTGCTTGTGTCCACATAAACACATACGCCCAATGAGGTGGCCCGACAAATCAATAGGGTGGTTGGAGCTCAGAAAACTGGCAGGGAGAATGGATTGCAGAGTGCTTTGAATTATTTAACAGTGCTGTAAATTTTCAGCCCAGACTGTTTACGCAGCAACATTCAGTGACCAAGATGTGAAATATCAGAAGTTTTTAACACATCTGTGCAGCATCGTAAGCTATTAACAACTGGCAGGGAAATAAAGCGCTGAGAGTACACACCCATTGTAGTAAAATATTAAAGATTGTTTTTGGGTGGTGGAGGGGAGATATCAAGTTTTATATAGATCAGAGATGATTCTAGGATGTGTTACTCTTGATAGATACAGCCTATAGCAATATCTCGAGAAGTGACTTTTAGCTATATTAACATTGAACGCCTCGGGATCCCCCGGGAAGAGCTGGAGCAAGTGGCTGGGGAGAGGAATCTGGGCTTCCCTGCTAAAGCTGCAGCTCCAATGACCCGACCCCGGATAAGCGGTAGAAGATGGATGGATAACTTAACACATCCCTGACCATTTAACAAAATCAACATGCTTTGGAAAAGGTTTGTGGCTGGAACAAACTTGTACTTAAAGGAAATTACTGGATAATAATTGCTACTTTCCGAAGCTTCTCCAACACACCTGATTCAAATGATCAGCTCATCAGCAAGCAAGCTATTCAGGAGCCTGACAACAATCCTGAATCAGGTGTGTTGGAGGAGGGAAAGTTCTGCAACATGCTGGATTGGTGGCCATGAGGACCGGCGATTGAGACCTGCGATTTAGACAGCGAGACAGCACAAGATTAAGGTGATTTTTCAGCCTATGGATAAAGGGAAAATGTATCTCATATGACGTCATCTCATAGCGTCGCCAGTCCCCTCTCCTCTCAATATTCGCAAAATAATAACCAATGGAAATAGCATTAGTTGCTTGTCTGTTTTAGGCATTTTCATTAAATTTGCTTAAAAAAAAAGGAACATTTGGATTGAAACCCCATTGAAATCCTGCAAGCAAGGAAGGGCAGTCTTCGCCAAGAGATAGAAGATGTAGACAGAAATTAAAACAAAAAAGGAGGAGAGAGAAATGGCACAAAAATGATGAAGAAATCAAGCGAATAGTGGGAGAGGACTTTGAGAGGCTCTGCCGGTTCCAGCCTCTTATGGTGCTCAGGCAGCCTATAAAAACAACATCTTAAGGGCCGTGCAACCCTTAGCGTGTTCTGAGAAAAGGAGTTGGATATAAAGCCCTGTTTCCCACTGCCTCTTCTTAAAAAGTGAGACATAATGGCAAAAAAATAAATAAAAACATACAGTAAATGTGGGCAGTCTTCAGGCTTTGTTTCTGTTTGTTTATCAGGCATCCACAGATCCCTTCCAGTGTGGGCGTCAAGGGTAATGGATTAGGGTGCCTCTGCTGCCAGTGATATCATGGTTGAGAAAGAAGTGGATATTTTCGAGTTTCTTTGTCTCTGTGTGAGGCCTTTGCATTTTAGTGGTGAGTTCGACTGTTACTGATATGCCCCCTGGCTCGGCGGCCCACTGTGAGCATACAGTAATTTAGCGCACTGACACCGACAGACCCGAGGCTGTGTAAGAACGGCGGAGAGGATTTAATGCCGGCTGCTCAATTATGGGAACACTTTGCAGACATTTGAAGAAAAATGCAGCATACACTGACAGTATGTTTTATTTTTGAATTCATTTACTGTATTTTGACATCAGTCAGACTTTATCAGCCCTGCACTTGACTGGTGATCAGTCCTGGGTGCCCGCCACTCAGCCTAAGTCAGGTGAGGCAGTATAGAAAATGGATGGATTGAGTTTTTATGTGCTGTTAGTGTTGGAGGCTATCATTTACAAGAACTGCACTCTCGTGAAAGCACCTTTCATTTAACAGAAAAGGAGCTTCTTCCAATTTGCCCTTGATTCTCATTTCCCACCTGCAGCCATTCATGTGACCACTATTACCAGTGGGGTTGTTCATCACGAGCATAAATTTCATCGACATCCCCCACAATCTCCCGTACTCGCCTGAGAGCAGACACTGTCCCCAACACTCAGTGTTCAATCAATTTCAAAACCTGATGAAAAGAAAGATGGAATTAAACAAAAATTAGATGCTCACTAACTTGGTGAAAGTCCATCAGGTTGTTTTGATATATTCAAATGATTATCATTCTATTATATTCATTCATTCATTTTCTGAACCGCTTTATCCTCACTAGGGTCGCGGGGGTTACTGGAACCTATCCCAGCTGTCTTCGGGCAGTAGGCCGGGGGACACCCTGAACCGCAGGGCACACAGAGACGAACAACCATCCGCGCTCACATTCACGCCTAGGGACAATTTGGAGTGTTCAATCAGCCTGCCACGCATGCTTTTGGAATGTGGGAGGAAACCGGAGGAGCCGTAGAAAACCCACGCAAGCACGGGGAGAACATGAAAACTCCACACAGGGAGGCCGGAGATGGAATTGAGCCCGGTACCTCTGCACTGTGAAGCCGATGTACTAACCATTCGACTACTGCGCCACCCTATTTTGGTATTTTTTGAAAAATAATATTAATGGTTCACTTCAGTCACTGGAGTTGTTCACACCGTTTCGTTTCTTCATCTATTGTGCAAGAAGGCATCTACATGTTATAAACCACTTTCTTGGTCGTGTACCATCCTAACTAATTTGTAATAATATAGGGAGCTACCAGGGGCTCACGGAGCTAATTCACATTCGGGACAGCAGCTCACTGCTTGGCAGTTGACTGGGTTCATTATTGAATGAAGTGAGACAGGAAATCCCGACTGGTGTTCACTTCAACAGCTGGTTTTTGACGAGATGCTCAAAAGGCAGAACGCTGTCGTTAAGAAAATTTTGTGAACAATCAAGTATTTCTTTTAACTGGCCATGAGTCTATCGCATCTCTGTGGAGATATTTTGGCTGACTCTTCCTTGCGGAATTGCTTTAACACTGCGACAACAACACAGGAGGGTTTTCCATAATGAATGACCTTTTATTTAGTTCATGCCTTAGCACAGGGGTGTCAAACTCAGGTCCTGGAGGTCCGCTGTCCTGCATGTTTTCCAAGTCTCCCTGTTGCAACACACCTGATTCAAATGATCAGATTATCAGCAAGCTCTGCGGAAGCCTGACATTGAACCTGTTCATTTGAATCAGGTGCGTTGCACCACGGAGAGATGGAAAACATGCAGGACAGCGGCCCTCCAGGAACTGAGTTTGACACCCCTGCCTTAGCATTTCAAACTGATTCAAGTCCGGACTCTGACTTGGCTTCTCCAAAACAGTATCGGTCATCATTTCTTAAAAATGTGTTTTTAGCCATTCAGAAGCTTTTTTTTCTGAACGGCGGAAGCAGAGTTCCAGTTGCACTATTATTGTGTAGTGCTATTATTAAACATCTCGGATTTATGTTGAAGAAGAATCTTTTTTAAGAGTTTCTTCATATGTTGTTTCACGTGCCAATTTAGATCACCAATCATCTGGACAGGCTTACTTTCAGCTAAACAAATTAAATTAAATTAGGTTTTACTTCTATTAGGTACCTGTAAGTCACAGTTTTTATGCGTAACGGGGGTAGGGGTGAGGAGATGGGGGCTTTTTTTTTTTTTTTTTCTGGTAAAAAGCTCGGAACAGTCCAATGCTTTGTGACATGAAAATGCATTTTAAGAAAATAGCTGTACTGCTAAATAATTTGCGTGTTACACAGAGAGCACAGGGCTTTGTTCCAATAAAGGCACATTAAGGAAACTTTCAGTGAGCTAACTGAATCGTATTAGGAAAGCAGCTGTTAAAAAGCCATTCTCTTCATTCCCAAGGAACTCTCGATGCAGTCACACAAAGCTGTATTTCGGCCACCCCAAACTAATCTATCCAAGGAGAAATGTTTGCAGGGGTCTAAGAAATACAAAAAGGCAGATTTTCAAGTGTTTTTTATTCAGTGATGACCGTGGCCCTACTTCGGTCCAGATGGATGGACTTCTTTATTGATATGGACTGTTTTCAGCGTTTTTTGGCCACGGCATTCGTCAAAGGAGAAGTATCTGTGCTTGGTGGTTGCGCCTTCTCGGCAGCACGCTTGTACCAGCACAGATTTTGATTGGGAGGAATGTCGGCGCCATTGACTGTCGGTGCTGGACAGACCTGGGGCGCTTGTGTTTTTTGCGCCTGTAATGGGCAGCATTTTTCACAACCCCGTTTTGTTCAGTGGATATGTCGGCGCTGTTGGACAGTCGGCATTGGTGCGGCTGGATGGATGGCTGCTGAAGTTGAGGATAAGGAGAGAGGAGCGTTGGCGCAGAGCGCCGATGCGTATTTGGAACCGAGAGTTGCCGCTTGGAATTTAAATGGATTTCCATGGGACAGGAGAAGTGAACCAATCTCTTTTTTCGTCAATGGATGCTACAGCTTCTTGTTGACTTTGAAACTTAGCTTATAGCCGACGTGTGCACATTTTGAGCATGACGTCTCTGATCCACTGGTTAAAGGACACTTTGATTCTCTCCTCTTTCATCTCAAACTGCTTCAAACAACAAAGCGTGTGACGGAAAAGTCAAGTCAAGTCAACAGTATTTATAGAGCACTTTCAAACAGCCATCGCTGCATACAAAGTGCTGTACATGGAGCAATTTAACATGCACAATAAACAGTAAGACAAATCGGTAATAAAGGCGGTAGAAAGCACCAAACAGTAAAACCAAGAACAAATCTAAGTCATGCTGAGTCGAATGCCAAAGAATACAAGTGAGTTTTGAGGAGGGTTTTGAAGATGGGCAGCGAGGAGGCTTGCCGAATGTTCAGTGGGAGGTCATTCCAGAGAGAGGGACCAGCAACAGAAAAGGCTCGATCCCCTCTGAGCCTCAGTTTAGTTCTTGGTACTTCTAATAAGGTCTGGTCCACAGACCTGAGGCGCCGGGCAGGTGTGTAGGGGCGGATGAGCTCAGAGAGGTAAGGTGGCGCGAGATTATTCAGAGATTTGAAAACAAATAAGAGGATCTTGAAAATAACTCTAAAATGAATGGGGAGCCAGTGAAGGGATGCCAGAGTAGGAGTTATGTGCTCCCTCTTACGAGTACCAGTCAAGAGCCGAGCAGCGGCATTCTGGACCAGCTGAAGGCGCTTAATGGAGGACTGGCTGACTCCAAAGTAAAGGGCATTGCAGTAATCGAGCCGGGATGTGACAAAGGCATGAATTACTGTCTCAAAGTGTTCATGTGAGAGGAGAGGTTTTATTTTGGCCAGCTGTCTAAGGTGAAAGAAGCTGGATTTAACAACGGCACCAATTTGCCGATCGAGTTTGAAATCACTGTCCAGTTTAAGGCCCAAGTTTGAGACTGTTGACTTAAGATAAGGAGACAGGGGGCCCAAGTCTACAGGATGGAATGTACAAGGGCCACTGGGACCAAACAATATCACCTCTGTCTTCTTTTCATTGAATCTCAAGAAATTTTGTGCCATCCAGGTTTTGATTTCTTCCAGACAGGATAGGAGTGGCCTTAATGAGAAGGCGTCTTTCTTGCTCAGTGGGACATAGATCTGGCAGTCATCTGCATAGCAGTGGAAGGGAATACCATGTTTCCTTAAGATGGAACCCAATGGGAGCAGATACAGCGAGAACAGCAGAGGCCCCAGAATTGAGCCCTGTGGAACACCACATGACAGGGGAGCAGTGCGTGACTCAGAGCAGCCAAGGCTGACACAGAAGGTTCTGTCAGCTAAATAGGACCTAAACCACTCAAGAGCACTGCCGCCAATGCCCACCAAGTGCTGCAAACGAGTCAGCAGAATACTGTGATCCACTATCAAATGCTGCAGTTAAGTCCAATAAAACTAGACACACGTGGTCTCCAGAGTCATTTGCCAGGAGGATGTCATTAGAAACGCGTAACAGGGCTGACTCCGTGCTATGCATCGTCTTGAAACCTGACTGGAAGACCTCCAAGATGTTATGTTCATCCAAGAAAAATTTGAACTGCATGTGCACCACTTTTTCCAGAATTTTGGAAATGAAAGGCAGTTTGGAAATGGGCCTGAAACTTGACAGCACATCTGGATCAAGACCAGGTTTCTTGATCAAGGGTTGGACCACAGCATGTTTAAACTGTTGGGGAACTACACCAGAAGAGAGGCTGCTGTTGATGATATCCAAGACTGATGCGCCAACACTCGGGAGAACCTCCTGAAAGAATTGCGGGGGAAGAGAGTCGCAAGGGGAGCCAGATGGCTTCGTCTGGCGAACTACATCCTCCAAAAGCGCCAAGGACACAGTTTCAAAAGAATTTAGCACAGCTGAACATGGAACATGGACAGAGGGGTCAGATGCGGTATTTGAGACCGGAGTCCTAGCTGTAGAGACCTTATCAATGAAAAACTGAAGGAATCTGTTGCACATCTCGGGTGAAGAATCCGAGCAAGTAGGCAGAGGGGGTTTGAGTACAGAATCTATCGTTTTAAATAGTGTGTGTGGGTTGTGACGGTTAGCTTGAATAAGGTCCGACAGATATGCTCTTTTGGCCTCTTTTACTGAGCTGGTAGTTACGCCAGCAGTCTTTCCAAATTTGATAAGAGACATGCAATTTGTCATTTTTCCACTTGCGTTCGGCTTTGCGACACCCCTGCCTAGCTGCGCGGGTAATGTCGTTAAACCATGGCTCGGGTTTAGGTTTTGGGAGCACAGTTTTTGAAGGAGCCACCAAATCCAGGATGGCACGGCATGATGAGTTGAACCAAGAGGTGAGTTCCTCTGTGTTAGACGAGGGTACGCAAAGGTTATTAAAGGCATCAGAGAAACGACTAGCAGTGCGAGGGTTAAAAATTCGGCGTTTAAAACTAGGAGCGGCAGATTTCACAGCAGCATGCGATAAGACTACGTCAAATAAAACTGCCATGTGATCAGAAATCACATTTTCAAGGACTTCCAGATTTGACACCGGTAGACCATAAGCAAGGACAAGGTCTAAAATATGTCCTTGTTCATGTGTCGGGCTGGTCACATACTGCACGAAATTAAAAGAGTCGATAAGTCTTAAGAAGTCCTTTGCTAGCGTTTTTTCCGGACAGCACACATGGATATTAAAATCCCCCATTAGGAGGATATGATCATATCTCAGCCTGATTTCCGCAAGAAAGGTTGAAAAGTCGCTTAAAACGTCTTTGTTGTATTTAGGAGGACGGTAAATGACAGCACAGAGCACCGGGAAAACACGACCGACTTCAAAGAAGGTTGCTTCAAAGCTGGTGGCCGATGTGGTGAATGTGCACCGTTTACATTTAAAATTGTTCTTAAAAATGCTCACCGTTCCTCCACCACGGCCTGATGTCCTCGGGGTATCGAGGAAACCACAGTCAGGTGGCAACAATTCAAGCAAAGCGTTGTACTCACCAGTACCTGCCCAAGTCTCCGTCAGACACAGGAAATCCAAGTCATTGGAAAGGAAATACTCCCTCAGAATATGGGTCTTGTTCGTCAGCGACCGGGCGTTTAACAACGCGATCCTTGTGGGAGTAGCAACGGGAGGGATTGCCTCTTCCGATCACCGAGCCCGGGGGAATTCCCTCAAAAGCTTTCGCTGGATTCCTCCCCGAGAAAGGCATGGGGGGTAGAAATGCCGTGGCGCGATGGGAGAGCCAACGACTGTTAGCAAGCACGAGGCGACGGGGTCGAGGGCACACCACGCCGGAGCGATCGAAGTGTGTCTCAGATTCCGTTTTAGCTTCACGAGCTGACCGCTACGTTTGCCGCGGCGACGGCGGCGCTTCTGTGAAGGGGGCGAGCGAACGCGGAAGAGATTAGCCGGCAGGTTAGCCAAGAACGGAGGTAGCGTCTTTTCACCACCGTCTTGCCAAAACGCGGCCGAATCTCCGACGTGTTGTTGAATCAATAAAAACGATCGGCGATCATAAACCAACCGAGACGCTGTTAGGGAGGTAACAAGCATTGCGAAAAGTAAAAAAACCCGAAATGGCAGGAGCGTCGCCGAACACACTGGCGCACAAGCGGCCATCTTGACAATCAGTGGTTAGGACTGCACGACTGTCCGAGTTTTATGTTATGTGTTGTGTTTATTATTTTACTTTATGTTAACTGTTTTGTTAAGCGCTTTGTTACAGCTGCCGCTGTTGTGAAAGCGCTAGATAAATCTGCATGTATTGTATTGTATTGTATTGTATTGGATGGCCACCATGGTCCCAACATGGCTGCGACATCAGCAAGCATTTGCCGGAAAGATGCTTTAGGATGGACTGGTGAGTGAGATTATCGTACACATTAGGGCACCTGAAGGTGTCAAAATGACCTCTGCAAAATAAAAGCATTTCTCACTATGGTATCAAAAGAACTGTTTGTTACGGATTGTAATACTGTTGTTGTCGTGTAAGACAACGCACCAAGCCATGCTGCAAAAGATACAATTGAACACACTGCAACACATAATAGCATTTGGATTTTTAAATGTTTTTTTTAACCTTGAAAATTACCAAAATAGAACGTTTTATGAACAACTTGTTTTTTTAAACTGATATACAGTACTGTAATTGTTGATGATGAGGAGGAAAAATCACTCCCTCATTAAATTAAAAAATACATATTCTTAGCGATTAAGTCAGGGGTGCCCAAACCTTTTTGACGGAAGATTTACATTTCGATCAACCAACCTCCCACAATCAGCCCGTTACCGCGCACGCGCGTACGTACACACGCAAACCATGATGAGCAAATAGCCTGACACACTTAGGCAGCCTGTTAACGATCGTAGCTCACGCGTACCGTTTTGAAATGCTTTTCTCGGCCCTCCAGATTCCAATTCTTTGCCCGTCCCCTCGGTGAATTGTACAAAACAAACTCTGAATGAGAATAATGATAACAATAAAAGATATAGTGCAACAACTCCGATCACAAGCAGCTACTGCAGACTGCTGAGCGCTTACAACTTCCGGTGACGCAATTAAATTAAAGATGACCTGCTTTATTTTATTTTATTTTTTAAATACTTTTTGTGAAAGTGAGAGTGATAGAATGAGAAGGGTGCAGTGTGCATTAACACAAAAAATATATTACTAACATGCACAGGGACACAAATGTTTTTTTTTCTTCCCCTCTACATCCCTCGGATCGACTTGGGACCAGTCCTTGATCTATTGGTTGATCGCAATCGACGTTATGGGCACTCCTGGGTTAAGCACTCCAGATTGACACATATTTTGAGATGAACCTTCCCAAATAATTTTAATTATTACTGTGTGATTCCTTGCTAATGCAGGAGCTAGGCGGTTGCTGCACCGTACAGTGGCAAAATCACAGGGACAAATATCACGAAACAAAACAAAAAATGACAACCTTGCCACTTCAATCAAGAGAGCTTGTGCTCACTTCCCCAAATTAGATGCGATTCCATCAGTGTTTAAACACTCGGGGCAAAGAAAAACTCGTGCAAGATGGATCCTCTTTCGAATGAAACCATGCAGAATGGAGTAAATCAGTTGTCATTGTGAATTGTAGAGATTTATCTGTGTAAATGATTCGTTTACTTTGCTCTCAGAGGGCCCTGTTGAAGGCAATATTTAAGAAAATGGCTTTCAAGACATGTCTCAATTTGAGTTACATGAGAAAAATATTTCTGCACAAACAGTCAAAACAATGACTGCTTCATACGTGGCTTGTTTTGGAATCATGATTTACAAATGTAGGCCTTGCCTTACAAGTAAAGGATATATGGTCTGCTCTTAAGCACAAATATCAAGACAACTAGCTATGGTTTCGCCCCCGTCCCCTGTACACTACTTATTTAGCAGACAGGAGTCAAGTACGTCTTGTCGCAATCAAATGGTCAGACAAAACAAAACTTTACTGTTGAAAAGTATTCTTAGTTAGGAATCACTAGGTCACAATTCTCTGCAGATTTACCAGTCTTCTTTTTTTGGGGGGGGGGGGGGTGCTGGCGGTGTTGGGAAAGCCGCATTGTAAACCAAACCATTAATGTTAAGAGACTGTTGTTTTAGTAATGTTAACTAACCTAATTTGCTGACTACTTCCACCCACCCCACCCCTAACACACGCACACACACACACACACACACACACACATGCACACACCAGTAGTAATCAGTCAGAATATCTCGTCAAACATCAGCGTCTCCGACAGCTGCAAACAAGCACTGATGAAGTGTTTGCACTTTGTCACCGGAAAAAACTAGTGAATGTAAACACCTGCCATGTGCAAGAAATGTTGCTTGTGGATATTCACATTCCATCAAAAGCATGCAGAGAGACTTCATGAAGCTGCTGAAATTGGAGCAACACCAAAATAGAATGCTTGGAATGCTCTGCATGGAGATGTTTGCCTTCTGTATGTCCAGACTGGAGTTGTCTATCGGACTTTGTTAATTTTCCATTGCAGATACAAGGAGGTGGCGCTTATTCACTGCAAAAATGGTGGCCACATTCTGCGTGTTTCAACCAGAAAATGCTTATTTTCATGACAAAAAACTCTTGGGATGACATAATTACATACATTTTGGTAGCTGATTAGAATATTAGAGAATTATTGTCCAAATTTTTTGAATGTCAGTTGTGAAAGATAAAATGAAGTAGAAAAAAATAAAAGAGAAAAAAAATCAGGCAGACATTTTTTTTAATACTCCTTATCCTGCTCAGGGTAATGTGGAGGTTGAGTCTATCGCAGCTGACATTGGGTGAAAGGCAGAACACACCCTGGACGGTTTGCCAATCACACTGTAAAACGCACAAATTGTATTTTTTGGGGTCAACACAGTCATTTAAGTTGGAACAGCTTTAAAATATGAACCATTCACATTGATGGCCGCAATGTCAGTTTCTTTGTTGTGACACGTGAGGAAGCCAATTTTCACATTGGCAAAGCTTTAAATATTTTGTTGATCTGCCCAACGAAAAATGTTTTGTGGTTTGAGTGTTAAGAGTAGTTTTTACAATGCAGTCTCAGGGAAATGTAGAAACTATATACAGTAATCCCTCGTTTATCGCGGTTAATGGGGACCAAAACCATCCGCGATAAACGAAAATCCGCGAAGTAGCGACCCCCCCCCACTCCATATAGGTACATGTACATAATATTTATAAGGCCAAATTAATGGTATACATACATGTAGAAGTACATTTTGAAATAATTAACATGACTTAATGCTGTATACTAATAGATTTAAACATGTATAAGTTAGGTTAGTTTATGAATAACAAAATACAGAAAACATATAATTTTTTTTTAAGTCCGCAAAAAGTCCGCAAACGGTCCGTGAGAAGCTGCGAAAGTCAGCAAAACAACAGCGAGTCACATAGAGCAACATATACAGAACTGTACTACATGTATAAGAAAAAAAAATGTTTGAAAAAATCCGCGATGCACTGAAGCCGCAATAAACGAACCGCGAACTAGCGAGGGATCACTGTATCTCTGTCACTGTTGGAGTGGTACACACGTCTGACGGGTGCGGGCAGCGTGGGATCGGTTCCCACTCAATGACAGTGTGGATGTGGGTGTGAATGGTTGTTTGTCCCTGTATGTGTCCTGCGATTGACCGGTAATCAGTTCATGGTGTTGTCTACAAAGTCAGCTGGGGTAGGCTGCAGCAACTCCCCGCGACCCTTTTTACTTTTTACTGCCATCAAAAAGATTTGAACCAATGTTGACAACTGCCCATTGTTCCGTTTGGAATGCTTGGACAAAGGTGGAAAACAAACATACACATCCTGTATGAACTTATCTTAGCATGGTGCCGCAATGGTAAGTTCTCGTCACTGTCGCTCTTCACTATGCAACAGATGACAGTTTACATGTCGTAATTGGACGATAGGTATGCCTCATGAGTCATCATCATCTACCATCATACCATGTGTCATATGTGCATCCTGGTGGTATGCCACTTTAAGCTGTAAATTGCAGCAGCACAATCTGACGTGTGACAAATGAAAACAGTGTGTCACCGATGGTGCAGGCAGCAGACCATAATTCCTTCGTGATATATGGTTATTTCTGCTGTGGCTTCCCCTGCTAGCATATGAATTATTGATTATATTAATCGCTGATTGATATAGGGCCTGTTGGCTCGTACTTTGCCAGTGGTGAAAATATGTCCAATAGTAATGGCAATCAGCTGCTTGCAGCGAGATCCTGCTGGAAAGCAAAATATTTTATATCGGTATTCAGCTGCTACATACCTCCATGAGTCACTTTGTGAGATGTGCACCCTGTCAACGTGTTGTGCACTGTCTGCATCATGTGGCGTTCCCATTACTTACTGTAGTTTCCACTCGTTCTCCAGTTGAGCTGCAAATGGTGCAGTGTTTGCGTTAAAATAGCCGTCTGACCTGACCTGAATTCCTCATATGGTAGCTTTCCTGCTAGCAAAGGTCCAGCCAATTTCCTATGACCTCTTCGGATATTGAGGCATCCTGGAGCACCGGGCAGCAGACACCATGATGTTTTTATGCTTATCTTACGATGCTAAGTCAAGCCACGGCAAAATATAACTTTTATAATGTTTATTTCTCAACTTGAAATCTTTGACATTGGTAATATTGGTATAAGAGGTTTGGATGTTGAGCTAATGTGTAAAATAGAGAGGAAAGAAAACAGCGATTGAGGAGATTGAAAAAGTGCCTTTGATGGACTGCTCTTCTCTCTGCCATTATTTTGCGGGGGCATATATAAAGACTACTGCAACTGCTACGCAAGTTGAGATATCAACCTTTCGAGCATATTGCAGCGTCATCAATAAAAGTTATACACATGATTCTCTCTTAGCTCAGCTATGCTTGGGAAAGTGGATGAATGGCCTGGAGCAAAACTCGATGCAGTGCTGCAAATCCAACAGCCCTGGGGTTCAACTGCGTACTGCGTGAGTCCAAGATGCAGGTCTCCCTCTGTCTGGATCCATTTGCTTACTACGGTGTCCTTTTGGATTGATGAAACAAATGCAGCGGCAATCCAATTGAATGGTTCCTAGTTCTGTGAGCCTTTACCAGAGACAAACATTTTCCCTCAAATAAGTGACATTTCTCTGACATTATTTTATTATGACACTCAAACTATGGCAGAATCGTTCAACACAAAAGGTACTCCATATTAAATTACAGAAATAAGTATTGGTTCTCTGCAATTCTTTGGGTTGTACTCCTCCTCCTCTTTCTGATTTTGCAATTGTTGCTGCCTTAAGCAATGAATTTGCCCGCTGTAAGCTCCATAAAGTTGACTTCTTCCTTCTTCCTCAAGACAAATCATTTACTCCTTCCACTTGAACGGGCAGTAGCTTAAGCAGGGTAAACCAGCATTCCTTCTACCGAAACACTTTGTCCAGTTTTTCAGAGGACTCGAATGGGTTCCCAGGCTAGCCAGGAGACATGGTCTCGCTATCATGGTTCATTCCTGGGTCCTCGTCCCAGTGGGACATGCCCTGGAATGCCTCACCAGGGAAGCTTCCTGGAGGCATTCTACCCAAATGCCCAAGCAGTGGGTTGTGTTGATGCCCAGGGCCAACGACTTTGCCAACGATGCATCCATGCGGTGGTTAAGGACAGCCTTTTACAGATTGGAAACGGATCATTCGTAATGAAGCTTTGGTGAAGCACTGAACTACTTGGATGATAATTTTTTTTTTTTTTTTTAAGTGGCTTGATTTCTGGACGCTTTAGTTAAAGAGGCCCCTCTCGGTAAAAAGCAAGCCTAGACTTGACCCTTATTAACTCTTCGGGCTATGGGCTGCAGCCCTGGCCACTGGGTTCTCGCCATTAAGGCTCAGCTCCAGGCCTGTTTCCAAGGCGGTGGCTTCACCGAAACTTTGTTTTCCCTGGGTCATGAAGCTCAAGACAACTTCACGCCAAGGATCATTGGGACACATGGAGCCCTCAGTCATAATAAGGTGATGATTGGGAGCGGGGGGGGGGGGGGGGGGGGGTCCTTGCTTCTTTCTTGCACTTTGCATTCTTCATCCAGATACAATTGTGTCCAGTTTGTCTTGACCCATATACAGTATTTGCAGAGTATTACTCTCACATGAATGCCTTCTCGCTGCTGCCGCCTCAAAGACACAAATCTACTGGACATTCCAGCGCCACAGCCCAATAAACTCATTGTTTTTTCACTCAGTATATGAAATTACAGTTCTGGTAAACTTGATCTTGAAATGATGAAGTTAAAACAGAACATTGGTTGAGTTTGCGTCACTCATGTTTGTTGAATTCAATGTGTGAGTGCAGTTTCACAGTGATTCCCAGAGAGAGAGAAACCCAGATACTGTTATGTGCCAAGCTTTTTTTGTTTAAATGTTAGCTCCACTTGTTCTCCTCCCTCTCTAATGGCTCCTAAACAACCAACGGAAAGTGGTGCAATGCTCAGACCCAGAGAGGACATACTTAATCATTTAGGAGAAAAGAAGAGTACTTTTTTCTGGTGAGGGTGATAATGGCGCGCAAACCCCTTTTTCCTTCCTGAGAGTCTAATGATGATGTGGCCTAGTTAACAAAAGAGACTATCTTTTGATGCAGGCATTCTAAAATACAGACACGACAAATATAGATAACATAATTAAATCAAACAATGTGGAGAAGAAAAAAAAGGAGTGCTGTTAGATGAGAAGCTGGTGAAGTTGATGCGTTGCAGCGAAACCCTGGAGGGAATCTAGATGTGGAGTTAACATGGATTCTGGGTGATAATTGTTATTTTTTGGAGGGGATTCGCTTGCTTGTGCTCCAAGGTATCCACTGATGGGTTTGGCAAGACTCTTTAATTAATACTTGCTCGACGTTGCTTCATTCTTCAGTTTCATCCTGTTCACGTGAGCTGTTTCAATTTGGTATTCATGCAGGGAGTCCACTGTTTTTGGATTTTCAGGGAATTGATCAAAGCAGTGTTGAATATCTCAAGTGTTGTTGCCTGTCATCAGGTTAAGCATCGATTCATGCTAGGATTGCCGCTGCTCCTCCACCATGACATAATCACACCAACTTGCATGGCGATTCACACTGGTGATTAGCTCATCAAATTCCTTTCCCAAGTAGTCCGCAGAGAGTACACTGGCAATCTGTGAGTAAAGGGCCACAGCACCGGGATCAAAGCATCCAAATTGGCTTGCTGGCTGGGAGTAGAGCTTCACCAAACAAAACTAAACCAAAAATAAAAGTTGCACGTTATTCATGGTGTGATCAAGCCTGCACAGTCACTGACTATACATGGGCTTGTTTTTGTGAATCAAAAGAAGTCTGATTCCCCTACCCCCTGTAGTCAATGCCCACTGCACAGCATTGTTGACCATCAATCTGAAACAGATAGATGTCTGCAAAGAGGTTGACAGTTTTAGAGCAGACTGTACATAACAGTGTGATGCAAACACAGGCAATATATATTTATGTGTACATGTATGCCTCCCATGTCCCCTCCTACCTTCACCACTGACACTATTAAATATTAGAACAGTGATTCCCAACTAGTGTGCCATGAGAGATCATTAGATGTGTCACGGGAAATTATCTTTCAATTATTTGGAGAGAAAAAAAACACATATGTATGACAGTGGAAGGATTCTATTTGGATCTCACTCAGTAAGATTACGATTCAATTTGATATGGTACGGCTAAGTTGGAGAAGGCTACGATGCAATGCCATTTTTGTTGTCAATTTACATACATTTACATGAATTTGCCAGTTCCGTACCCTTTCCTTCTCAAATACAGTATATCTATCCAATAGAAAATGATTCAGTATGTTTCTGGGTATATTTTAAAGTGGAATGATACGGTTCGATTCGATTCACTTGCATCAATCAAAAATGATTTTCCAATACAAAATGTTATTTCTAGTAAGAACCCCACCATATATACTGTGTATATATATATATATATATATATATATATATATATATATATATATATATATATAAATTTGAAATACCAAGGGCTCAGAGAGGAGCTGGAGAGAGCCTGGAAGGTATAGGTGACAGTGGTGCCTGTGGTGGTCGGAGCAGTGACCCCCGAACTGGATGACTGGTTGCAACAGATCCCGGAAACAACATCGGACAGCTCAGTCCAGAAAAGCGCATTGCTGGGAACAGCAAGTATACTGCGCGGAACCACCAAGCTTCCTGGCTTCTGTTAGACGACCCGAGCTGAATGGGGGACGGACACCACCCGAGGGGTGAGATGAGGAATTTTTAATATATACAGTATATACATATATATCCTTTTCTGCTTGGCTCTCGACGAAGGCGGACACTTTTTGCACAGCTCCCCTGCCCTCCCACCTTTTTTTCCCTGCTCGCCACTTAGTCTTTTGTGCTGTCTTTGTCTAACTTTTTTCCCTAGCCTCCACCCGTGTTTTCATCCGAAGGACTAACCATGGAATTAGTTGGCTGGTCTCTCGATGTAACCGACAAAATTTTTTCGACGAAAAGAGCGGGCAGTGGGGAGCCTGCTTGCCCTCCAGGGACACTTGCTGCCGGATACGCCCTGGATCCATGGAGAAAGTGGAGACCGGTGTGCCTGACAGTACTGTCCGTGGAGGATGTGGAAGACATCTACATTATTGGCCTTTTGATAACAGGTATGCTGCTGTTTGGTGTTGGCAGCTTGCTGTTCTATCGCAAAATTCAACCGACGGGAGCGGCTCTATTGGAAGTGAAGAAGCTGCCGGTCACTCTGGATGGCTTGGCGCGAATGTCCAACACTCAGACTCAAGCGGCGACTGAGCTCAACCGCAATATTGTTGCGGTTTTGGAGCGACTCCGTGCGATCGATAATACCATGGAGACGTTGGAATCCACGCTGCGGAAAGAATTTTCAGATCAGAATTATCGGCGCCAGTGAGGAGATACAGACCAAGGACTCAAGGCTGTCTGGAATTGTTGGCGGCCGTCTCTCCAAAACAAACAACGCTATCTGGCCTTTCCCCTGGATGGAAATACGCATGGAGTCTAGGGCCCCCCCCCCCCCCTCCTTCTCGGCCATGGACTGATAAGCCGGGACTGTCTTCATGATGAGCAGACCTCGACGAAGCAGCTATAACCTGTACACGCATACACATACACAACTGGACAACCACGCGCGCATACACATCCTTGTTATCACCGTCTTCATCGCTCCGATTCTTTTTCCCCCGTGACGTGGTTCGATAATGCGGAGCGCAACGGTGACCGTGCAGCTGGTCATTTCCGGGCGCGTCACGGTTACCCTACCCCCCCCCCCCCCCCCGCCCCCCTTATACATGTTATGTCTTGTAACTTGTTGTAACTGTCTAATGCTTATTCATGTGCTAGGGTCTTTTTTATCCTGGACTTAAATTATCCTCGGAAGAGGATAGTTCGAGCGTGTTTTTTTTTTTCCCTCTGCCTACCCAGCGTTTTTACTTTCTGAATTCTGATTGTAATTTCCCAATTGCGGGACAAATAAAGGATATCTTAATATATATATAGATAGATGGATAGCTAGATATAGTCTCATATATATTAATCAATGGCAACCACGCATCGTAACAGGCAAAACAATCAACTGCTCAAAAGACAGACGGTACCGTCCATAATTAACCCATAACCTTGTTCATTGTTTTGCAAAATGGTGTGCCATGAGTTTTTTTTCCGATATGAAACGTGTGCCATGGCTCACTACAGGTTGTGAAACACTGAATTAGAAAAATAGCATCTTATTTTGGCATTTTGGTTCTTTAATCAGTTTGAAACTTTGGTGCACTTTCCACTTGATATATGTATCACATAATTGACAATGCTGTTATTTTTCATGCATTCAGCCTCTCTTTACCGCTGGAATATATAATTTTGTCTTATAATGAGCTCTGTTTCACAGTGATTAAGATCAGAAAGTTTCACTGGCAATTAAAGACTGTTTATAATCAAAACGGTGCTGTACTTTTGTCAGCCCGGGTGGGAGGGAAGGTGATGCAGAGGATGCCTGATAGGGTCTGTAAACAATGTTGTAAATTGCATGGGCCTTGATGGAAAACTCAGAAGAAGGATGCAGGGTCAGCTTGTAGGAGCACCAAACTCAGGCTTGAATGCAATCAACCATGCCATCACTCAAAGTAATCGAATGGCTTGTCCTACACTTCATCGCATAAACTAAAGCGCAACAGAGAGTTGAGAGGTTCGGGTCACTGAGATGTTGGGTTGAAAGCAGCTTCATGGAGATGAGAATTTCACCAAGTGCTCACACAAACTGAAATAATGAAAAAAAAATGTTTTCCTCAGCATGTTAATTGTTATAAAGGCATGTCGGGAAAACTGCAGGACGTCATTGTCTAAGGCAGCAACTTTGAAAATGATCATCTGTAGCCATTGGCATGTATTGTGAGCATTGAGCTCCGTGGTGATATTGTGCCCCTGAAGGAAAACCGAACCACAGGAGTGTATTGATAAATGGGCTGTCCAATTGGAAGACAACCATTGCACCTATTTCATCGGTATGGGAATGATGATACCAAGGTGAAATTTGGTGATAAGCCTTCAACAATGCTCTTGTTGTTTTAGAAACCTCTTTAGCGAATGAACTACAGCAGCATTTCCTGAGTCCAAACGGTTAACATGTGAATGGCCTTGAATATGTAGGACTAATCAATCGTATTTCCTTCAAAGCGAGGAAGTGAAATGAAAGCCTATCGTCTGGGTTAAATGTAATGTGTAGGGCAACAAGTAAAATCAATCAGAAAGTGTCATTCGGCAGGCAAAGGAAATGGGCATACTAGTCATGGTAAAACCTCTTCAATAACAACTTGACCATCAAAGTTTACTCTCCTGAATTTCAGTCTGGAATTGCTTTCGACATCTTTTCAAATACCGTCTTGGGCGGATTGATAAGTGACATCAAACGGAAGGGATTCATTTTAGATTTAGAATTGCCTGCAGAAATATAGCTTTTGTCTATGTTAGCGTCTTACGCGATAGCTTCACGACTGAAAAGCTAGTAAGACCACTACTTCCCGGCCCGGGTATTGTGTTCAAAATACAATATCTAATTCCACCTTTGTTAGCTCATGTTAAGGAATTATTCCGCTAGAAGTAGTAGGACAACATTGTTGAGGAATTTCACCTTGCTATGGGAACTATTGATACTAGTCTCTGTCCTGAACATCCCCTCCTCTACACTCATAAAAAAAAAGGGAAACTTTTTCTCATTTTCGTTTCTGTAATGGTCGTTTAGGAAGCTTAAATGTGTGGCCTGGTGGAAATGTAATGGTGTGAACATAAATTCATCACTGACGTACTGTATCTAAGTCATAAAACAAAATCTTTGTAAAACGGTGTGCCCAAGCAAATGTTTTCGTTGTTTACTTGCCTTTTAATTAAGAACACATTTCCATAATTTTGTTTTGAGGAATACTTGACTGCAATTTATGTGTATATGTGCAGGGTGCTTACACTCCTGACACACTCAAGATACACATTTCATTTACCCTGGAAATGCCGCTTCGTTCATTTATTTTTCATTCAAATTTTCAAGGATTTCCTCATATCACTCATTCCTCATATTCCCACTGCAGCTGCAGAATAAATATTGTTTACCAATGGTCAATTACTATATGAAGAGGCATTGCTTGCTTCCATGCACATCAAATTGGAGAGGAACATTTTCAAAGGTTCATACGAATGTCTCTTCCATTAGATTTGACAGAGTTTTACCACTGGAATTAGACATTTGGATTTCCTATTGCAGACTTTCTGTGATGTAAATGCACCGAAAGGACGAATCCAAAGAGAAAAAAAAAAGGTTTGGAACGAATGCCAGCAGGATGAGCCCTCTCAGCATTCACAATCTGCAAGTGGGAATCTTTTTACTGGAATGTAATGAAAAAAATATCTGAAAAGTAAACAACGCACGGCATTGCAGGCTGTCTTGGTCTTTCTTGGGTGAATTATGCCTTTGGCTGCTCGCATGCACAACAGAGATTTAACTTTAATTTAATCTTTCAACAAAGGAGGTGTGGATGTGTATTATTCTCTTTCCCTGCCAAGTAACGTCCTCCAACATCAGCAGCATATCACAAAGCATAACTTTAGCAGTCAGGAAGGGCTCTCTATTGGCGAGTGCCTTTCATCAGAGGCCAGTATTGATAAGGCAGGGCACCTGACTTTGTGGCGATTGATTTTGGTTTGAGGGAAAGGTCGTGTTTAAGGACTAGCAAGTGATTCAAGCTGGCCGGCATCCATTTATTAGGCAAGTAAACATATTTGATACCATTGTTTAATCAAAGCAAACACGGATTCACCTCATTAGTTTCGTCCTGCAGGTAAAGACGTACTGATCGCAACTTTTGTGTTTGTCATGACTCTGCCAAGTAACTTTTACTCTGAATGACACATGTGGAACATGAACATAAATAGCAAAAGACACCACAAAAAGAGGCAAATGTTTTTGTTGCATACATGGTTAATAAAGCAAAGGGGAGTGTCAAGCAAAATGACTTTTTTCGTAACTTGGCGGTTGTGAAAACAGTATTTTTCTGTCTTAAGTTTTACTCTTGATCTCATCTGGACTCGGACCTCGTGGACTCGGACTTGACTTGGATTCGGACATTTGTCTTGTTTGCCTCTTGAGAGCGTGTCACTAGCAACGGTAATGTGTGTTGCACAATTTTGCGACATACTGTAATCATCGTAAATCATTGGTTACAGTAGTTCCAAACTGGTAAAATCGATCTCGCGGGTCATCAGGACTTGCTTTTCAGCTCCACACGTTTTTTTTCTTCCCCAAGTCTTGGTGGGTCATTTAGTATCAGTATGACCAACACACACACAAACACACACACACACACACACACACACACACACTTTCCATCAAACCATTGCTCTATAAATAAGCCTCCCCATAGACCAGTGTTTCTCTCCAGGGGGGTCATTAATTTGCCTGTGTCAGTGGTATGCCCCACAAAAAGTCCATCAAACCTTGGAGGCCGCTTATCTCAAGGCTTCACTTGCTATGGCGCAAGAAGTGTATATTCTCATTCTCATTAGAAAGAGGTCACCTAAGTAATTGCGGCAAATCAAATGCTCTAAAATGACTTTTTGCTGCTCATATTTTAGTTCTAAACAAAAGGAAGATGTTCCAAAATAACACGGTTAATATTTTGAACACACCTCTCAAAACTAGGACAATGCTAACCTCTTTGGTTTGCCAAGGGCCATACCTCAGCTCAGTGGCAAAAAAAAAAAACAATCCATCTCGAAAGAGTCCACCGTCTTGATAGTTTATATCTATCTATCTATATATATATATATATTTATAAAATATTCCTTCTCATTCATTTCCTCCAAATGTGATAAGACATGTTAGGCAGCAGAAGGTGGAAGACCAAATGTTTTCCAGTGGAGATAACACATTCTCCAGATAAGTAATACCGCCTGTGACTTCGATAACCCCAAGATGTTTAGTGCATGCTTGTTCATTCACTCAATGGTTCTGACTGAGTATTTATCAGTGGGCCTCTTTTGGAGGTTAACCCCTTGACCTGCATCAGCGTATATATTCTGTTTCGCTCCATTGTGGCATGGTGGCTGTGAGTTTTTCTTTTTAATGAACTGTCTTGAAATGGTTGTGGGATTTGTTTCAGTGCTGAGCTTTGTCATCACTGCTCATCCGTCTGCCATGCAACACTTTTCTACATATTATTTGTAAGAAGACAAATCATTTGAAGATTTTCAAATGCAAATAAAAGTAACCGTAAAACCTTTTTGCAAAAGATTTGTGCTAATAAACCGAACAAAATGTCGACCTTTGTTAAAGCTGAATGTTAGTTTGATTCATTTAACTGGATCTATTGTTCGTTAAACTCATTCAACGCTTGCTCAGAGAAACCTTGAAGACCTCGAGAGTAAATATAAATGTCATGTTCTGTGTCAATTTGACATTGTATGTAAGATGTCTGTACATTGTGCAATTTATGAAGGGTTCGAGATCTGAATAGAACATTGATCCTTTGGCAGAAAGAAGTTTTGAATATACCATAGAGTTGCAGGTAAATTAGTGTGACATTAGGCCAAACACGTTGCCAAGAAGCCCCTGCCTACCGTCACACTATATCATATATCAGGGGTGCCCAACCTTTTTTGACCGAAGATCTACTTTTCAAGCCAACCAACCTTCTGCGATCGACCGGTATCACACGTGCACGCATAAGCATGCATGCACGTATAAGCGCGCACAGGCGCACGCACCCATGCACAAGCACCCACCCATGGATGCCATGATGAGCAACGGCCTCAAGGGCCCCTAACAAGTACAAAAATGAAAAATAAAGTAGATACAAGAGTTTGTCAAAGGAAATCACTGCCTACCTTAGTGGGAGACATGACAAGGAGGCATGGGAGGCAGCATGTTAAATGCATGAACGTCATTATTGTAGCTCATGTGTACTGTTTTAAAATGATTGCAAGCTGCAATTGCAGACTGCTGACCGCTAAACAACTTCCGGCGAGAGACGTTATGCGCCACCGGAGGTTTAAGATGACCTGCTTTTTTCTTTTATTTTCTTTTAAAAAAAACAACAACAATCAAATAAAGAAATACATTTATTTTTAGAGATCTCTGTCCCAAGTGTGTGGGGGGGGGGGCACAAGCATCTTGCTGGGTGGTCACAGCTCGCCCCTGGGGACGAGTCTGGGTAAAGATAAAAAATGTTCAACACAAAAAGAGATACTGGTGATGATTATCTATGGCCAATCTCTAGATATCTGCACACTGCTCTTGCAAAATCAACTCTGATTGCGTTTGCACTGCAGAACAAACACAATTAAAAGAGCAGGAAGTTGCTCAGAGTGAATGTTGCAGCCTACAGACATGGAGTCGACATTAATATTTGATGCGATCAACAGAGGAAAGAAACATAGTGCCCAGCCTCGCCTCTTCTGTTATATTTAACCTTAACCTTAAACCTGCAACTAAAATTTGGTAGTGTGTTTGTTTCAACTGCTTCAATACCTTGGGCTGTGTTTTTAAAATGAGCCATCACAAAGAGGAGCAATTAAAAAAAAAAAACAATCACGTTCTTTCTTTCCAGAATTACTGTACATTCCCCTGATGTTAGAGTAGATGAAAGTGACCTCCACTCTTTGCTCTTCATCACTTTGACAACTAGACCATACACGTGGGGAAAGTACTGTAAATACACATTCGGGTACGTTCTACATTCCATCTTGTTCTAGTTTTTCAGGTGTGAGACAAAACAAACTGGCTCCTATGGCAAATTTGTCCTCCATTTGCCTTTTGCTGTCTTCTGAAAATATCACCTTTTTTTTCAATGGATCTATTTCCTCCAAGACGATGATGGTTCACTGAGATTCATCATTCACTTTTTTCTAGATGCACAAACGTGGATCAAATAGCAGAAGTAATATTAATTGTGCCAAACTATGCTTCTACATCTAACTATGAAAAATGGGCATTAGTAAATGTGCTCACGGGTAACAGGGTTCATTTGCTCAAGAAGTTAATTCTAATGCACTAAACATGTCGACTAAGGCAGACTAACCATCAGACTACCCCATGTGCATACATGCCTGTCGGTCCAGGATTTCCAGGGGCCTGAACGAACCAACTTCAAAGGTGTAATTAATATTTTTCCTGCAATTTCAGGTTTTTTTTCCTTGCCAATGGTTGTTTATCTAGATGTGAACTCCGATTGGCTGGCAACCAGTTCAGGGTTTATCCCGCCTATCGCCCCAAAACAGCTGGGATAGGCTCCAGCACGCCCTTGACCCCTGTCAGGAAAAGCAGTACAGAGAATGGATGGATAGACGGTGAATAAAACCTTATATTGCTATCTTCACATTTTGCATACTGTACTTAAAAACACACACACACTGTAATAGTCAGATGATTATGATGTGAAACAAATTATCTGGTTAATTTAAATGAAAGGTGTTATAGCGGGAATGAAAGTGCGAGAGTTTGCCTCAGGTCAGGCTGTTTTCCCAGGAAAAAGTGATTGGCCATGAACTCATTATTTTTAATTAGCTCTAGCCACTCTGGCCATTATCAGCCATTTTACACTGTGGCACTGCTGTCTTGTCAACAAACATTTGTGCCTGCTGACAGTTTTTAGCGCTCCTGCAAACAAAAAGAGGCATTACATAGTCGTTAGTTTATAAATCTGAGTTAGAGAACAATGAATCATGCATAATTGTTGAACCTTCCCTGAAAGAAACACAAAAAAAACCTCCCAACACTTCAGCAAATTGGACTCTTTGACGCCTTTACGTACAAGGGCTGAATAAAAGTACTGTGCTGTATATCTAACACAGCCTCCAAGACCAGTGCTGAATCGGTTCCTGAAATAATAATCCCATTAATATACTATATTTCCTGGAGAGAATGTCATATCACATGATTTATTGATGTTTTTTGAACCTTCAAGGAGTTGAACATATGCCTGGGTAATGAAGACAGAGGAGGTCAAAGCAGGCATGAATAGAAAACACATATTAAAACAAAATTTATCCTGTCATCTCACAAATACTACAGCAGAACCTCAAACATGGAATCCCATTGCAATGAATGGAAATGCAATTAATCCGTTCCAGCCCCCAAACTAAGTTAAACTTAAAAATAAATATGCCATATACAAATAAGTGAAAACATATTATGATAAATAAATACAACACTTACAAAAACATGATCACAATTTGTTGCTCGTTAACTTCAACTAAGGAGGGGAAACGTGGAAGTGGGTTTAGGATGTTCATGCATCCTGCTACAGTCCACAAAGAATTATTGTTTTGCATCCCCCATTCATCACAAATGGCTTTTAGTTGAAATCTCACCTGACCGTGGTGGTTTGTCGACACAATTTGGATGTTGAACTGCAGTGATCGTTCCATTTGGAATGAGATAATTAATCACAGTTGTCATTGCCTAAATTACTGCTTGTCACCGTTTAACAAGTACAAATAACAGCACTACAGCAGCACTGCTTGAAGTGCCAAGGCCCATCAAACATTTAATCCTGCTCCAACATCTCATGAATTGTTTAAATGTAAAACATATGAATGTGTTGCCAATTTGTGAAAGAAATCTTATGATGAAAGAGGAGATCAAACTTTAAAAATAGGGGAAATAAATCATTATATATTACAGCCTGCCTGTTCTCCTCCTTCTCCAGAGACAGAACGATATATTCAAACCCCCGCAATGCAAGAAAGGCTCCTGGCTACTGATTTGCACCAGACTGCTGTTTACAGTGTGCGCGCGTGTGTGTGTGTGTGTGTGTGTGTGTGTGTGTGTGTGTGCGTGTGCGTGTTCGTGTGTGTGTGTTTCCGTCACTCTCACACTAAGGGACAATTTAGAGTGTTCCATTAACCTGCCACCCATGTTTTTGGAATGTGGGAGGAAACCAGAGTACCCGCAGAAAACCAATGCAGGTATGGGGAGAACATGCAAACTCCACATAGGAAGGCCGGAACTGAAATTGAACCCTGCACATCTGCACTGTGAGGCCGGTGTGCGAATCAGTTGACCACCGTGCTGCCCTGGAGAACATCCAGGACATGTAAAACTGGCAGGTGCATTTTTTTTTCCAAAAGTCTTGTTGAGATGTTAGCAATGAACATGTGTGTTTGAAAATAAGAGACCAAGCCCTGGTAGATAGGCACAAAAAAATGAGATGAGATTTTTATTTATTTTTTTGGTCCCCATTCTGATCTTGGTTAAAAAATAACTAGAATGGCAGTTTACATTATGAATCAGCAGTTCTGAGGAGATTGATATTCAAATTAAACAGAGGATGAGGATATCATTTTTGCTTGAGGAAAACTAGATGTAATTACAAGAGTAGGCTTGGCCAACGAATTTCATTCATTTCTAACTTATGCCTTCTGCTTAAAGTCGAATAACCTCAATTCATTATCACTCTCTTATATGACCCAAAGAGCTGGGGTGATTTCTATTTTCAGACTCTTTAGAATGTTTTACCACAGTCAATATGATTTTGAAGTTGGATGATAATTTAAAAAAAAAACAGTTGAAAGTCCTCTATTCTAAATTTTTCACATTAAGCGCTTTGTTACAGCTGCCGCTGTTGTGAAAGCGCTATATAAATCAGCATGTATTGTATTGTGTATATATACATATATATATTAGATATTAGATATATAGAGATAGGGTTATTGGTTTAGTCCAGTGAGCAAGATATATATAAGATATATATATATATATATATATACAATACAATACATGCTGATTTATATAGCGCTTTCACAACAGCGGCAGCTGTAACAAAAGTCATTCTATAAATGACTCTGGAGACCACGTGTGTCTAGTTTTATTGGACTTAACTGCAGCATTTGATACAGTGGATCACAGTATTCTGCTGACTCGTTTGCAGCACTTGGTGGGCATTAGCGGCAGTGCTCTTGAGTGGTTTAGGTCCTATTTAGCTGACAGAACCTTCTGTGTCAGCCTTGGCTGCTCTGAGTCACGCACTGCTCCCCTGTCATGTGGTGTTCCACAGGGCTCAATTCTGGGGCCTCTGCTGTTCTTGCTGTATCTGCTCCCATTGGGTTCCATCTTAAGGAAACATGGTATTCCCTTCCACTGCTATGCAAATGACTGCCAGATCTATGTCCCACTGAGCAAGAAAGACGCCTTCTCATTAAGGCCACTCCTATCCTGTCTGGAAGAAATCAAAACCTGGATGGCACAAAATTTCTTGAGATTCAATGAAAAGAAGACAGAGGTGGTATTGTTTGGTCCCAGTGGCCCTTGTACATTCCATCCTGTAGACTTGGGCCCCCTGTCTCCTTATCTTAAGTCAACAGTCTCAAACTTGGGCCTTAAACTGGACAGTGATTTCAAACTCGATCGGCAAATTGGTGCCGTTGTTAAACCCAGCTTCTTTCACCTTAGACAGCTGGCCAAAATAAAACCTCTCCTCTCACATGAACACTTTGAGACAGTAATTCATGCCTTTGTCACATCCCGGCTCGATTACTGCAATGCCCTTTACTTTGGAGTCAGCCAGTCCTCCATTAAGCGCCTTCAGCTGGTCCAGAATGCCGCTGCTCGCCTCTTGACTGGTACTCGTAAGAGGGAGCACATAACTCCTACTCTGGCATCCCTTCACTGGCTCCCCATTCATTTTAGAGTTATTTTCAAGATCCTCTTATTTGTTTTCAAATCTCTGAATAATCTCGCGCCACCTTACCTCTCTGAGCTCATCCGCCCCTACACACCTGCCCGGCGCCTCAGGTCTGTTGACCAGACTTTATTAGAAGTACCAAGAACTAAACTGAGGCTCAGAGGGGATCGAGCCTTTTCTGTTGCTGGTCCCTCTCTCTGGAATGACCTCCCACTGAACATTCGGCAAGCCTCCTCGCTGCCCATCTTCAAAACCCTCCTCAAAACTCACTTGTATTCTTTGGCATTCGACTCAGCATGACTTAGATTTGTTCTTGGTTTTACTATTTGGTGCTTTCTACCGCCTTTATTACCGATTTGTCTTACTGTTTATTGTGCATGTTAAATTGCTCCATGTACAGCACTTTGTATGCAGCGATGGCTGTTTGAAAGTGCTCTATAAATACTGTTGACTTGACTTGTTGACTCTATTCAAATGTAAATGTAATTATCATATTCTTGACTCGGTTCTCTCTTTAAATTTTTGCTACTGTCATATATAGGGTGCCGTGATATGTCCCAAGCTGTCTGTCTCAGCCAAATCAGCGAGATCTGGTTGGAGGCCACGCTGTGCTTTTTTTCATCTCAGGCTTTTTCACTGTGGCAAAAATCACACAATTTCACCATTCTGTCAGAAATCAGGATAGGCAGAGCTTATGATGTTATGCCGATGACATTTCTTGCTCACTGGACTAAACCAATAACCCTATCTCTATATATCTAATATATATATATACACAATACAATACAATACATGCTGATTTATATAGCGCTTTCACAACAGCGGCAGCTGTAACAAAGCGCTTAACAAAACAGTTAAAATAAAGTAAAATAAATAAACACAACACATAACATATAAGGGGTCGGATTTTTATGTGCTAATTACAATTAATCAGTTACAAATAAATTAAGGAATTGACGGGTCTTTGTCATGTCCATGTGAAGAGACAAAAACTACTTAGCTTCAGATCTCAGTATTTACATTTATTTGTCCTTTTTTTCGATTCTGTTACTGCTCCTGTGTTGCCTGACGCTGACATTTATCTCGTTGAGTTGTTGACATTTTTGCCGTATGCACATGCATTTTTTTCAGACCGTGCAAGAAACAAAGTGGCATCAGATGTAGGTGATATTATAATGCATGCCTATCTGATTTCGATACTAAATCATAGTCAGGTCTTTTTAACCTACAATTTCAATCCAGTTCAAGGGATGACATTGAGAATAACGTCACTTTTATTGTTCATAAGATAAGATAAGAAAACCTTTATTAGTCTCGCAATGGAGAAATTCCCAATTCACAGCAGCAAAGTTATGAAAGGAAGAAGTAGAACAACAAAATATAGGAGCTGCTGGAAAGGCAGCCACTCTCGCGGCGCCATTTTGAAGTCAAAATAACAAAAATAATACAACACAACACATAGGACACAGACAGTCGTGCAATCTTCACCAATTTTCTGCATACACTTTGTTGTCTGAAGCAGTTATAGATGAAAGAGGAGAGGATCAAAGTGTCCTTTCCCCAGTGGATCAGAGACATCATGCTGAAAATGTGCACACGTCTGCTACAAGCTAAGTTTTGAAAGCAAACACGAAGCTGTCGCGTCCATTGACGAAAAGAGATTAGTTCACTTCTCCTGTCCCACGTAATCCGCTTCAAACTCCAAGCCGCGACTCCCAGCTCCAAATCCGCATCGGCGCTCCGCGCTAACGCTCCTTTCTTTTCATCGTCGGCTCCTCAAGACTTACATCCATCCAGCCGCAGACCGTTCAACAGCACCGATCTCTCCGCTGAACAAAGCAGGGCTGTGAAAAATGCTGCCCATTACAGGCGCAAGACACAAGCGCCCCGGGACTGTCCAGCAACGACAGTCAAATGGCGCCGACATTCCTCCCAGTCAAAAACAGTGCTGGTATACCCATGCTGCCGAGAAGGCGCAACCACCAAGCACAGAGTCTCCTCCTTGATGAATGTCGTGGCCAAAAAATGCTGAAAAAAGTCCACATCAGGTCCACACGACGTAACAACAAACACAAAGTGACAAAACAAACACAAAAACAACAAAAAAAAAGCAAGGCTCATGAGAGCACTTGCTGACGGCTGCCTACTCGGGCGCCATCTGAGAGGCAAGTTGTGTCAGCTTGAATATGTGCAGTGGTTAGTCTGCAAGCAGATGCCAACCCTTTGAGCCGTGTCAGTGGGACCTTCACACCTTGGAACTTTGGTCTGAAACGAGGCACTTTTCATCCAAGGATTCCATGACATTCATCTTCATGTCATGGAAGATGAATTACTAAGAACATAGAAATGCTCAGAGCTGACGACTTGGAATATAATTACACAAGGTTGCTGTCCTTTGGATAGTGCGTTCATTGAAAACACATAACTGTGTAGCGCCCCTTTTTGTGCTAGTGATCCAGTCACTAATATAAAGTTCATTTTGCACGGCTGAAGCAAAGTCTGGGGCACGCATGCACCGCCAGAAATTACTTTCTTTATTAGAAGGATTTTCAAGCGCTTAATCTGCCACCGTTGGCATCGGCACCCACGCTGCGCTATAAAGCTTGACAGGCGAAGCAAACGTAAGGCGCAGTAGATAAGCCGTAGCCCAACTCCACCTGAAACTCGTGTCCATCAGTATTATAGAAACAATAGGGAATATATATTTGTGGTTTCGACCAAACCCACCAATTTTAGGGGTGTTCTTATAGATGCAGTTAATCCATAGGACCAAGAAGCGTCTGTGAAAGAGGCTGGTTATCATCCATGATCATTTTGAATACTATTATGTCTAAGTATTGTTAACCGTGTAGTATGCTGCAGGAGAGGCTTATTGGTACAGTCTGAATCCTGCTCATGGTTACAATATGCGAGAAAAACACAATGTTATCACATTTGCCACTGTTATAGACTAAAATTGCTTCTGCACAAGAGTCAACTTCAACTGTGTTTATCTCTGTCATGGCTGACATATTTTTCACAGTACTGTTAGGTGCTAGAAATTGAGAATATTCTGAAACCTAAGCTCATTAACACCTTCCAAACACTTTTGAACAACACATGAATGCAGTCGAACCAATGCTGCCTGATCACATCAATGTTTGTCAAGAAAAACATTTTCACATGTAGGTTGTTTGGATTTGAACACGTAGAAGTGGAAAGTCAGTGCATCATGGCCTACTGGTGGCACTGGGAGCTTGCATCCATCCATTCTCTGTACTGCTCATCTTCAGGCGTTGGGCACTTTCATACCACAATGACCAGAGAGTTACAGTTCCATCTATCTTTTATACGTGGGACAAGATGCGCAGTGAGATGTGCAGTGACTCGCTTTTCTGGCTGTGCACATCCTCCTGTCCACTCAAATCTGTCATGAACGCATCCTCATGACAGATACGCAGTCTGGGCTAAAATGTGGGCATTCCCTGTCAAATCTGGTCCTGTGCGTATGTGGGGAAATGATGTGAGTTATTATAACTTTGGTGATTCTGTGCATCACCTGAAAAAGAGGTGAAACCCTTTTACAACCCAGCAGGATCTTATTGGAAATGCTGATGGAAATGCTTCAAGCATTCATCCTTGGTCATCTCGAAAGACCAAACCCAAGCAGATCCTTGGATGAAAAGGGCCTCGTTTCAGACCAAAGTTCCAAGGTGTGAAGGTCCCACTGACACGGCTCAAAGGGTTGGCATCTGCTTGCAGACTAACCACTGTACATATTCAAGCTGACACAACTTGCCTCTCAGAGCATCCCAGAGGAACACAAGCATTCACTTCATGACGCATAGTGTTTGCACACCAGATTCAGCCTCAAAACAAGACAGGGAAATGTTGAGAAGAAGTGTGACGGCCGGAGACAACCGAGGCATCGGATCAGAATTCCCCTCACTGCCCAGTCTGCTCGTCAGATGCAAATCAAGGAAACAAAGCTGTGTCTAGTTTGCAGTTTTTGTACCAACTTATAACACCGTCTTCATTCTTTTAGCATCTGGCCTGAATACGGCATCTATTTGACAGTAGAACGTAATGCAGTGACTCAGCGTTCATTACACATCATGTGGGGGGTGGCGGGGGTGCGGGGGGTAAAAGGATTACTCAGTTCTCATGAAACTTGGATGGGGAAATGAATAAAAGAATTCAAGATGAATGCTTCTGCTTGACTTTGTTGTGAACAGGATGAGTCACTTGAGTGACATTCTTCAAATTTGTGTAACTCAAGGATGAACCGATGTGATGCGGGCAGTCAAAAGCTCCATTCACACACATCTAATATTTGCAATGACATGATGTGGTTTTATTGTCAAATGCAGGCACAATTCCTTCCATTTCCGCAGTAGCCAACATTGTATTTGTTTAGCATGAGCCTCTGACCTGAAAGCGTCAGCTGTCACCCCAGCGGGTCACACGCATGATTTGTTTTTCAGTTTTTATGCTGTTTGTATGCCCTTCTTGATGTAATTCACCAGTTTTACACAGCTACCAATGTAAAGTGTTGAAAATGTGCTTGCTCTCTTTGAAGAGGTAATGATAATCGCGCAACAAACTTGCCGTTGACTGTCTTTCATTGCAACTGTCTCGGTTTGGGCAATATGCAAGCGATATGTCATTTTACTCATGCGAAAATACCACCACAACTAATACCCATGGGCTTTTGCAGCATCTCACCTGTGTAAACGCATCGTCAAGCATGATTATACTGCTAAAGAATAATGAATCTTCACTCCTGTTATTTTGCCCTGACAGATCCCCCAGGTGAGTTACGCCTCCACAGCTCCAGAGCTGAGTGACAACACGCGTTACGACTTCTTCTCTCGGGTGGTGCCGCCTGACACCTATCAGGCGCAGGCCATGGTGGACATCGTCAAAGCCATGAGCTGGAACTATGTCTCCACTGTGGCCTCCGAGGGAAACTACGGAGAAAGTGGTGTGGATGCGTTCATTCAAAAGTCTCGAGAGGACGGTGAGTCTCTTTTCTGATCTCTTACAACAAACATTCCATCTACTGCGGTCAACACCGATAGAATGACAAACTTTGCAGCACTCTATACACTTGACCCGAGCTCACATGTCATCACTGTTTACAATTCCATCCATCCGTTTTCTTTATCACTCACTGACATCAGACAAAAGAGAGACAGCACTCTGCACTGGTTGTCAGTCAATCACAAGACAAACTGGAAAGAGGCAGACAACCATTCACCCTCACATTCCTTCCTACTCCCTTGAACATAATAACTGTGTTGAATGAAGATTTCTTTCTTTTTACTTTTTCTTATCTACCTTATTTTCTGTCAAATTATTACTGTATATATGTTTTATGTTCAATAAACAAACAAACATTCACAACGTCAGTGAGTGGCAACCGGACCCACGCTGCCTGCACAGAAGTCGGGGCAGGGGAACCACAACTACTGTATATCGTCGATGACCGCAGTATACAGCGCCGTGAAAAAGTATTTGCCCCCTTCCTTTGCATATTTATCACACATAAAGATTTCAGTTCATAAAACCAATTTTAAGACCACAGAAACAATCCAAGGAAATACAAAATGCAGTTTCTATTTTATTTTTATTTTCTATTTTTATTGTTAACTCACACAGTAACTGTGACGAATGACAGTTTTGGGAAAGCTGAGTTCTATTTCACAGGCAACACCTTTGTTGCACCATGTTTGTTGAATCAAGAAATCACATACATAGAATCCGTCAGACAAAGTCAAGGGGGCTACAAGATCTCAAGAAACAAATGCATCATGCCACGATCCGAAGAAAAATCAAGAAGAAATTAGAAAAATAAGTTATGGAAATCTATCAGTCTGGAAAGGTTTACAAAGCCATTTCAATGGGGAGTCCCTCTGTCAGATTAAAATTGGTTGAATGACCTTTGTATGTGATAAATACGCAAAGAACACAGAAATCAGGAAGGAGCCAAATACTTTTTCACAGCACTCTCATTATCTACAGTAAATTGGTCTTTGAAACAACACTGACCAATGAATAATCAAGTTATAAATATCGTCATCACCTGGGGAGGGGATCTAACGTTGTATCAGCCTGACAGACGAAATGGTTTGTTTCACTTCAGTTTGTTTATGCAAACCAATTTGTAAAAACACCAATTTCTGGAAGAAGGGAAACTCAATTTTCAAATGATTCATCTCCATATCCATGTCATGATTTATAATTTTCCCCCTCTCCATCCACAAGTACGACAGACAGTATAATAGTACAGGATTAAAGATTTGTTTCAGGGTGAAGTCCTTTTTGGGCAATAGTGGAATAATCCAAAAGAGGAAACAAGAAGAACGAGAGAAAAACCCCGCACTGGTAATACAGGAGAAGTCGTTGGTGTCAAAACAGAATCCATGAATTCAAAATCTATCTATCAATCTATCTGTCGAGTCCAAACATTGTATTGCAGACTTAGAAATAACATACGTTATACTAATCGTAATGTACAATTTGATTTCAAAATTGGATCTAATGAACTATATCTGCTGTTTTCTTATAATCGATTAATACAATGCATTTAGGTTCCCTCCGTTTTGCATCCCGTCACAACTTTAAGCTCTATCCACTCTGTCATGAGTGCTGACAGTCCAGGAAAAACATCCACGTTGCACCTGTTCCATCTCTAGTTACAGTCATTCTTTCCAAAAGATTTCACTCTTTGAAGTCGAGTCACACTCAGCATGCCATGAAGATCAGATGCAACACGTCTGCCCCATCCTGGAAGCTGACTGAGCATTCCCAACCTCTGTCCACTACTTTATGAATACGTCAGTGTCACTTGGTGTTACCCACGTACTAAACGCATAACCGGTTATGACCAAAAGGAGTAACAATGACAAGCTCAATGGTTACTGATGGAAAAGTAGAGCACTAATAATGTCATTCAAGCACAACGCGCCCGGGTGAATGTTGGGAAACAGCATGCTCCAATGAGCAACCTCCAATGAGACACTGAGTGTCAGTGTCTCATTGGAGGTTGTGAACATAATTTCACGTTTCTCGGAATTGAAATTGGGTCTCCTCTTACGTAAGCTAGTCTATTATGCATCCTTGTACAAGCTTAACAGGAGTTATTTTTAAATTGCAAGACTTCCGTTCACATTAGAAGAAGAATACATTACATGGCATGAAAATGATGAGTGCGTACGTTCAAGATGCTTTCACGGAGAGTTTGGACGCTTCCATCTTGGAAATGAAAGATTGTTGAATGGTTGATTCACTGCTAATTGATCTACTTTTAAATTCACTCACTCCTCACTCCTTTGTGGCAGTTTATCTTTGACAAAGTTTATGCCCAGAGACAAATCATAAGACTCCAACAGGAATACTCACTAGAGTGTGTGTATCTCTCTCTCTCTCTCTCTCTCTCTCTCTCTCTCTATATATATATATATATATATATATATATATATATATATATATATATATATACACACACACACACACAGTATATGTATAGTATTTGTCTGTGTCATTGGGCCTGTTTCTGTCACATAGGTTGCTTGAGCAACCACAGAACTGTTAACCAAGCCTATTTTAGCATGATTTAGCAACATCACTGTTTATTTAGAGTTGTGTGTACAAACTTTACTTCTCTTCTGTCAATGGTTAATTTGTGACATTGGCTCATATAAATGACACATTTGGACTGCATGGGGAGACCCGGGATGGGAAAAAAAAATCTGAATGTAAATATGAGGGGAATACTTCTGCTGAAAATAGTCTATCTTTAAGACTTGGAACCCTTTTCAAGATGCAAGATTTTCATAGACACTTCTCATTGCAACATTAGACTAATCCTCAAGTGGGATGAGGCTCCATTGTCATTACGGAAGATGAGATGAAACACGTTTTCTGTTTGATGCCTCGCTGTTGTCATCCTGCCTTGTTCTCAATGCACAAGTTCATGTTCCACGATGGGTCCTTCTCTGTCTGAGCTTCTCTTTGAAAAGTCCTCGTACCTTCTGTGTCCTAAGAGAGCACAGAGATGTGTGCAGTAATAGCAGCTAACACGTCACTTAACTGTCACCTTGTGGAAAGTGTGGTACTTTCTGAGGGTAGTGTGCACCTTTCATTGTCCCCTGAAATCAGACTTCTTCTCCGTCATATTGGTCTAAAAGGCGATGCTTGGCTTTTGTCTGCATATTTTTTTTCCCCTAATTTTATCGTCTCAGGAAGATGCAGACAGATCGTTCTTAAAATAATTGTTGTCATTTTAAATGGCAGTTGAGGTTGAGGAGGTCAAAAGGAGTTCACCCTATCTCACAAATGACAGGAGATGTGGGAAAAATGTCAAAAGGAAACATCATCTGAAAGCATATTGTCTTTAACATTGTCTGAGAGGGGAAGTGAAACGTTCTTTTTTGGGGGGGGGGTTCAACAAGTTGAGCTGCTTTCGTAGGCCTTTGAGGTCTAAAAACATTTCCTTAGACCTTACCCGCTACAATGTTCTTCACTTGTTTTCAAGCCTAGGAGCATATTTACTTCGTTCAGAAAAGAAACCAGAAATGGATGACAGGCTAAGCATGAGTTCAATTCAGGGTCATTTAGTTCATTTTCCTTTCCCTTTTTTCCCCTTCCATTTCTCCTGCTTCAAGTATGTGCTTGTTAAACATGCACTCGTTTGAAAAGCCAGTTTCAGAACAATTATACATATCAGATTACCGGTATGTACTGTATGTACAGGTATGTATGTATATATTATATATATATATATATATATATATATATGTACACAAACACTGTACATTAAATGTGCTATACGATAGAGTACCATTCTCAGTATGTACTTGACTACTCTGACAGTTTGTCAGCCAGTGAAGGTTTTAGTTGAGTTGAGCAAAAAAAGAATGATATTATTTGCATCAAGTGATTTTTGAGCATCCTGTCACAAAGGGAGAAAACAAACTCATATCTGAGTTTCTATCTTGTCAAGCTTTAACTATGCCATCTCATCTTTCATCTTTCTATCCTTCCATTTTCAACTGCTTAACTTGTTCAGTGTCACGGTGAAGCTGGAGTCTATGTCCTAGCTGACTGTGTCAAAGGCAGACTACACTGTGGATTTGTCATCAGAGCACACATGCCTTGACAGATATGCATTTACACTCCCATTTTCATCGACAGTCAACAACAATACACTGGTTGCACAAATCCCCTCCATGTGCCACGACTCCATCAGTAACTAAAATTGCTTCTTAAAAGTAAGACCCATTTCAATTCAAGTCATTAATTGCATTTGTAGAGTGGACTTCAAAACACACACTCAAATAGACAAAGAAGGGAATGGGATTCATAGCATTGTTTTGCAATATTAACAATTGGACAAAAGCAAGTTTAGTTTAGAATAAATCCCAATTTATCAAGGAAATGCCCTGCGTCGAGTGCGGCTCATCTGACCTCTGCAGGGTAGTTCCTGGGGCTTGCTGGAGGCACAATTCAAGGTGAACACTCAAAAGGTATTTTGCTATTTAGACTTCACAGGGAAGAAGCGAACACAAGAACCTTGGTGCACTTTAACAAGAGCCTGGTCAACCTAAAATCAAGTACTTCAAAAAGAGACTCAAATTGTATTCTCTTTTAGTATACTGTAAATTAGGTCTGGTCAGTAATTTCCGATTGTTTTTGTAAAAGTGATTTACAACGTGTGAATGAAAGACACGCGTTACCGTCTTTTACAAGCCGTAACTGCGTAATTGTGTCCATCATTGACTTCCCCATCACTTAAGAAGGCTGCTGACACAAATCTGTCCGTTTGAATAATTTGAACCTCAGTTCAGAATAAAGAAATTTTGTGAGGAGAACATTAGCTGTAACCATGACAACCACAGTGAATCCTGTATAGTTTGCATGTGCACAAAGCAGTCCGACGTGCCGCTCTCTCACTCCTTCGCCACAAAGCTGTTTATCATGTCTGCAGCATGATGGAATACAGAATAGTGTCATGTGCTCAGGGACCAAAACGAGACTATATAGGATGGATGTGACTGCCAGTGACTTTTGATCAGCGTTCTCACCACATAGAAGCCTCCTTGCATTGACTTTAGCACTCTTCTTTTTCGACACGATTGATGTTTGCGTTGTCTGAGTTGAAAGGGATGCTCATGTTCTTTTTTTGCACTGTGCTGAGATGTTGAAAGTTTGAAACAACAACGGGTACAATTTTACAACATGATTCAATACAAGTGTGCAAGGCCCAAAGCCGAATTGAAAAATATAATACAGTCAATAAAATCACATTTTGAGTTGGACTTTAACATTTGTTCATCTGGATCCAGTATTTGTGCTGTCTCACTAACTAATAAACATTCCACAATCCCACTAACAAAACCTTGCCATGCGCATTAGTGTTTTGATTGTCATCAAGATATTGATTGATCATTCATTTTATTATTGTGCAGTGGTGTGAAACTGCACTGTATTATTGTGAGCAGCAATTGTGAAGTTTGCCCCTCTCACATAGAAGCTTCTCTGACTCTGTGGTTACAAGCAAAATGTTGTAACAGACTCGCTGAGCTGGCGTCTGCAGGTTTAATCATACCGGTTGAGGCAAACTCAGAGATCAGGAGCAACACAGACACCTGCTTAGTACAAAAAAAAAATCTCAAAGGAAATGTGCATCCTCAGGTCACCATTCACACAAATACTCATCGACCATGACCAAATAACCATTCGTTTAGCTAAGAACTTGCTATCTCCTGGAAACTAGGACACAGTTGTATTTTTATTTATTTATTTATTTATTGTGTGCAGACAGACAAATCCTTTGTGCCAGCGCCCCGTGAGTCGAAATAATCATATCTTCTATTTGGCGTCACACTTCTCTATAAAGTGGGTTCAAAAGCACCCGTCAGTCTGGGTGTCTGTGTGATCAAAGTGGCCCAAGTCTTTCACAAAGTGCAGTCTAACTGTGCTCATGAGGGGAGTTTTCTTTTTTTTGGGGGGGGGGGGTGTCAGGGGGGTATTTGCTAGAAATGGCCATTTGTGCTGTTATGGCAGTGAAACAGCAGCCATTATTCCTGGCCAATCAAAGCAGCAGCTTTCATCCCTTTTAAATTCAGCTCAGGAAAGGCACGTGGACTACATGATGGAAGCTTAACTCATTCAGTACCAGCCAATTCTGGACCAAGTCTGAAAAGACGTTTAAAAACGTCTTTGGGAGTGAATGAGTTAATGGACTCGCGAGAGTTCATGCAGGAGGTTTATACATTTAAAAGGAACTGCAACAAGATCTCCACTTGTGGATGATTCTATAAAGACTTGGACACCGCCAAATCCACTAAATTTTTTCCACCACCTGTGCCAAACCTCTGAACTGACTTTCAGCTGGTCTAAAGTCTAGTCTACTTTCTGTCACCAAATTGTCAGGCGTGCCGGGGGCGTGGAGAAGAAAATTCTCTCAGTCCGCCGGAATGCCTGACGTGGCACAGAGCAGTCTGTCAAATTCCCAAACACGGGAAACTAGACTCACCAATGGCAAGAAAATGAGGATGCACAGGTTTTTATACTTACGACACATGGAGCTTTCTAAGAAAATAGGGCTCCTGGAATTTGTTTTGCATGCTGGAATAGCGGCCCCAGTGTTCCAGGTTAGCTATCGCGGGCCTCAATGTTGGCATCTGATATTCATGGCACATTTGTGCAAGATGAGTGCAGAATATGCAAGGAAAATGTCCTCAGCACCATGCTCAATTACCACTGGCCATTACACGTTTTAGCAATGTCGGTCAGGGATAAACAGGGAGCATCCACTTCTACTCATGAGCCTCCAGCATGCTGATGTGAGAGCAGACTTGCTGACAGAGAAAACCCGTTGCCATTTGGCTTAAGAAAACAGCAATGCCAACACCAGTTTTCAGTTGATCCATCAACTTTGGGACCAGAGTGCAACGAGCGCTGGGATTTACAGTAACTTCTTGCATGATTAGCCGTATCATCAATATAGTATAAGCGCGATCTGATTTCTCTGCTTTCAGGGACCAACGATGAAGTCTCGATTAAGAGTAACACAAACTGTTTCTCTTCTTCATACACTGGGAGACCAATTTATATGAATTTCACAAAGTATTGTGTTAAATGACATTAGATACTGTGTATAATGCTGAGCTGCTGAGATCAATACATGTGAAGCTTTCCTCAGTCTAGTAAAATGTCAATTGAGAAAATAATTTGAATGATGTAGATTATTTTAGTAATAAAGAATAAGGAGAGGCACTTTATTCAAACAAAGGGAAATCAAAGGAAGTGCAAAAAGTAATCGAAAAATGTGTGAAAATAGTTTGTCATTATTTATATATTTCTATATCTCATTCAAATTGTAGCATAATCGACACATTTTATTCACAATGAGAATTGAATACAGCCCTGTTAAAGTAATTCAAAATTGCACTCATTCGATATTGCAAGTATTGCATTGCAATCATCTTTCACGCTGTCCATGCACATATTATATATTTTTTAATGAAATCTGCCTCTACATAGAAAACCATGTACAGTTTTAATCATAAAGTTTGCGGTTTGATGTCAATAAATAGTTTTAACAGGTCAAACAGGTATCCAGTGAACATTATTTTAATTAGTGTAGTTTATTGGGCTGTGTCACTACTCTGCAAAATACAGAGGCATTTTTAATATCTCCTTAGCAGCAGGTCACTGTCAATTCAAACTAGTATTCCAAGGAAAGACATTTGTGGCGCTTCAGCTTTCAGTAAATGTAAGAGGGTCTTACACTGCAAGTGACTGCTCAAGGAGAAATGTCTTTCTTGTTATGCACACCGTGTAAAATGAGGGCACAGTGACAGCAACCGAATAGCCCCTCAGGTGTCCGGGGTATTCTTCCGGGACCCTTTGACAGGGCGTAGCCTCAGACTTGGGGCTGATTATGAGCCTTTTGAGAGCAGGGTCAGTTTTCATAATGATCCACCTCCTATTTCCCTCGTCTTCAACTGCTGGTAGTTCTTCTGGTAATTAGGTGAAATTCATTTATAATGTTCACCTCAGGTTGCATTTTGATGTTGGGATTTTTTGCCTGAATTGGAAGTTTTCTTGCCAAACTTCAGCTGCATCAGTTCACTTTCCCAACTGTGCAAGTGAGCACAGCCCAGCACGTGCTCACTGGAAGCAGGAAAACATGTTGCAATCTTGACGCAGGGTCCACATTCAGCTGCATAAATTCTTTGTGATAGCGTTTACCAAATTGTAGGGATGTGTTACTTATTTGCCAATGTTGGGAGGTATGTCTTTTTGTTCACCCTCTGCAATCTTTTAGTTTTTTGATTGTTTCTTTTTTTTTATCATGCTGTCCCATTGGATGGTGACAGTCGTCACATTGGGTTACTGGTCAGGAGCCAGGCGTACAGTGCAGTCTGCACAGTGCTTTGAAATTCTTGATCAAAGCTGATGGGAATTCACAGCTCTGTGCAGCTCAAACATACTCTGTAATTATTAACTGTTTCCTGCTAAATGATTGAAAAGAAGTGGCAACGTTTTTTTCTCTCTCTCTTTTTGTTGAAATGTATGGATACACTTCTCACATGTCTTGCCAAATTCGACCAGTAGCTCTGTTGTTTTTCAGGAGTCGTTACTGCTACCTAGATGTAAATTTAACCTGCTTGGAAAGAAAGATGTTAAGCTACCATTCCATCACTGGAAATCTTTGTATGCTTCTGTTGAATTGTTTTAGCAGGTAGATATGGTGTGCCACAATTAGCTAACATCCCCTAAAAAAACATGTCATGCTCAATACCACTGCTCACCCTCAAGTGTCAAACAAAAAGTAATATTTGTGGTCTCATCTGGCAAACGATGGACGAGAATAGAAGTGGCTCGCCGTCTCCTCTGCGGTGGCTATTTTTACAAGTGGTTTTAGGTCGTGCTCAGCCGTTAGGAGCAATGAGCGTTGGGAGAGAAATACACTCCTCATTAAGTTTTCATCAATGGCTGCTGCAATATCATCGGGGATGCTTCCGTTTGTCAGTTTTATTGTGTGTTTCATAACATTAGTTGGGAATAGCTTCAACAGGTCATGTAATAAATGAATACGTATTTTCAAAAAGCCATCCTGAAATTGCACACTGCCATACTTATACTGCAATTACATTACTGTCAGCATACTGTTTACATTAGATTTACATGCTGACAGCCAACCACGACTGATTGATTTAAGGATGAATATTCAAGTTGCCTTCTTGGGTAAGCAGGAAGCTTCCTCTCCTGTAATCCGATTGGGTGGGCCAGCTCTCACCCTGGAGTATGAGTCTGTCAAATACAAATGTGCTCATTAATTAGCACAGAAGGAAAGGTTACGTTTCCTCCCACATATTTGTGTGCTTCTTTGAAAATGAGAGTCCACAAAAAAAAGGAAAAACTTTTCCCGGCAGCGTGTCACAGCATAACGGCAGAACTGACTCATTTTTCAGATTCTACTCAGGCCATCACAAACCGTTGCTACTGACTTAAGCAACACAATATCGTCCTGATATAACATTCAATCGCAAATTAAGGCTGCTAAAAAAAAATATATCACTTAATTACACTGACACTGTATTGTACGGCGCCTGTTGCCAACGTTTATTGGTGGCTCCGGTATTAATGGATGGCAGTATTCGCAGCTATCCGCACTAACGGCTAGCGAGAGCCATCAGATGACTTTTTAAAGGCAAGTCAATAGATGTGAATGACCCTGCACACTTCGATGCTGACACCCTGACACAGTTGGCGTTCCTCCTGATCACTTTGTAACAAACCAGGCATACTCAAGTGTGTTGTTTTGGTGCCTGCAGAATCGTTACTGTTGTTCTGATGTCACTTGATCTCATAGACCAACATCGATGAGGACGGATTTGATTGAACATGGGAATCACATCTGCAAATGGGAATTGATTTACTCTACTGCATTTGCATGTGCATATATAATGTAAAGATGTAGCATATTAATGTTGTACTATTTGTTAATTGACTCAGTAAAGTTTGTTAAAAAATGTGGCGAGTTTTGTCTAAAAATCTCACTAATGTTTCTAGAGAAGAACACAATGTGATGCTGTGGAAAAAAAATGACAGCCATTTAAAAATGAAAACCACTTGCTGGTTCATGCAGAGAAAATATCTGTGTGTGTTTGTGTGGGGGTAGGGAGGTGGGGGGTGTCTTCTGAATCTATAACCAAGCATTTTCATCCAAATACCTGGTTATTCAATGCAATTTTCAGTAGGATAGCCGAATGATAAAATATGTGATAGTTGCAGCCGTAGTCCAGTGCTAAAGAAGCCAAAGAACATACACAACGTTATGTATTACGTTAAGTCTTGAAATAGACGTGCTCTGGTAATTTTATCGCATGTAAAGGTTTGTACAAGCACAGCCAGCAACTCTTGTCTTGGATACCCACGATCAATTCTCCTTATTGCTCCTTATTGCAAGCCATACAAATTCTTGCTGACTTTAATGTTAAAGATTTTAACAACTAATCATAGCGTTTATTTTTTGTACTTGTTTTTTTAATTCTACACCTTGTTGTTTTGGGTCAAAGAGTTCTAAATGCGACCTTTCAGATCCTTCCGACCGCCTGTCATTCCACTGTCAAAGTGAAAGTGCAGTGCCATGAACTGTAGCCGCCTGCGTGAAGGTCACTTTCAGCCTTGAATCGGCAGGCGCTGTCACACTGCGCCTCTCATGTCACACAAAGTGACAAGAGTCATGGAGCACCGTAGTTGGCCTGCAACCTTCCAGGATTTGAAAGATAACAGGTTTCTCCTCAGCCCGTCCTAATGTTGTTGAAAGCACGAAGGCAGTGGTCCCCAAACCTTTTCCTGTGAGGGCCACATAACTTTTCGCTTCTCTGATGGGGGGGCCGGGGTCAGTTTGTAACAGCAAAAGAGTACCTAGACGTAAAAATGTATTGTTTCCCAGAAACCCACACAAAATCAAAGAACTTTTTTTGATACACTCGCGGTATTAAAGACGTCTTTCTTCTCGGGACACACCACCTCCGCGACAGCATTCATGCATTTCTTGACAAACTCTCCTTACCGCTGCTTGCTATCAGTTGAGCAAACCGAAAGCTAGCCCGAACAGATGGCTGGTTCAGCTGAGCTTGGCGTACAAATGTATTTTGCTGAGCTAACGTTCCTCTTTTTAGCGTTGACAGTTTGTCTGCTCTCATTTGCCCATGCAAAAAATCGTACTTGTTGTTGTGATGGGATTCATAGTGTCTCCGCAGATTGTATTCTTTGAATACCGCCACCGACAGATGAGACAGACAATCTTTTCTTTGCATTGAAAAAAAAAATTGTTTCTCCATTTTGGGTTAAATTCCCTGTCTTCTGAATAATTTTTTTCTCTTACCTCACCTTTTCGCCATGATTACGTTCTCTTTGAGAGGGACGGGTTTAGGATTTTTTTTTCTGGGGTTGCCAGATAACGGCACAGACCGCAGAAGGATGGAACAAATGTCACGTTATACAGTATGTGTTTATGAAATTGTTACTAGCTAATAGTTAATCATGAAAATAGTTCATAACTAAGGAATATTTTATTGCAAAAGCCAAATTTTATGATAAAATACAAATATACATAGATGAAAAATAAATCAAAAGACTCTCTGGTATTGTTCAGGGGGGCCGGACCAAATGTGGAGGTGGGCCGGATCCGGCCCGCGGGCCGTAGTTTGGTGACCACGGCACTAAGGGGTTGTAAAGTTTGCTGTTATAATCGCCACAGCTTGTTACTCTGCAATCATTTTCTAGAAATTCTAATGAAGGGCAGATGTGTCTCCAGAGCTTTTCTCGGGAGACAAACACAAACGCAAAATGGTTGACAAACAAAACAAACAAAAAAAACCAATGAAAACAGACATTTGTTAATTATTAATTACTTTGCAATGTTCTTTGAGGCTAATATTATTACATCTGGAATGTAGCATTAGACGGCCATGATGCCATTATATCAAAATGAAATCTGGTTACCTATTGTGAGAAAACACGCTCGCTTGGTTGATATCATACTGCTTTGGAAGGAATAAAAAAAGTTATTTTTGGAGTTTCTTGAAATTGTTGAATTCAATTGTGAAACAAATTTCAGTATGCATCAATTTGACTGAAAGGACACTGCATTTTTTTTATACATTTGCAAGGGGGCGAGAGTTTTGTCAACACAAGTTATTCGAAGTGCAAGCACAGACTGAGAGCCAGTGAATTCATCACAAGATTAGCAATGGCCTTCCAATCCAGGAATGACTTCTTTTACAGACCACTATGAGGACGGATGCATTGACAAATGAATGGATTGTGTTGGCAAGGAATCCAATTGCTTTGTTCACAAAATAACTAACAGAGTTACAACAGCATTGTGCATTGTGTCCCAACTCCCCGAGGTTGCTTTCTCATCCCATGGTCCTCCCCTCTAGTCTCTCTTGAGGTGGCCGGCTCACGGCTGCCAGTGATGTGAGGAAAGAAGAAAAGGAAGGGATGAGTGCTCTGCTTCCACACAGCAGATGTTGAGGGAATGGGGGACTGAAGTACCGGTGAGGCAAAGGCATAGAATTCAATGATTGATAGAGTCTCAGAAAGCAGAAAGCACTGCTAAATTTCCCATGAGCCTCTAAGGGTAGTGTAAGTGTAATGAGAGCGAGGGAGGCCGTGTGGGGAGGCGGGGGCAGACAACCTCTGCTTCAGTTCCACCAAGGCTTTGCCTTTCCGTGGCCGTGGAGGGAGTAGAAATAGCATAAATGTACAAATATTGGAAACTGTGAAGTTCATGACTTTTCTTCTGTTTTGCTCTCGTTTGAAAACAAGATATTACACAAACCATGGATATAAACAAGTGAGAAACAATTATAAAATGCAAGATTTTACAGCTCAGCCTGTACATACAGTACATCCATTTTCTTTTGCTTCTTCGGTGTCATGTCGCAAGGTTCGCAGTTGTAGCAAGGAATCCTGAAACTTTCTAACTGCTAATGTGTTCACCAGTGGCGTTAATATACATACAGAACTGTTGTGTTCTGGCAGTGACCAAGAGTACACAACAACAAGGGGCGTTTTACTGCTGGTTTCCTAAAAGTAAACATTCCCAGGGAAACCTGTAATGGCAAAAGAAACCTCTGAAAATATGATTAAAGAAATTCACAGTATCCATTACCCACTGGCTCCCCATTCATTTTAGAGTTATTTTCAAGATCCTCTTATTTGTTTTCAAATCTCTGAATAATCTTGCGCCACCTTACCTCTCTGAGCTCATCCGCCCCTACACACCTGCCCGGCGCCTCAGGTCTGTGGACCAGACTTTATTAGAAGTACCAAGAACTAAACTGAGGCTCAGAGGGGATCGAGCCTTTTCTGTTGCTGGTCCCTCTCTCTGGAATGACCTCCCACTAAACATTCGGCAAGCCTCCTCGCTGCCCATCTTCAAAACCCTCCTCAAAACTCACTTGTATTCTTTGGCATTCGACTCAGCATGACTTAGATTTGTTCTTGGTTTTACTGTTTGGTGCTTTCTACCGCCTTTATTACCGATTTGTCTTACTGTTTATTGTGCATGTTAAATTGCTCCATGTACAGCACTTTGTATGCAGCGATGGCTGTTTGAAAGTGCTCTATAAATACTGTTGACTTGACTTGACTTGACTGTATGTTGGTGCAGGCCAATGGTTACGCTTGACTCAGATTTTTCCCCACATTTCTTGTTTCTTGTGCCAGAATTGTGTGCAAGGATGTGAACTAAATAAGGTGTCATCCCTGCATTGATTGCTCATTGGTTTCGTTTAGGGTCAGCAAAGGAACACTCATCATCATGCACATCGTCACTTTGGTGTTTTGGCATGGTGCTAAATATAATCGGACTGAAGTAGTTCATTGGGAAATTAAACGTCTCATTGGTGACCAGTCCAATGTAACCTTTTTATAGATGTTCAATAGCAGATGATCTCAAAGAGGACAAGGACTGTCTGTCCCACTCAAATAGGAATTAATGGAGGTAAAGCATACGTCTCAAAAATAATTTTATTGACTTAAGTGGAAAATAAACTGTGCAATTATCTTTATGTATTGATAGATCAGATTAAGGAGTCTCTCTTTTTTTCCCCCCGGATACCAAATATGGCTGCTTTATTAGGCATCAAAAACAATGAGTCTATTGCTTGAACAGAAAAGTAATGACTGTGTCTGAAGTCACTCACTTGAAAATGCGAGTCACTCTCCAAATGCCAGATTTCACCTCTATTGTTCGCACAGTACATAGAATGTCATGAAAGGTTGGACAATGAACCTGAAGTTCTTGTTGATATTTTAACTTCAACTTTTCTTGTTTGCGCCCCCCACCCACTCCCCCTTTTTTTAGGTGGCCTCTGCATTTCCCAGTCCGTGAAAATCCCACGTGAACCAAAAGCCGGGGAGTTTGACAAGATCATTCACAGGCTGAGTGAGAACCCAAACGCCCGGGTGGTTATTATATTTGCCAATGAGGATGACATCAGGTAAGTGAAATGAAATTTTTAGTTTTAAAGCAACTACCCATAATGACGTTTCCAGACTTTCTCCCCTTGTCTGTGACTTGCATTGTGCACATTGTAGTTTTGATTAATGTAGAATATGTAACGTAACTACAGTAGCCTACAAAAAAAATTATACATTTCAGAAATTACAAGGACAAGTAAGCAAATGTATTTGTTATAAAAACTGAAAATAATAACCCCCAAAGTAAAAACAGGTTTGTGTCTTGAATACAATCGTATATGGAGCATAATGGGTTGCTCCACTGTTTGAAGCATTGTATGAGCCCCATTTCACAAATTATGTTTCTGCGTTGTATTGAAAAGTACCTCATAACTCCCTTTGTCATCCAAGCAAATCTGTTTCCATTCAATTCTAAAGCTAAAGTCGTCGCGACTATCATGTATCTGTTGTAATTCATGATATGCTTTTAAGGTGGATTGTCTCCATTCAGAAGAGTTAATTGTGGACATAATCATCACGCACAGCACTGTTGTGGCTTTGTAAGGGAAGCTCTCCCCTGGCAAGCACTTTGTGGGCTAGTGTATTTCTTGAGGCCAATGAATTAGTGCAGTCCCTTGGTGACGACGGGGCCAAAAGTCCCGGTGGTCATTGACTTAATCCCATCCAGATGACAGTTCCTTGTGTGGATATGCTGTATAGTAATTACCTAAAGCCAGTGGGATCTCGACTGGACACTCCTGCTGTATCCTTGAACCATGTGCAGTCCTCATAACTTAGCGAATTGCTCTGAATATCATGTACTATTAATGGAGTACTAGAATGTGACATTGCAGATGAATCACTTTGGTCTCTGGGTTTTAGAAAAGAAGAATTTTAGCCGTTGATGAGTGACCTTGTTGTAAAACAGTTTTGTTGCTGCTTTCTTCTGCTTTTCTGTCACTTGTGTTGCTACAACATTTGGATGACATTTCTCTTACTGAGATGGGCATATTGTTCCAACCCATATGATTCAAATTTCAGTCAGAATAATGTGCAGAGGTTCCCAGGTGGGCCTTACTTTTACTTCTCGCTATACATTCCATAGCTCACTTATCTGGTGGTGAGAAAATGTATTCCTCACAGTTTTGTAGACGGAGCACATAATACACTTGTGGAAATTAGACTTTTCCCTTTTATTCCTCATCAAATACACAACGATGTGGTCATAAAATGTGGTAAGAGCACCTCACAACTGCTCACCATTTTTCTTCAATGATATAGTGGCCATGCGTGGCTCTTTTACAGATCTGATAATATTTGTTCTGACAGCAAGTTCCGGGTAAAAAGTATGCATCTACAACACAATACGTTGCTTGTCTCTGTTTTGTTATTGTGTTGTAGGAGCATTGAGGGTCAGCAAAGCCACACAGGCCAGATGGCGTTTTAAATTTTTGATATGTTGCTACACTCCAGCTTTCAAATGTGCCTGCACAGCGCCTCGTATTTACTTCCATTGGCAGCAAGCCTGGACAAATGTGGCATGCGCCTGATTGTGCAACAACCAGAATGCACTCTAAGGAAAATTTTCAGCCTTTGGTGGCCACTCCATTCTTCTGCCTCTGTATGCAAATACATCCAGACATAATCTTCAAGTCATAGAATTACCTGCAAAGTACCTTTGCTGCCTCTTTGTGGTGCATTTGAAAGACAAACTTAGATTTTTTTGGATGTTGAATGACTGCATGAATTAAAAAGATCTGCAAATAACAATATACTGAACAACTTTACAGAGCCTTTCATGTCTTCCAGGCGGCTGCTCCAAGCGGCAAAGAAGGCCAATCAAACAGGCCATTTTATCTGGGTCGGTTCAGACAGTTGGGGGTCCAAAATCTCTCCGATACTGAACCAGGAAGAGATGGCTGAAGGAGCTGTAACCATCCTGCCGAAAAGACAATCCATCAAAGGTGCTGTGTTATTACAAACCTCATTAAATACGAAACATGACATTCATGACTTAAGAATGTCAGCACAAATGTTGCAGTAGAAAATAGCCTGTGAATAATGTCTTCTTTGTTTAAATATATATATATATATATATATATATATATATAAAATAAGCGGCTGGATAGCTCAGTTGGTAAGGCATCAGTTTGGCGTACGGGAGACGGTGGTTCGAATCCCGCTTGGGGCAAAAAATGAGCACATAACACCATCCAGTGTGGGTCCTTGGGCAAGATCCTTCACGCTAATGCCTACCTCATACAATAATGAGAGACAATAAATCGAATGACATGCCGGCTCAGACGTCGCCCGGCCAAACAAGGTCTGCGTCAGGTGCTGGGGAACCAGAGCACCTTGATGAAAAATGGGCTACTGGAACAAAGCGGAGATGGGCGAGATGCGACAACATGGCTCTGTTGGAATGCTACTACTCAAGCAACCCTAGTCAGAGGGGTTACTAAATGGTTACTTCGAAACCCACAGTCACGGTTAACCACGAAAATACTAGTAGCTCAGTGTTCCAACATCCACAAACGGCAACTGCTGTCACAACTTGAGATTGATGAGGTATAACCCCAGGCTGCCAGATCAGAGGAGGAGGTCATACCAGAGATTGGGAGGCAAGCCCCAATGAATGCAGATGATGAGATTGGGAGGCCAGCCCCAAAGATGAAATGCTGAGCGAGGCAGCAACTGACCTGAAAGCTAAGATCATGCCGAGAATGAAAGCTGGGCAACCTAGAAACCGATTACAACGGCTATGTGAAGTACCACCTGAAAGTCTCATGGAAAGTGTGAATGCAGCACTGAGGGTGATCCCTACCTAACGATCACGGAAACCAATGAGCTGATATACGCTTCAGCATCAGTGATCCAAGAGATGCTTGGCTATAAGAGCAACCATGGAAGCCATGCGTTACCCACCATGGAAAAGACGGTTGGAGGCTAAGATCAGGTGTGATGAAAAGGCCGATACCCGAGAGGTACATCCAGATGACCATACCTGAAGCACTCGAAACTGCCAAACAAAGGCTCCAAGCCTTGTCCAGCCGCCTAAAGCGGTACACGAAAGAGAATGAGGCCAGATGAATAAACAGGCTGTTCACACAACCTGAACCTAACAACAGAGCTGACCCACCAAGACTGGAAACTGAAAGGTACTGGAAAGGCATATGGGAGAAGGAGGTTGCACATAACAGCAGTGCACAATGGCTGAGAGAGGAGCACAGCAACCTCCCTGAACAGAACCCAGTTACCATAACAGTGGCAGACATACAGGAAAGAGTCTCAGATATGAAGAACTGGACAGCACCAGGCACGGACATGGTCCACACCTACTGGCTAAAGAAACTCACAGCACTCCATGAGCGCCTAGCAGCACAAATGAACCAGCTGCTGAGGGATGGGACTCACCCAGGATGGCTAACCGAAGGGCGAACGATCCTGATCATGAAGGATCCCTCAAAGGGTGCAGTCCCATCCAACTATCGGCCAATAACCTGTCTCTCCACAACATGGAAGCTCATGTCAGGCATCATTGCGGCTAAGATAAGTGGATCAATACATGAGCGAAGCACAGAAGGGCATTGGTAGAGATACCAGAGGAGCCAAACATCAGCTCCTGGTTGACAGAACAGTCACACAAGACTGCAGGTCCCGACGTACCAACCTGTGCACAGCCTGGATTGATTACAAGAAAGCCTATGACTCTATGCCACATACATGGATCACCAAATGCTTGGAGTTGTATAAGGTGAACAGGACCCTAAGAGCCTTCGATGCAAACTCGATGAGGATGTGGAAAACCACACTTGAAGCCAATGGCAAGCCACTTACCCAAGTGTCCATCAAATGTGGCATATACCAAGGTGATGCACTCTCTCCACTGCTGTTCTGCATAGGACTGAACCCCCTAAGCCAAGTAATCACCAAGACAGGCTATGTATACCGCCTCAGAAATTGAGCTACGATCAGTCACCTCCTCTACATGGATGACATGGCCTCTACATGGCTTTATGCTAAGAGCGAAAGGGACATAGACTCCCTGATCCACACAACCAGGATCTACAGCAGCGACATCGGGATGTCATTCGGGCTTGAGAAATGTAGTCGGATGGTGACTAAGAGAGGAAAGGTAGTCCGCACTGAAGGGGTCTCACTCCCTGAAGGAACAATAGCAGACATTGAGGACAGCTACAAGTACCTCGGTATACCACAAGCCAATGGCAACCTCGAACTGGCAACAAGGAAAGCGGCTACGGCCAAATACCTCCAGCGAGTGAGGCAAGTCCTAAGAAGCCAGGGTGTAAGATGCTGGCAGGGAAAGCCTACATGGAACGCCATGACCAGGTGGCTAGCATAGTCTACCGAAACATCTGTGCGGAATATGGACTGGAAACCCCAAGGTCAAAATGGGAAACACCTCCGAAGGTGGTGGAGAATGACCGACCGAAGATCCTGTGGGACTTCCAGATCCAGACTGACAAGATGGTAATGGCGAACCAACCAGATATCGTGATCATGGATAAAGGGCAGAGGAAAGCCGTTGTAGTGGATGTAGCGGTCCCAAGTGACGGTAACATCAGAAAGAAGGAACACGAGAAACTCGAGAAATACCAAGGGCTCAGAGAGGAGCTGGAGAGAGCCTGGAAGGTAAAGGTGACAGTCGTGCCTGTGGTGGTCGGAGCACTCGGGGCAGTGACCCCCAAACTAGATGAGTAGTTGCAACAGATCCCGGGAACAACATCGGACATCTCAGTCCAGAAATGCGCAGTGCTGGGAACAGCAAGGATACTGCGCAGAACCCTCAAGCTTCCTGGCCTCTGGTAGAGGACCCGAGCTGAATGAGGGACGGACACCACCCAAGGGGTGAGACAAGGATTTTTAAAATACTGTGTGTGTGTATATATATATATATATATATATATATATATAGATAGATAGATAAAATAAAAACCTAAATCAAAAAAAAGAGAAAAATCACATGTACATACAATATGTATTCACAGCTCAAATTTGAGCTCAGGTGCATTCTGTTTACAGAGAGGTTAGTGGGGATTGTGGCAAAACTGAATGAAGCTATGTATGGACACATCCTAGACGAATACCTGCTCCAGAGCTCTTCTGACTTGCACAAAAGCGAAGGCTAATCTTTGAGTAGGTCGAGAATCCAAAACACATAAATCAAAGAAGTGGTTTCAGTTCAACTGTGTGAAGACCTAAATCCAATTCAGTATACCTGCAGATAGCTTCAAATATCAGTTCACCAACACTCTCCATCCAACATGATGTGGATGTAATTGCTGCACCAACGGACAAAGGTTGACTAATACATACAGGATTTTTTTTTTTGAAAAATATTATGCTGTCAATACGGGGTGTTGTGAATAGAATTCCGAGGAAAAAAAACAAATGTATTCAGTTTTGGAGTAAGGCTGTAAAGGGCCTCTGTCACTGGCCTGAAGATTAGTTGGCAACCTGATTGCCACTCCAGCATCCAATGGTCATGGAGACTTCTCCACGACTTTTCCTAGAGGTTAGCCGGCTTGCCAAGGAGTTGCAGTAAATTCAAGCATGTTGGAATTTTGTCTGAGACCTTCTGGAAACTTGTTAAGTCTCCAGCAGGCCTTGGAGGCATCTCAGTGACATCGCTGAGACCAATTTTGTCCGCGACTGCGGAGTTGTCCCCGCAAGGTCTCTGCAACATCTCCAAGACCTGCGGGAGACCATAAACGACAACACAGAGATATCACCGCTCTACGCAACAAACAACTCTTGACCCACTAGATCAGGGGTGCCCAAACCTTTTGGACCGAAGATCTACTTTTCGATCAACTATCCTCCCGGGATCCACCCTTACCAGCGCGCGCACATACACACACACACGCACGCCATGATGAGAAACAGCCTGAAACTGAGGCATGCGATGCACTTTTGCAGCCTGTTAACTATCATAGCACACATGTACCATTTTAAAGTGCTTCCCTGGGCCCTCCTAGATTCCTATTCTTTGCCCGTGCCCTCGGTGAATTGTACACGAAGCAAACTCTGAATGAGAATAATGACGATAAAAGATAGAGCGCAACAGCTCTGATCACAAGCTGCAATTGCTGACTGCTGAGCGCTAACAACTTCCGGTGACGTAATCTCGCGCCACCGTAAATTCAGGATTTACCTGCTTTATTTTATTTTATTTTTTATTTTTTTTGTGAAAATGAGACTGATAGGATGATTAGGGTGCAGCGTACATTAACACAAAAAAAATATATTACTAACATGTACAAAGACACATGTTGTCAATGTTGGATGTTTGTGTTTTTTTCTCCTCGACACTCCTCGGATCTACTTGGGACCTGTCTTAGATCTACCGGTAGATCAGGATCGACGTAATGGGCACCCCTGCACTAGATCATGTGACTTAGACTGCACTGGACTGGTACAATCGAGACACCTTCGCTCAGGTCTTGACGCATGAAATGCAAATTACTTTTTTCTATTTGTACATGACTTCTGGGTGAATCGGTCTCAGCGAGACGTCACTCTGCAGCGAGTGCCAGAAATATTTTTGTCTCCTGAGTCACCTGAGTTGTCGCAACTGATCAGTCATGGCGACACCTCAGTGATAAGTTACAGATAGCGGCAATAGTCCTCACACAGTCACCATCATACCCTCACACCAAACTTGATAATGATTGCCTTTGTGAAAAATGAATGAAATGGTTGATTTGGAGATGAAAGTATAAATCTGAAGCTTCTCTTGCAGGCTTCGACCGCTACATCATCAGCCGAACACTTGAGAACAACAGGCGAAATATCTGGTTTGCTGAGTTCTGGGAGAACAACTTCCAGTGCAAGCTTAGTCGACATGCTGTGAAGAAAGGCTCTGGGATCAAAAAGTGCACAAGTGAGTCCACACTCAAAAAAACAGCGGCACCCAAGTGAAGGAAAACTCGCAATCAATCATCAAGTAAATTGTAATTCAAATTAAACACTACATACAGTATCTTGTCTTGGTAGCGCAGACGTAAATTTATAAAGAGTCTGGGTTTACAGAACCACATTCCACAATCATTTTTATCCATAACATAATGGGTGGAGATGTAAATGTGAGCCTTTACTTTTGTTCCAGAGAAACGAGCATTTCTGTGTGTGTGCTGTTTCGTTTCTCAAAGACAAAAATAGCCATAAAAAAAACACTCCCCTTCCCCGCCCACACAAACCCCCGTGCTACAACCATAATCAATAGTAAATCCAATAACGTCTGCCGAAAACGAGCTTTTCGGCCATTAAAGTCGGAGGGATCCCCCAGACTGTCTGATTTGGGATGCAACACTGCAATGCTAGCAGGCTGCTTTACAGATGCGATCAGTAATGGTTTAATCACATCCCGAACAGATGCATTGCCAGCACGGTAAAGAGTCACAAAACACAAAGCGGAGAGAAGGCTTCATCTGCTAATACATTTGCACCAGCCCATTTCCTCTTCAACCTCTGTAACTAATACTGATTGTAGACGTGCGGCTTGCATACGTCGCGGCATACAGCATATTAGGTCCATTTAAAAGACATCGCCTGTTAATGAGTGCATAATGTTCAGTCACATTGCTTGTGATAGATGATTATTTTTGAATCACTAAGGCATTTAAAACATAATTTATAATATCATACACCAACCAGCCACAAAATTATGACAAATTGCACAATATAGTGATCTAATATTCGGGTGCAATTATACTAATGTTCAGTTTCATTTGACACCGTGAGAAAGCTATCCACTCATCAATATGACACAGCTCTACAGTACAGTTCTACACCACATACTGTAAGTGATAAACATAAACAACTATACCCAATCAGCATTAAGATTTTAAACATACAAAGGAAGAATGTCCATCCATCCATTTTCCGATCCGCTTTATCCTCACAAGGGTGGTGAGCCTGCTGGAGCCTATCCCAGCTGTCTTCGGGCGGTAGGCGGGGTACACCCTGAACCGGTTGCCAGCCAACCGCAGGGCACATGGAGACAAGCAACCATCCGCGCTCACACTCACACCTAGGGACAATTTAGAGGGTCCCATTAACCTGCCACGCATAGTTTTTGGAATGTGGGAGGAGACTGGAGTACCTGGAGAAAACCCACGCAGGTACAGGGAGTACATGTAAACTCCACACAGGAAGGCCGGAGCTGAAATTGAACCCTGCACCTCTGCACTATGAGACGGACGTGGTAACCAGCTGGGCATCATACCTCCCAGGAAAAATCTCATGTCTCAAAATATTTTCTAACTGATCATAATGTTGTGGCTGGTTGGGCAATGTATATTCTGTGCTGTACTGTATTTTTTTTTACAAGCAAATTTGTCAAAATATCCCAGCCAACAGATACGAACACAAACCCCAATAAATTACTAAATTACATCTGTGAATACCATCAAAGCAAGCATAAAAAGAAACATCGGCTTGCAAAACTCAGGACCTCTTATTCAATAATAACATTGACATCCTCCTCTTTTGTTGATAAAAGCATCAGTCAGTAAATGTACACACAACACAGACAAAGTAATTGGAACCATTTTGTTTTTGGATGAAAAACACAAAAGGATCACTGAAATAAGTTGAAGCTGATGAAACTGAAATTAGCTGAAATGCAGACCATTCACAAGACGTCATGCCGAAGGGACAATGATCTGTGTTTATTGTGGGTTCTTCTTTCTTTCTGAACACAAACAGCAGACTTGGTTATGTTCTGGGGCTGCTTTGCTAAATCCGGCACAGGGTATCTTGAACCTGGACACAAAGAAATCTCAGAACTATCAAGGCTGTCTGGAGCAAAATGCGGTTCTCAGTGTTTGAGAGATTGGTTGCAATTGCAGCCACGAACACAGACATGATTAAAAAAAAGACGAAATCAAAAGTATTTATTCCTATTTTGGAGCGTCCTAATATAAATACAGTACTATGACATTGGACTGAACAATTTCAGGAAAAGATTTTATTGCGATTTTTCAGACGTATTACAATTTTGATTCAATCCATCTTTTATTTATTTCTTCACTTTCAAATCAAGCTTTTGTGGCAATATTCAGTATTTGCAATAACATTTACAAATACAACAGGAATGTGAAAATTGCATCGTTCATTCAGAACATGTATGCATGATTAGAGCTATTACTTCAGTCATGTATGTCACTATAATAATGTAAACACTAAAGAGGCTGTGTACGGGAGGAAATCCTTTTTCAAGTTTTTTTTTTAACTGGTTCATTAAAGCAAGAACTACTGCCTGCTGCCATACGTCATTACGGGTAATACAGTACTTTATCGAAAAGTTCTGCGCGAACCCATCTCCCAGTCCTTCTATCTTTTATGCTCGCTATATTATGTTAAAAGTAACTCCCATAAGACTGCATATTCTCAGATGACCAATTTCGCGAATGCCAGGATGATCAAGACACGGCCGTGAGGCCTTTTCAGTGAGATTCTGGAAGAGCGTTTAACCTCCCCCGCTCTATGATTTCAACTTTTAATACTCTTGGGCCGCTCACCCACTCTTTCACAGGAACGCTACTTATCATGATCTAAACTTAAGTGTAATAATGATCATGGATGTATCATGTTAATGGGAAAAGGAAACACTGTTAAAAAGGCAGAAAGAATCCAATTATTCTTCTCTCTGCTTCTTCTCATTCAAATATTCATGTCAAGGTATGTCTGCCAAGAAAAACTGTTTGGCACAAGTAAAGTTTGACTGCAAACATTTTTGTAACCTTTTACAAACATTGACCAAAAACCAGCATTTGATGCGTTTGCAAGCATTCATAAGCATTCACCGTTCACAATACTATTTGTACATTTGGCATAAATTGTCACGGCGTCCAAACTTAAAGTTTCTGGAGTGCATAAGGGTATAAAAGGGCTTGAGAAAACGGGAGAATGAGTGCAATTTTAGGGTTGCTTCACCCAGAGTGCAAATCTGGCATGAAGGCACCTAAATGACAAAATTTGAGTCGATTGAAGAAGTCTCTTCATCCAAAAAAGGCATTGCCGCACATCTTAGTCTCATAGAACAAGATGCTGCTTTACGTTCCGTACTTGCAAGGTCAAGTCATCTTCCGGTGTCAAAGTGAGAAAAAGTCTCACTGACTTTAAAATGAAGTGAAAACACACAACATACTGTTTATATTTCACATTGCAGGCAGTTCTCCAGAGTCCAAGAATGACTGTTAGCCGACTCTCTCTGCCTGTTGCTTATTTGTTTGATCAATTTCTGTTTGAGGTGGTACCACCAGATTACCCCATATTTGATGTGTAGATTACATTTAAATTGATTAAGAACTAAATGTAAAGTGCTAGTTGCATCTAAATTGAACTATGGCAACATTCACATGAGTTTTGGATATGAGTTACAGTGTGCTGCATTGTTAATGCCTCTCTTTGGTTCTGCATCAGACTATGTCTCTCAAGACAGAGGAGCCACAACTTGTAAGTGCACAAATTCACCATTAATAGCGGTGCTGTAGAAAGAAGTACTCTCACACCAGACACATATTTTTGTCTGAGCGTCCCTTCTTATGTGACCTTTTAATAAACATGAGTTGCATGATGGCCCTTGGAGTCTGCAGCCAAAAGTGGACTTGGCAAGACATTAAAACCTGGGAGACAGAAGTCTACTCGGTATGCTAAAAGGTCAGAGATATACAGGGCAGCGCGATCACCCGAGGGCATCAAATTATGAGACTCGCTCATTAAAAAATAAAAAATAAAGGCAATATTAGCTGTGAAAAGAATGTAATGGTGAAAATAAAATGAACCTTCAGGTTACGAGGATTAAATATACATGGAAGGGAACAGGCTTAAATTCTTGCAGCTGGGCCAGAACAGAATTCAATAATTCTTTCTCCACAGACACACAGTTCAGTGTTTCACACTGTTGAACCATAAAATGTGATTCCGTTTTACACAGATGGAGGGTCATGAATTGCTGATATAACCTTGAGTGTGTCAGAAGCCGGATAAATGTTCCACACTATTGTGGTTTTTGTCAGTCGCTTCGGTCCATAAAGGGCACGGCCAGACCATCGATCACGATTACTTTGGACATTGCTCAAACCATTTCCACAAAACACAGAAAGTCCGCTTGTCCTGCTTCAGGGGGACTACATTTGAACAATGCCTACAGAGTAAATATTGTATCATATCATGTAGTCTGACTGGAAAGTAAGGCTTCGGTTTGAATGAAACAAGCTTAACCAACGCTCACTCAAACGGCAATCACGCATCAGTTCGTTTTCGGACATCAATTTTAGTTCAGCGCATGCACCCAAGCATAGCTGAATGCATTTGTCTTGAAACAGACGATCAGAAAATCTTACACAAAACAATGCTTGTTTTACATTTTATCTGTGTATAAATGCTCGTAGTAAATAGTCATTTAACTTTGACAAATGACACGTTATTGCTTTTTATCAAAAATTTTTATGTACAGATTTGTCAAAACAAAAATAAAGAAACAAAATAAATGAAAACAGAACAAACAAACCAACAAAATAAACAATGTGAGTGTACTGTGACTCACAGTATTGCTAGCTCCAACTCACAATGACCCACAAGGTCGACACGAAGCAAGGCTGACAATGTACCTACCATCTGGCTCCATCATTTAATGATGTCGATCGTCTCTCCTGTAAATTCACGGCATCAAGACAGAAATCCATGTGAACCTTTCACCTCACTCAAAGACTAGAGTGACTTAAAGGAATCGATTTCCCTCCCCTTAGGTCACCGTATGCCATTTGAGGACATAGAGTGCGACTCTCCGAGCTCAGCATGTTCTTTCACAATTGAATTTCTTTTGATGAAACCCATCAAGACTTTAAAAGCTGACACTCCTGACAAAAGCTGCACTGTTTTGCTCTTGAGCTCAGACCTGAAAAACACGAGCAAGGTTTGAGAAGATTACAAAACAAAATTACAAGTACTTTATACATAGTATACACACATACTTTGGGTAAAAAGTGTCCAACCGTGGCAAAGTAAGAATGGACACCATGTCTTTGGCAGTGTTCAGCATGACTGCCTCTCTTGGCATTCGCAAAACAGTGCTCACTCATGCTGTTTGTTTCTGAGCGAAAAACAACATTGCTTGCCACTTTTTTTTGTTTGTTTTAAAGAAGCGCAAGAGCAATCATAACATTTGCTAAAAATACCAACCGTTTCATTCGGTTTGCAACCCTGACTGATTGTGTCGCAGACATGTTAGTGGAAGAAGTGCATGTCAGCGGTGGATAAATATTCAATTTCGTTCAATTGAATTTGGTTGCAATCCTTTCTTTGAAATGGATCATGAATAATGAAGTTGATATGTTCAAAAAGAAAGAATTCCCAAAGCATTTAGAGTAAAAACATGATAGTTTAATTCCCACATAGCAAAGACATGTGGCCCACATTCGGCATGAAGCTGGCACAGGTGGCATTGCATCTGCACTGACATAAGGCATGTGGGCCGAACATGCCCCAGGAGTGGGAAAAGAGGCACTGGCTTGACTCTGGCAAACAAGATGTGGGCCACTTGTTGAGTCAAGTATGTGGCCCAGAAATCAATTTACAACTCTGGGCCACATATGGACTGCCACTCTTGTGCCACCCTTAGATGCAGTTTCAGATTTTTTTTTCTACACATGGTCTTTTTTTTACATCACAGGCGTATGCGAAATTCTTTTACATTACACACACGCACATAAAATGCACACGTACACATTCATGTGTGTGCACGAGCTAGCGTGCACACACACAAATTCAACGTGGTATTTTATTTGTATTTTTTTTACTGCTTTATTCAAGAACACAGATAGCCAGGGGAGACAAACGAACAGGAAAATAAACATATTCCACAAAAATATAACGCTCTGAGAAATACAAAGTCTTTGAGCCTTTCGCGCTACGTTTACAGGTTGTCCTTGGAAAAGAATGCAGTATACTCCTGTTGGCACTTCCAACAATTGAGGTGCGGAGTGAACAGTGGCTCATTTGCATGAGCTCCGCTTTTATTTGTGGAGGTCATAAAATCTACCAGCTACTCTGAGCGTAGGCAAGCCAATTTGACATCATGTTATCGTTGGACTGTGTAGTTTCTGGTATAAGACACCCCAAACTCGATAACTGAAAGCTATTTAGAGAATTAGAGCAATCTGACAACCCCTCTCCCCCATCTCTTCATCTTGGCTAATAGCTAAAATATAAAGATTTAGTTGAAACACAGTACTTAAGCTCTTGAAACAGACAGGGCCTTTTCACTAATATCAAATCGGCTCACAGAGCAAGCGACTACGGGATCAGCATAACAATAACAGATAGACATGCCCTAACTATTCATCTATTAAATATCTGGCACTTGTTATAATGGAGTGCCTCTGCAGAGATAATGATGAGTGCCACAGACTACCACAGGAAAGAGGTTGGGGGTTGCTCCTTTTTTTTGTTTTCCTGTCACACAGCACATACTGTATGTGCTACTTACACAAACTGTTTTACAACTGAGCAGTGTTAATGGCACTCAGGACATTGTTTTCAAATCTCACTGTTGGTCTAAATCCGGAGTCCTTCTGTGCTCTTGTAAATATTTAACAATATGAAAGGAGAAGATTGTCAATTTGAACCTTGCTTGGCAATTCATACATTTTCAAAATTGTGAGACAAGCTGAGCTAAGATGAATCAATAAAATTCTGACAATTCATATCTAATTACCAGTGAAGAATGACGAGGCCTGTCTTGCGGTGTCCTCCACTCGTAGATCACCTCGCAATCACGTTTTGTTGATTCAGGGATATGAGCTTGGTAGAGACAAATAGATCACAACCCCCCCCCCCCCCCCAAAAAAAAATCCAAAGACATAAGACAAGAGAAGTGTTCCATCAAGAATATTATGGGATGATTATCTGGAGACTGCCCTTTATTCACAAAGTACAACGTAGTAGGATGCACTGTGACTGGAGGATAAGCTGCTTTGCTCATTAAATGGAGGACACATTATCTTGTTAATAATTCAATTACCATCTTGCAGTAAAGGCATAACAGCGGCCTCATAATTAAAACCTCTCCAAAGGATTGCATTCACTCGTTGATTCGTTTTATTCTTGTCTATTTTTTTTTTGGCTTGTGGTTCCGATTGTGTGGGTTTTTTTGGTTTGGTTTGGTTTTGTTTTGCTTTTTTGCTCATTCACATCTATGTTTTCCCTCTGTACTTGAATCACTAGATCACGAGAGGATTGGTAAACATTCATCCTATGAACAGGAGGGAAAGGTCCAGTTTGTGATTGATGCGGTTTACGCCATGGCTCACGCTCTGCACAACATGCACAAAGATCTCTGCCCGGGGAAAGTTGGCCTCTGCTCCAAGATGGATACCATCAATGGCACGTTGCTGCTTAAATATATTCGAAATGTCAACTTCTCAGGTGTGTATTCATGAGATACCATGTATCAAAGTGCATTTAAGTCAATCTCAGGTTCATCAACATCCAGACATGTAGGTTTTTGTGAATATAGATTGGTCTCCAAATATCAGGCTGCTGAATTGAAATTATTTGGAGAGGCTGGTCATAGATTCGACAATTAACAGCCAAAGAGTGCACTGAAAATTTTATTTTGTCAAGTCTTTGCACACAATAAAAGCACCTGGATCCAGATCATTTTTTTAAAGTAGACTATGCAACATTATAGTGACTGTGTGATAAATCTGCAAAATTTTGAATACCGGTAATTAAATTAGTTCCTGCAGTCCAAAGATAACATCAGAGTTATGGCTGTCAATGGAGAAAAACGGCAATGCTTTTATTGTGGTGCAGACAAACACATGACCAAGGGACACAAGTGAGGTCAGATTTTTTTTTTTTACACCCTCCCAATCCTCCCCCACCCATTTAGTTTTTGCTTCCCCCCTCCAACACGCGGCAACCCTAGAAAATGATTTGAGATTTACTTCTGCGAGTGTATGTTTGTCTCCAACCTCCTCAAGGGAGCCAGAGGTTGACAGCCATGTGGATTAATTTTGATGGGAATTATAGAAGGAAGTGACAAAACAATTTACAAGGTCGACAGTTACCCACGGGATGGTGCATGGTTGGCTCTTTTAGAGTGGGTTTGATTTTCAGACCTAAGCAGACTTAAATTGGGTTGGAGAAAAAAAAAACATTGGTCTCGAACAATGCAGTCAGCTTTCTTTTTATTTATTTATTTATTCAACAAAAGGTTCAAGTGCCCCTAGTGTTTACAGCAGTAACCTCTCTACCATGATGAATACTGAGAGGAAATTGATGGGGCCTCATTTTCAAAATCAAATATTGTTCACCTGGGCCTGAGTGACCTTATTCCAGCTGTCGTGCGTGCTCTGTTGTCAAAGATATGACAATACAATGCACCTGTTGAATCATTTGAACAAGTAGCACCCAAGTGATCAAGTGGAAAGCATGAAAAAATGCGAGCAGAGTTTGCACGGCCTGCCCATGTAAAAATTAGCAGTTTACATGTAGTCGCTAATAACTAGCCGTCAGCCATCGGATGAAAGCAGCAATCAATCGTGTCCCATTTACAAGTAGCAATGATGCTAACGCCGAATGTAGGATCGTAACGTTAAAAATGATGATGTTTACATTATAAGGCGTATTTATTGTTCCTAATTGGACCATTTCTAAGTGGTTCACTGTGTTCTTGTAATCTACATTTGTTGCGCAGTAGAATGAGACTGTTTGAAAGAAATGAATCTTAATCAAATGTTGAATTACTCTATAATTATCTTTGTTGTCAGTACCAGTGCTTTAAAACTGGCAATTTTAAAGCAATGAAAAAAGAATGGTTGTCGGTCCGCGAACAGCATGTACTTGTCTCAACCGGTCCATGACACAAAAAGGGTTGGGGACCACTGCTGTAGATCTCCAAATACTATGGCATGAAACTAAAATAACCTCGAACAAGATTGTGTCATAGAATCAAACTTTTGTCTGTTCTATTCAATGAATATGGTTTCATGAATATTGTTCATATCATATCATTACAAGTTCCAATGCTGACAAAAGGGAAATATCAACATGATCCTGGTGTATTTTGGGACTTGTCAATAGGCGCTGACTAAAGGAAATGAGAAACCAAGCTACGATCACCAAGATTGTGTTTATATGCATTAATGCACAAGCTTGAGATGTATCCAACACGATCCTAATGGATGTGATGCCTGATTATGCACTGAATTACTACCGACGTTCTTAGAGCCATTTGTAGCAGAATATTGTCTTTTATGGGACAACGTTGTAATTTCCCAATAAGGCAGTAAAGCACTGCAAGATTTTAGTGCAAGATTTAATATTTGCTATAACATTCACACTTAAAGTTGTTATTGCTGCCAGGCCTGATTTAACATTGTTGTAACTGGATGAAGCACCCAGGATCACTGTAGCATGGACATCAGAGTGTGTAGCTCGGATTTTACTGGAAGAAATGAAATGCATTTAAAGAGGCCATCATTGCATAGACGGGTGCATAAATGTCATGATCGGAAGGGAATGTTAAATGACTTCTCCGCACAGTTCTTAAACCAGCCTTACATACCCCCTCAACCCCGCCGAAGGAAAAAAAATAATTACAATTTTTAAAAAGTTCTCGTAAACATAATAACAAAATAGAATCAGCACCAGAGGTTATCTCGAATGACTTAACCATCTTCACTAAAAGAGAAAATAAATATTTATCAGAATAACACACTTCAGGGCCTGACTGTATCTGATATTGTCAGACTATACTCAAAGTATGAACACTCGATCCAAAAATTGTGGGCCTGCGAGATTACCGAAGGGTCTTTGTTTTCAAGCAGTCGCTAGCAAAAACGGATGAAGATGCTACTGAAAGGTCTTTTCACAGATGTGGAGGCTGATCGCCGTAACTTAATCTTTTGTGCCCTTACTTCACCATTCTCAGATGCTCAAGAAGGGGAAGAGACCTCAATAGAGACCTCAAAGTGGTAATTAAAATCAGTGCTGTCGTTTGTCTGCACTCTGAGGACAACCTTGAGGATAACAAGCGATGGGGCAATAAGTGGAATGAAGGCGTGTGAATTGATATGGGAACATGAGCAGACAGCTGTGTGGCCCCTTGTCAAATAAGCAGGACAGCCGAGCTGTCACATCCATTTGGTCCTTTCATTAACTCTCTAACAGCTCTGCAGGGTACTATAATCTCTGGGCATTACAACAACAAGGGATTTCCGATTTGCACATCACTGGGATTGGACATTAAACAAAAGGCGTACAATTACGATCACCCATTTTTGTTTTGTTTTTGTGTCATCTGCAGGAATCGCTAGCACGCCGGTGGTCTTCAACGTGAACGGAGATGCTCCCGGCCGCTATGAAATCTACCAATACCAGATCAAATATAACACCACAGAGTATAAAATCATTGGCCACTGGACCGACCATCTGCACTTGGATGTAGGGATTTCTTTCTTTATGAGATAGAGTCTTTAAAAAGGAAAGACTTCAGCTGACTCACCATCTTAACTATGGACAAGCAGTATAGAAAACCCATGTTGTGGTGGTTGTCTCAAGGTTTCTGGTGACCTTAAAAGTTCATAAAGTCAGGGACAAACAACATTTACTTGAACGTGGTGAAAAGGCAAGTCAAGCTCTTAGCATTGATTTCGTTTTAACGATTGGCATCGTTAGTGCAATAAAATTCCACTTTATTCCTACGCAAAACCTCTGAATCAGCAATGTCGCATATGCTAACATCAAACTACCACAGGAACAATGAGGATTGCTCATATGAATCATTTATACTCAACCCCGCAGGTACTCTATTTTTGTTGCGGCACACAGCATAGGTACAGTATTCTCCTGAATTATTGCAGACATCAAGGTCCTGTGTTTCTTTTGCGCACTGATCAACTTACCCAGCATTGCCTGGCAGAAAGCTCCTATCAAAATCGTGAACGCCATGTGAAGAAGTGAAAAACAATAACTCTAATCTTTATTATATATTTGTAGTTGTAGATCTCAATTTCCCGTTTACGTGGTGCACTGACACTATCAAAAGTAATTTTGCTTGGGGAGGATTGGCCCTCCCTGGTTATCGATTCAAGTAGGCAAGCTTTTAAAGGATAAAGATTAGGCTAGTCACTGAATGCAACCATGAAACGTGACATAATGGCTAACCTCTATTTACTTCTGTTTATCTCGAGTAACTTTTCCATGGAAGTTAGTCCATTTATTGTTCACATTCACCACGTCCAAGTCGGTAATGTTGTCATGACTGTAGGATGAGTGCAGGTATGAACAGTTATTTTAACTTGTGAACATCTGAAAGTGTTTGTTAACCCGGGGTAGCGAACGCTGGTTCCTCAAGAGCCATACCCTGCCTGTTTTAGATCCCGCCCTACTCCAACGCACCTGATTCAAATGATCAGCTCATCGGCATGCTCTGTTGAAGCCTGAAATGATCGCGATCAATTGAATCAGGTGTTTTGGAGTAGGGAAAACAGGCAGGATATGGCACTCGAGGAACCAGAGTTCCCTACCCCTCTTTTGACCATGGACCCACAGAAACCATCACAATGATTTACTTTGTTTTTTTTCCGCAGGGATGAGGGGTTGTGGAGGTTTTCATTGTGGCATTTGGTGATGTGTTTTATTATAGACAATCAAGAATAAGGACGTTTGACTGCATTTTCTTTTTTTTTTAACCGAATGGGATTTTTTTTTTTTCTCGCATCACCCTTTTCTTGTGAACTGCAAGCACCAAGCTGAAGTTCACAGTGGTACACGGTGAAAACCTCTTTCGTGTTTACAGGCTTGGTGTGTCATGGGATACATGGATCGGCATTACGTATTCCCAAAACAAACTGTATGCCGTTACATTGACAGAAAAAAACCCCCAATCAGATTACAGGCACATTTATTAAAAATCGGGATTATTGTGCAGGATTACTTTGGTATTTATTTTGTTTCATTAATTTATTGACTTTTACATTCCTTTAGGATTATGGTACGTGCTCACTACATTTTTAACAGGTAACTAGTAACTCAGTCTGAATATTTTGAAAGAAACCCTCCCAACCCTGACTGTTTAGTATCAGAAGTATACCTATGAGGTCTTCCCAAAATGTTACCAATGACAAATTAAATAAATAGGATTGCTCACGCAACAAAATGGTTGCCCCTTAATCATAATAAACACTGATAGTATGCAGTCAATAAGTAACTTATGTGAGGTCATACAATTATAATAATTATCAAAGGAGTACAAGAAAGTAGAAGATACATCATGCTATAAAAGTGATGATTTCTGTTAATTCTTGTGGGGTTGTTTTTCATCCATCCTCCAACAGACAGATGAGATGCGGTGGCCAGGTGAAACGCAAGAAGTGCCCTCCTCCATTTGCAGCCAACCCTGCCGTGCTGGCCAGCGCAAGAAAACTGTGAAAGGAATTCCGTGTTGCTGGCACTGTGAGAATTGTGACGGCTACCAGTACCGGGCAGACACTTACACATGCAAGATGTGCCGCTTCGACCTTCGGCCCAACGACAACCACACCGGCTGCATTCCCATTCCCATTGTCAAGCTGGAATGGAGCTCGCCATGGGCCGTCATCCCCGTCCTTATCGCAGTCCTGGGCATCATGGCAACCGTGTTCGTGGTTGTTACCTTTGTGCGCTACAACGACACGCCCATTGTTAAGGCGTTAGGTCGAGAACTGAGCTACGTGCTTCTGACGGGCATCTTCTTGTGCTATGCCACAACATTCCTCATGATCTCCGCCCCTGATGTGTTCATATGTTCGCTGCGCAGGATCTTCCTGGGCCTGGGTATGAGTATCAGCTATGCAGCCCTGCTCACCAAGACTAATCGTATCTACAGAATTTTTGAGCAAGGCAAGATGTCAGTCAGCGCCCCTCGCTTCATCTCCCCGGCCTCACAGTTAGTCATCACATTCAGCCTGATTTCAGTGCAACTCCTCGGTGTGTGTATCTGGTTTGGCGTCGACCCGTCACAAGCCATCATCGACTACGAAGACCAGCGTACAGCTAATCCTGATATGGCCCGCGGAGTTTTAAAATGCGACATATCGGACCTTTCACTCATCTGTTTGTTGGGATACAGCATGCTGCTCATGGTCACCTGCACAGTTTATGCCATCAAGACCAGAGGCGTTCCGGAGACGTTCAACGAGGCCAAACCTATCGGCTTCACCATGTACACCACTTGCATAGTCTGGCTTGCCTTTATCCCCATCTTCTTTGGCACTTCACAATCAGCGGAAAAGGTGAATTTGAAAGAAGCAAATCACCCCAAGAATACCTCAAATCATTTTTTATGACCAATCATAGTCTAGAAACTGCACACGGCTGCTACTTTGACTTGCACATGTTGGAAGTCAGTGTCCTACTTGAGTTGTTGTATTTCCTGTGTGCCTCCTCATGAAGAAAATGGCCACTTGAGTATTTTTCGTCATATGTGTCAGAGTGGTGTTGTGCCGCTCGCTATTGTGATCATGAGTCAGCGGGTCAAAACTTTGCCGCAGGGATCACAGTGGTCATGTGAGGATAATTCCAGGAATCTGTTATTTTTGTAATTGTGTATTTCAGATTTAACTAAAAAGTCTGATTAACACCTTTATGCCTTCATATGAATCATACAGTATAAGCAGTTTCTCAACATGTGTCACCCAAAGTAGAAACTGAAAAAGGTCACATACTGTGTTCCATCACAATAATATATAATAATAACCCTTATTTATGCCCTCTTATATCCATCAAAAAAAAAAACTATAGTGACCTTATTATATGGCCACTTGACTTGATGTTCTTTGCGGCTGTTGGACTCATTAAGTGCTTTGAGTTCCACTGAGGGAGAGAGCTGTCTGCATTCAGGCATTTCGAAAGACTTGCACATTCGCACAGCTTGTGAGGGAAAACGTGCAGCCAAGATACAGATAATCACCATCGTCCCACAAAAAAAAAAAAAAAAAAAATCAGAATTGGGATGCATTCAAGTGGAAAGAATCATGTAAATCATTGAACAATTTTAACTGACTGTACATTTCAAAGATACCTTGAAATATTGTGCAACATGAGTCTATAGTACAGAAACATGTTTGGCATATGCCTTATGAGCGAAGAAAGCGATTCGGTTTGGAACAAAGTGTAAAATTGCTCAGTTTGTATCTGTGAATTGTTCCCTCTCCATGTGCATGGAACAGATAGACAATCATATCGACACGTCAGGGAAAATTGATGTTGAATGGTCTCGACTCCCTTCACAGTGACTCTGGTCTGTGCTGCCTTGGCTTTACCCCTGGCCAATGTGTAATCTTCTCAGCAGATTACAGCACTGTCGTTCCACCATGGAACAATGTTGATGAAGCACTATGATCCATCCCTTGCAGTTTGTATTGACAGTTTACCTGGCCAACATCTACTGGCCCGCCCGAACTCTAACTAATGGATCAGCATTCACACAGCCACAACATTTGCTACACTGATCTTTATGCTTCTCTGTGGCTGTGACAAAATTAAATGCACAAAAAAAATAACCTCACAGAGAGCCAATTAAAAAAAGAGCTTACATTACCTCTGTACAGACAATATATTTTCTACATGTCATTAGATTGTGCAGTCTTATCGACTGTATCTTGTTGTCGGTGTTTGCCGATTGTATTGCTATGTCCAAAGAACGACTGTGTGTCTTACAAACACCTTCCTGTTAGACATATGTGTGATGATGCATGACTGCAACAATCACTGTATTTTCAGCTCTAAAACAGCTGTAAAAAATATATATACAGTATATATATATAATGAATATTGAACAAGCTATACAATTTAGCGGATTGAGCTAATCCCATGCCGAACAACGAATGCATTTCATCTCACCCGAAAACTTGAGGAATGAAGGATTTCTCACACCACGGTGTCATGGGCTTTCTCACATAAGGCAAAGCATTCCAAACATTTTAGAAGGTACAAATAAACCTACACACTTACAAAAGTCATGCCCCGCTCTTTATTCATTTGTATTCTTACAAGCATTCCATTATATTTGGATTGACTTGATGTCTGTACCTGCTGTATTTTTCAAACCCTCTGTCAACTCCGCAATTCCCCTGCAAATGCGAGGTGGACATAACACACCAGAATTCAAGAAAAAAAAGTGTTTGGGGCAATGGCAAGATGTTTATCTCTGCTTCATCTTTTGTAGCCTGTAGCTATGTTTCTGACTCCCAGCTGGGTTCTGCAGCTGGCACTGGCCTTAGCGAGCAAAAAGTCCTCATACTGTGGCCTAAACCCTCAAGGCAGAAACAAATAAGTAGACTGCATAGACAACCATCAAGGGAGGCTTCTACTTGGTGCACATCATTTATTTAATAAATAAAGAATTTTGGGGATTGTTGCGTGACGGAGCACTCACTGAGCACCTGAATTAAAAGAAACCACTTGTATAACATAAGGGCTGTCAGAAAACTACCAGGACTGGTGTAACAAAAGATCCGACAAAACGTTTTCCTCTTCAATATGGACCAGGCGATCAACCAATCATGTTCATCAGTTCCTGTCTGACCTGGCTGGATTTTTTTTAAATTCCTTGTTCCCAAGCCCAAGAAGAATCCTTCCTGGAGAGTGTGGCAAAGAAGGTTGGAAAAGTCTGTTATACACCAGGGGGATTACTTTGATGGGGAAAACTTGTGGTTTGTGGTTTGAATTTGAAATACAGTATTTCCTTTGTGACACCTGTCTTTGGAAAGTTTCTGACAGAACTTTTATGTGGTAAAGAAGTGAGAACGCTGTGACTGTCCTCATGCAATTGACACTAATGCCGATGGATTGGACATTTTTTTAAACATGTACCGTCACACCTCAACTAATAATATGTCTCTTCTATAATGCAGATGTACATCCAGACCACAACTTTGACCATCTCTGTCAGCCTCAGTGCATCCGTCTCTCTGGGAATGCTTTACATGCCCAAGGTCTACGTGGTTCTCTTTCACCCGGAGCAGAACGTACCGAAGCGCAAGCGCAGCCTGAAGGCTGTGGTCACCGCAGCCACCATGTCCAACAAGTTCAACCCAAAAGGTGGTCTGAGGCCCAATGGAGAGGCAAAGTCAGAACTCTGTGAAAGTCTGGAAACACAAGGTTGGTCTTGCTCACCCACACAAAGTAAATCATTGTGACAGCTTTGAATGTCCAATGATGTTATTATGTATAATACACGCGATGAAGTCTTGTAAGGTGCCAATAATTAATGGCTGTTATCTAGTACTTCTGTCATTTGGAGTGAAAAAAAAGTAAGGTTTATCAAATCAATGTAATATAGTGTCATAAAGAGCATTAAACAATATGTTAACTAAGGAATAGATTAAGAGAAATCTGATGAAATGTTCGTGAGCTCTTCGCATTCTTTATGGTCTTCAAGGTATTTTTGAAAACATGTATTACAGTGAGGAAAAGTAATGCACAATTATCTGCCAAGCGGAATGAAAAATCTTAATGTGGATCAGCAGTTTGGACACACTTAAGACACAATCGTGATACAATGCAAAAATAAATGGGGTGTTAAATTTATTTATTTTTTGTCACAAAATAAAATCTTCAAATCCACATGATTACATTGTGTGTAGCCGCTTGACAAAATAAGATTGAATAAATTCAATGCACTATATTTATCAGTCTATGAAATATTGTGTGAAGGGTCCAAAAAATTTTTCCATGAAGAGTTGTGCATTACATGTTCTTCCATTACGGAAATACGGTAATGTGTTGCAATGTTAATTAGAACAAAGTAGGATTTCTTGATTTACCTTAAAATGTTGTCCGTCTGCCAACTCTGCACAAAGCTGAATGAAACAAAAACTTTTTGATGTCTTTGTGTAACCCTGATCACAAATCCACAAATGAATTTCAAGGCATATGAAGAAAAGCAGGAGGTGACTTGTCTGTTTCACCAGGTTAATTCAAAATCCTCCACCAAGGGTACACAAATAGATTCCATTCTCGAAGACTCCAAATCCACTGCATTTGCCAATCAGGGGGAGTGACAAGTAGCCCACACTTGTGTGATTTTTGAAAGGGATGAAAGAGACGAGTCATGTTGCAAAAGTATTTTTTTTTCTCTAATCACCAAGATAAAGTGTATGCATAGGTGGTCTCCGTGTGGAGGAAGGATTAAATCAAGCAGACCGTGGATGATTACTCCAAAGTCCTGATTTTATTCACTGACAAACTCAACTGTGTGAAATATTACGTAGCCTCCTGCGATAAAAAAAGCATGTGTCCACACATATACGTGCATAGCTATGCCTTTTTGCAACCTGTGTGCAGTTGGACCAGCGATTCTGTGTAAATGCTGACACTGTGCCTTGAACGGGGTAAGCTAACCACTGCTCTGTATGTCTGTGTCAGACTGTGTTGAGGAAGGGGAGCCTTGTGAGGGATCTTAGGCTCTCAGGTAACTCACTGAATTCTCCTAATGGTGACCAATTTTGCGTTTCTGCTGATGTTCACTAACACTGTGCATGCACACAAGCGAAAACACAGCATAAGACACAATGGGCAGCATGCAGGCACCATTTGGGCTCCGAAGGCGTGCGAACCTCCGGTTCCGTAGTCTTCACTCACAGCAATGACATCAAACTCTTTAAAATATACTCACAATCTGCTGAAATGATGTCAAGTTACCATAAAGGAATTATTTGTTCCAGTTATCCAAGTATCGGCGAAGGGATCAAAGCACCGTGTCTCATTTAATGAGCTATTTTCTGTATCACAGTAGAGAGCGCAGCTTCATGACTCGCCGGGGCGCCGAGCAAGAAAGACTACCTTCATCGTTCGATTCCATGTTGCAATAGTTCAATTGTCTCACCGAATGTCGAAACGTTCTCCTTTGTAGTTTGTCTTTAAAAGTCACAACTTCGGAGGACGTTTGCACCTTGAAAAGCATTGAAAACCATTTTCTGATCCCAGCTGTACTTGTGTAGTAGGCGGGGTACACCCTGAACCGGTTGCCAGCCAATCGCAGGCCACACAGAGACAGACAACCATTCGCGCTCACACTCACACCTCGGGACAATTTAGAGTGTTCAATCAGCCTGCCCATACATGTTTTTGGAATGTGGGAGGAAACCAGAGTACCCGGAGAAAACCCACGCAGGCACGGGGAGAACATGCAAACCCCACACAGGAAGGCCAGAGCTGGAATTGAACCCAGTACCTCTGCACTGTGAGGTTGATGCGCTAACCACTCGCCCACTATAGAATATAACAATTAAAAAAAACCCGCGTTAACACAATTTGAAAGAATGACTTTACTTTGCTACAGAGGGCGTCCTGGTCTAAACGAAAGCAGGAAGCTCGTACACCTCTGTATTTACCTCCAGAAATACGTAATGAGCTGCTGTGCACAGAGTCCATTCTCCTGACCTCTTCATTGATCAGCACATGCCAACATTGACGACAATACTGGTGTGCGATGCTTCCAAACAGCCAGCCCGCTGATGTGTGAACATGGCGCCAGTCTATCTTCTGCTTTGTGTTTCCCAGTTGACAAAAGGAGGGATGGGTCTTCACCGGGCAGCAACAAAAAAAGAGAGCAAACTAAAAGACAAATGGCTCCAATTCTTTCTGGACCATCTATTCTTTATCTTGGCCTCACAGCCCATAAATATTCAAATAACACCCATTCATCAATGTTCTTGTTGGAGGAAATGCTTTAGATGAAATGGCTCCAATTCCACTTCTATTCAGCGTGCTGCTGACACTGGAAACATTACATCGCCTTGTCTGTGGTGCCACTGGCCTGACGCTGGCACTCCACTATTTTCTGCCTGGATTCACCCTATCTGACATTCAATCCACTGCGTGGGCTGATTGGTGCGGTGATTACCACCACCGAGCGTGCTCACTGGAAACGGTCTGATTGTGACAAACGGAACGCATTTTCTCCAAGTCTCACAAGTTGGACTCACAGGACACACGTGATTGCATGAGTAGACAGCATGTCAAAGAGCGATCCTGTTATCAAGCACTTAAAGTGCCATGGTGGATTCCATGAATTGTGATCAACATTATGAATATACTGTATGCTGTATATTTTATGAACACAAATTTATAATACAGCATTGAGATAGAAAGAGGATCGTTAGGTTCGGGCGACCTCTTTTGAAATCCTTCTTATCGCTACGAGCATTGTAGCATCTTTAATATCCATTAAAAAGGTGGGGAAAGGGCAAACTTGATTTTCCTGTCCTCACTTGATGAAGTCATCCATAAATAGAAGTTGTCAACCAGGACAGCTACAAGTGTTCCCAAGATTGCCATTTAATGCCAATTCCCACTTCAACCAATGAGCATTTTTAACCACGTCCCTCTTGTTGTAACTCCTCTGCAGCGCTGGCCTCCAAGCAGACGTACATCAGCTACAGTAACCATACCATCTAAGAGGGAGCCGAGTGTGGGCCTGGGGAGAGAGCGATCTGCTGAAGCACAGAGGAAAGCTGGGATTGAAAGGATGTCATATTTTTTCTACACCAAAAAAATGCCACTTAATCGGAAATGAGTCAAATGCCAGCAAGTGATGAGGGATGAAAAGGCGGGACCATTCATTTTCTCCTTCCCTTAGAAACATTGTAATGGGTTGTGATGTTTCCAGGCGCAGGATGAATGCACCACCTGAAATCAACAGTATGTTTTCTTTCAGAAGTCAATGGCACACGTTTCAGGCATCTCCTGGGCTGAGCCATTAGACTTATTCAAAAACGTTAGTTGGTGGGGGATGGAGCTATGCTTGTTTTTGCTGTTGAACTGCTGGTAAATGGTAATGGAGTTGCTACTCGTCAAACTGGACATGCCTTTCAAGAGGTCGAGTATTGCAACATGAACAAACCATATCTGGCAACAAGCAAAAAAAAAAAATCTCTCCGTGATTCAGATGTATTTTTGTTTTCTAGCAGTGTTTCATAATTTTGTCAACATCTGCATCATTTTTTGGACAAGCCTAGTGTACAGTCCCAGAGCATGCTTGTGGGTGCATCACGTCCGTGTACTGTGCTGTGTTGTCAATGGAATGCGATGTGTCATGATTATCATTAACAGTAGAGACCATTAGCCAACCTCTGTTACCTAAACAGAAAAAATGGAGTCCAACATCACAGAAGGTATGAAACATCCAGACTTTAATGGCCCTTATTTATCATCCACAAACTGAGGCAGTTGGATGAAAAGCTCTGTTTGGACGAGTAGAACTAGGAAGCATGGTTACTTCCACGTATTTGTTTTAAGTCACAATTTATTTAGTTGGCTTTTTTTTACAGAACAAATTTGGTATTCCCCCCCACAGGATTTTGGAAACTGTTACTGGTATTGACAATAATCGAGATTTAGGCTATTTATATACCGTATTTTCCGCACTATAATGTGCTTCAGACTATAAGGCGCTCCTTCTATGAATGGCCTATTTTAAAACTGTTTTCATATTTAGGGCGCATCCCATTTTAAGGTGCATAGAATAGATGCTACAATAGTAGCTGATGTTGTGTTATGTATCCACTAGATGGAGCTACACTAAAAGGAATACAATACAGGTTTGTTGTATCCAGTATAGCGCTTTCACAACCACTGCAGTTGTAACAATGCGCTTTAGAGAACATTCAAAATAATACGTCCAGGAAATCCGAATATTGATCCATATATAAGACGCATGGGATTATGAGGCCGCATTGTGGCCTTTTGAGAAAATTGAATGCTTTTAGGTGGGCCTTTTAGTGCGGAAAATATGGTACTTAAGCATCATTTCGATGAAAACATATACTGTTTTAACAGGTTGTCATTCTGCAGCTTGATAAATAAGAGCCATTACCTTCATTTGGTGCTCTGACCTTTCATCTTCCATGGACCATTCATGGTGTTGTACGCTTTGCATCATGTCTGAGTGCATTCTGTTCAAACACACTAGGAAGAGCTCAGTGTACAAAACCTCAATGTGTAAACTCCGTTTCTGTCTTCAGTTTCTTGTTCTCCTTCAGTATTCCTCGTAAAAAGAGCAACTCTGGAAATTGTCACACTAAATCTTATCCTGAGCGATGCAGAATATGTATGTTGCATGTCAAAAAAATGTAAGTCATGTCAATAACTTGATATTCAGGTCTGATGTCCAGGTGGAAAATCATTGCAGAGAATTCTAAGTCATCAATACATTTGGTTCAATCAAAAATTCTTGCAGCTCCCAGCTTGAACAAAAGTTCCAAGTTATTGCTGCAAATGTATTTTTTCCACCATTCGGATTAAGTATTTTTTTGTGGGAAAGGTGTTTGTGTAAATCAGGGGTGTCAAACATACGGCCCCGGGCTGCTACCGGTGCCTAAGGAGGTTCGAACAGGCCCGCAGGATCATTGAAAAGTGAAAAAAATGCATAAAAGACACGGGATGAATATTCTAAATAAGGTGCAATTCATGGAGCATCCGCTAGATCACTGTTTTGATCAGAGTAGAAGACCCAACACAGCAGACGCTATCAAGGATGTGAATACTTTATTCTTTACACATTTAATAGCACTCTCCTTAGTTTGTATGGTGTAGGCAGGGATTAAATTTAGATTTTATATGCACATGTTAAAATGGTTTAAAAATTCCTTTCTTTATAAATCTCATTTAATCTTAAAATGCATTACTGTACTATATTTTTCAATACCAATTACTTGTTAAAATGGTGTGCCTTTTACAATCAGTGGGATCAGTTGCAATGCATATGTGTTAATGTGTTATGCGGCAAAACAGCAGGCCACGTGAAAAAGAATAAAAAGGCAATTCAGCCAGGATTCAGGAAGGAGATTTTCCAGTTTTCTTTATTTTCAGGAGCGACAGTTGACCAGTTTTGAGCAGCCCACGTGTAGCACTGCTCTCCAAGTTGTCCGGCCCCCAGAGACTTCCTCATTCATCTTTTAAAGGGAGTTCACTTGAACTTCAGGCCAATCGGGTACAAGCAACAATTGGCCCTTCCCAGGTGGTTGCAATTACCTCATCTGAAACAATTAGTGTCCTACAAAGTGCATTAAGTACAACAGTTTTGGATGGAAAGAAATGTGCACCTTTGTTCCATCCAAAATCCACAAAGAAACAGAATGTTTAATATACTGTACGTTTTTCGCCATCATGACATAATGAAAAAATAAATTGCACTAAGGAAATCTAAGGTGCTTCATGAAATGTTTTGTAAAAGATATGTTCATTACATTTCGACAATTTTCGAATGTTCTTTGCTTCTTTAGACCAAAACAAAGGAAAGACATACTATTTTGGTTATTTATAGCAGAGTATGGTATAATTTTAATGGTCCGGCCCACTTGACATCTACCGAGGCCGTATGTGGCCCACAATGTGAAATGAGTTTGACACCCCTGGTGTAAATGAACACAATTGCATTTTTTTGAGTCACAATAACGCTTTTTATTTTTCTAAAACACTGTATGTGTTACAAAATAGAATATGTTAATAAGTGATGAGTGAAAATACTGTCAGTGGCAAGTAAATATATGTTTACAAGTGGTTTGATCATGTTTGGTTGATGTACGGGAATTATTTTTAAAAAAGGAAAAAAATAAATACAGTGCCTGGATATTTATGAATTATCGATAGAAAAGAATACAGATGTGTAGAGCATGTTCATTTTTATACGAGATGTTTCTAATAAAAACACACTTTTTCTAAATATGTGTTGATTTGCTTCTTCACACGTTTTAAACAATTTCAAAGTATTCTTCTTCTTATTATTATTATTATTATTATTCGCATATCTGTGGGTTGTTACGCAGGCACAAAGGCCCAAATATATCTTAATTCTTCACAATTGTAAACAGCGCGTTTTGCTTTTGGTTTGTTCCCACCTGCATCATGAATGTGTTGAGTAAGATTCCGGACACTGATACATTCCACTTTATGAAACCATCACTATGGACTGTAGGACAAACAATGACCTCCCAGGTAGGTTGTTTACATGCTGTAGTGTGATGGTAGAAAGATGTTTTGTTCGCATTCAGGGCATTATTGGATTTTTCAATAAGCGGTCACGTGTTTTGATCAAGTGGAAACCAGTATTGATCTTGTGATGATTCAACGGCTTCGATGCGCATCCTTGAACAAAATTAGAAGAAAAAAAATCCCTGTGGTACTTTAGTGGAGGACGTTTGCACCTTGAAAAGCACCAGCTTCGAACTATAGAATATCCATCCATCAATCCATTTTCTGATCCCAGCTGTACTTGTGTAGTAGGCGGGGTACACCCTGAACCGGTTGCCAGCCAATCGCAGGCCACACAGAGACAGACAACCATTCGCGCTCACACTCACACCTCGGGACAATTTAGAGTGTTCAATCAGCCTGCCCATACATGTTTTTGGAATGTGGGAGGAAACCAGAGTACCCGGAGAAAACCCACGCAGGCACGGAGAGAACATGCAAACCCCACACAGGAAGGCCAGAGCTGGAATTGAACCCAGTACCTCTGCACTGTGAGGTTGATGCGCTAACCACTCGCCCACTATAGAATATAACAATTAAAAAAAACCCGCGTTAACACAATTTGAAAGAATGACTTTACTTTGCTACAGAGGGCGTCCTGGTCTAAACAAAAGCAGGAAGCTCGTACACCTCTGTATTTACCTCCAGAAATACGTAATGAGCTGCTGTGCACAGAGTCCATTCTCCTGACCTCTTCATTGATCAGCACATGCCAACATTGACGACAATACTGGTGTGCGATGCTTCCAAACAGCCAGCCCGCTGATGTGTGAACATGGCGCCAGTCTATCTTCTGCTTTGTGTTTCCCAGTTGACAAAAGGAGGGATGGGTCTTCACCGGGCAGCAACAAAAAAAGAGAGCAAACTAAAAGACAAATGGCTCCAATTCTTTCTGGACCATCTATTCTTTATCTTGGCCTCACAGCCCATAAATATTCAAATAACACCCATTCATCAATGTTCTTGTTGGAGGAAATGCTTTAGATGAAATGGCTCCAATTCCGCTTCTATTCAGCGTGCTGCTGACACTGGAAACATTACATCGCCTTGTCTGTGGTGCCACTGGCCTGACGCTGGCACTCCACTATTTTCTGCCTGGATTCACCCTATCTGACATTCAATCCACTGCGTGGGCTGATTGGTGCGGTGATTACCACCACCGAGCGTGCTCACTGGAAACGGTCTGATTGTGACAAACGGAACGCATTTTCTCCAAGTCTCACAAGTTGGACTCACAGGACACACGTGATTGCATGAGTAGACAGCATGTCAAAGAGCGATCCTGTTATCAAGCACTTAAAGTGCCATGGTGGATTCCATGAATTGTGATCAACATTATGAATATACTGTATGCTGTATATTTTATGAACACAAATTTATAATACAGCATTGAGATAGAAAGAGGATCGTTAGGTTCGGGCGACCTCTTTTGAAATCCTTCTTATCGCTACGAGCATTGTAGCATCTTTAATATCCATTAAAAAGGTGGGGAAAGGGCAAACTTGATTTTCCTGTCCTCACTTGATGAAGTCATCCATAAATAGAAGTTGTCAACCAGGACAGCTACAAGTGTTCCCAAGATTGCCATTTAATGCCAATTCCCACTTCAACCAATGAGCATTTTTAACCACGTCCATCTTGTTGTAACTCCTCTGCAGCGCTGGCCTCCAAGCAGACGTACATCAGCTACAGTAACCATACCATCTAAGAGGGAGCCGAGTGTGGGCCTGGGGAGAGAGCGATCTGCTGAAGCACAGAGGAAAGCTGGGATTGAAAGGATGTCATATTTTTTCTACACCAAAAAAATGCCACTTAATCGGAAATGAGTCAAATGCCAGCAAGTGATGAGGGATGAAAAGACGGGACCATTCATTTTCCCCTTCCCTTAGAAACATTGTAATGGGTTGTGATGTTTCCAGGCGCAGGATGAATGCACCACCTGAAATCAACAGTATGTTTTCTTTCAGAAGTCAATGGCACACGTTTCAGGCATCTCCTGGGCTGAGCCATTAGACTTATTCAAAAACGTTAGTTGGTGGGGGATGGAGCTATGCTTGTTTTTGCTGTTGAACTGCTGGTAAATGGTAATGGAGTTGCTACTCGTCAAACTGGACATGCCTTTCAAGAGGTTGAGTATTGCAACATGAACAAACCATATCTGGCAACAAGCAAAAAAAAAATCTCTCCGTGATTCAGATTTATTTTTGTTTTCTAGCAGTGTTTCATAATTTTGTCAACATCTGCATCATTTTTTGGACAACGGCTTCGATGCGCATCCTTGAACAAAATTAGAGGAAAAAAAATCCCTGTGGTACTTTAACGAAAATATGTCATTGGGGTCATTATTGTAGATTTGTGACCAGGATGAAATTGACACCTAAGTAATCACTGTGTGTTGTAATTTACCTAATGTAAATTGCTTTTTCCAAAAGCAGTTTACCATGCAGAATATAAATATAAGTAAAAAGTGCTTCATGAAGTTTCATTTTGACATCACTCCTGATTTCATAGACTTCATAAAAATTAAGTAAGAAGTGGCCTTTTCCGATCAAATTGTGTAATATACAGTACATATGACCACCTCAATTCCAGCGACACGCCTTCCGATAAAGAAGCACAGTCTGAGGTCAGATTCAAGACTAGTGTGGTTTAGGTCCCCTCTGTGCAACAGTGGACCAGCCTAACAACCAATGCAGAGTCCACCCAACCAGTCTACATGTGCTTTGTGGACTTGGAGAATGCGTTCAACTGTGTCTGTCATGGATTTCTGTGGGAGGTGTGTCAGGAGAATGAGGTTGTGAACCTCCACTATGACACAGTATAGGCTGTTCAGTCTCCGTATGTCCGCATTGTTCGGTCCGTGCTGCCGGCCGGCAGTACGATAAATCAGATTCACTTCCGCCAAGGCTGCCCTACTTCACCAATTCAGTTTCTAGGGGCTGGCCTCGGCCTTCCTCAAACACCAGAAGTATAGTACCATCTAATATTACCAACCCTATGTTTAGAATGTTAGCATCCAAATCCCTCTTGTGCAAATTACTAAATACCGTGCAAAAGAACATTTAGGGAATGCAGTACAAGGTTTTCTCCTTATAAAATATCACTTTAATAATTCCACTCTACAGTACATCTTAAGCAGAGTAGACATGTTTTTTTTTCCCCCCACTAGGAAAGCATTAAATGTAGCGTGCGGTTTCAGTTTCTCTGTGAAGACTCCAGCTGGATGCTTGGTGGACTCGCTTTACCTTTGCTGCGCTGCATTGCCTCATAAAATACAGTGTGTGGAACGAATGAGGTCACAAGCACACTTTGGCTGTCCTGCAGAGGTCATGCACTTTTGGGTCGTCCTCTGTACTTTTTTGTACCCTGAATGGAAGAACACAACGTCTCCTATGTGTTGTACATAAAGGAATGATAGAGGGGATGATCATAAGTATTCACAATCATAAACATTTTAGTTGACAAAAGGATGCAGTGGCAGATTGCTCCTGCAGTCGATAAAAGATATGAATATGTCTGAATGCTTCAGATTTCCATTGCAGAATATGGATTGGGGAAACATGTTACTCTATGCTGCGCCAATGGAATGATAAAGCAAAAGTGTGCAAGGAGTTGGCATTTTCTGGGTTGCACAATAAATCATATTGACAACACATGTGCTGTATTGCGGCCTATTTCAACAGAGTTGTGGAAGAAATTCCATTTTGTCTTTAACAAGTATTCCTGCTAATCTTGACTGTGTCATCTCAGAGTCAGAGTCAAAGGGTCGTGTGCAGCTTTATGAGTGCGTCACATGCTTCAAGATTGGAGTGTCATCATGTCTATTTGCAGCACGTCATTGACAGAATATCTAATCTGGTAACAGGGTGGTACAAGCACATTTGCTTTAACTGCCTTTGGGTAAATTACAGAAGGCACGAGGACGATTGATAGTGCCCGTCCTTTACATATTGCCATCCTTGGTGTTGAGCCTCTTATGTGATCCTTGATACATCGAGACTGATACCTGCTATGAAGGGTTGGTTACTCAAGCAATTCTTGCAGGGATCACCCCCCTCTGAGTATCACTTTGTTTGAACTAGAGCATCTGTCTACGCTTCTTTCTAAAAGGCTAAAAGGTCTTGTGTATCACAGGGTGACACTCTGTATTTCAGCATTACCTTTGAAAGACCAGTTTACTGCCATTCTTGACAACAAGTGGAGGGCTTTATGAGCATGCTCCATCAAACAATCAAATGCATGACTGTGCATTCACAAGTCTGATTACTGCAATTCAACTCGGCTCATAAACTATCCTCCAAACTTTGAAATTACTCGGGCATAAAACCCATTATGCGGAACAGCAGCCCCTTTCCTGGACCCTAAATTATTGGAACAGAATTCCTGACAGCACACTGGAACCCAATCCACAGGATCTACTCTATTATGAACGTTTAATCAGCAGGCTACTTTGAAATGACAGAAACACTGCACGCGGGAACGAGGGAGGGCATTTGTGCCGCAAAACATAGCTTGTTTATGTTTATGCATTGGCTTTTGATAGTACAGTCTAACGCAGTGGTTCTTAGCCTTCTTAGAGCTACCAAACCCAACCAGTTAATATGCACATTCACCGAACCCTTCATTCGTGAAAAAGAATTTTTTTTTTTTTTTACAAATTCAAGATATTTAAAAAAAAAACATGTAATAGAACAGAAAAAAGTAAATAAAATTTCAAGAGACAAGTATACTTTTTTTTTTAAATTGTATGGCGTACTATCACGGCAGTCGCACGTTTACTACTAAGCGAAATAAATTTTTCACAGCACTGATTGGATACAAGTAATGTGATCATCTGCAGCCAGCGATGGTCAAGCGGGCGCGTCATAAATAACTGTTTGATTGAACTTGGGTTCGATCAAACCCTGGTTAAGAACCACTGGTCTAACAATAGTCTGCAAGGAAAACACAGTAAGTTTGCATTAGTGCTCAAATCCCCACTGCCAGAACCTCAAAGGAGAAAATGTATTGATATTGGAGCACAATATACAGGACTGTGCACAACAAACAATAAATGCAGGAAGAGGTTCATTTTGGCAGATCAATCTCAAGACTCAAAAGAATCACTTCATATGCCGCCATTAGCATAACATTAGTTTTCATCCTCCCCTGTTTTTATGCATCGCACTGCCAATCTTAACGAACATCTTAACTGACAAAGCAGAAGCTCTAATTCCTTCATCGACTATTTGTAATTGCATCTGTAATGACAAACCGAAAACAAAGGCACCAATATAAACAGCTCTGATCCGCGGTGTCAATTGCTCATGTTGACAGCAGTTTGGTTTCTATGACAGGCTGTCGATCAAATATTTACATGGCCAGACAGGATGGCACAAAATTAAAAGCTGCTATTTTTAAATATTAAAGGCGGCATGTGCAGTCTTGCTTTACTTCCTTTTTTTGTGCTGTGATTACGACTGCATATGCACAGCTGCCCATGTTTTGAAGCACTGGTATGTATCACAGCTATTTAAAATATATTTTTTTGGGGGGCGGGGGTGTTAGTCACGCTGTTGTATTTGCACGTGGTTGCTGCTACCTTTGGTGCAGCTCTTGATTTAGGACTGTCAAAACGTGCTATTACTCTGCACACGTTCACTCCCCTGCTTCAACCTGCGCTCACAGTCACAAAAAAAAACTCCATCTATATTAATGAGCCGCTTCAGTGTTTGGATCATTGCATGGCAGTTACGGTCCCTCCATCATGTTAGAATTGTCATTGAAGTCTCATGTTCACCAATCACCATATAATAGGAATATGGGCGTGGTTCAATAGAAAATTACACGCACGCACACACACACACACTCACAAACACATACACACACACACACACACACACATCCTCCCCATTATAATTGTGAGACATTCATCTCTCATTTGTTTCTTCCAGCTGGAATCAAAGTTCATCCATGTAGACGTTCGTTTTTACTGCAGCGCATCTTAGAGCGAGCGATAGTTGGCTCCGTCAAGTGTTGCTTTTGTCACATCACATTTGGTCAACGTTTACTGAAAACATTTTTTTTTCAGTAATTTGAATTGGCAATTTATTTGGTAAAAAAAAAACAAAAAAAAACAATGTCAGTTGAGTCAAACTTTTATACTAGTTCAAACAATAATTGGCATGCAGATTCCAAAATTGCAGTCCATGTTTTTTCTAGCGCATGTTTTTTTTTTCTTCACAGCTTACCAGATAAGCAAAATTTTGCTGTAGTAAGACTTGCCATCGTATTATTATTCTTTCGGGGCAACGTGTTTGTGCAGTCACAACTGAGAGTGCAGTGAGAGGTGTGTGCGCCTCCCATTAAAGAAGTACTATCAATGTCAACAAACAGAAAGCGTGCATAGTCGCAATTAAGATGATTAGTGCTGGCTTGTCTCTTAACCTTGTAACCGAGGAGAATAACTTTTTCAGTTCCATTTAATTTTTTTTCTTTTTTAGTTTTCAAGGCTTCTTATTATTCGACCTTAGTGTTTTATTTACTTATGTACATATTTACACCCCAAAACTAGTTAGAAAATAGCTGTCAGGCCAAACTCAACAAAAATGGGTTTCCTGCGTTATCAATGTAGTCAATGATAATATTTGTCAATTCATGAACGGATGTGTCTGTGAAAATTCTGCAATTTCTTTAATTCGGCATACTGCATTTCATATCGTGACACTTTTACGATGTGTGCACTGTCAAATAATGGCATGATAAGACACCATTGGAGACTTGAAATTATTGATCGTTACCAGTTGGGGAAAATTTGTGAGATGAAAATGTCAGCGCTGCACAAAATTAGTGCCGCTCTGTGTTATTACAGTCCATACCGGTACAAAAGGTGAAGGGGACTGGAGGCCAAAATCTGATCTTTCCTCCATCTTTACTTCATCTGTGAAACTAACACATGGCTGCTTCTCACAGCTTGCATATTGGGATGCTTTGTGAGACCAAAATAGAAAGGAACCTACACTTTTGTCCTCAAATTCTAAACAAATCAAACAATGGTAGAAACTGGGCTTTAACAAATGTTTCAATGAGCCACCTCCATTATGTTTGAGCAACAATATTTTGTACATAGCCTGAGCAGGTCGTACGCTATGTACTTCAAGTCTGTGTAATCCAATCGGATTTCATCAAAAAGGTATTTTCTCTGCAGTGCCTTTATTTGTTCCTTGTTAAGTAATTTGGATTTCCCATCTTGGATTTCCTATCTACAGTATGTGTAGGCTATTTCTGGTGCATCTATCAGAGGCGTTTGAAAATAGTAACCTTCTCCAAAGGATTTACCAGCGGGAGGGCGAAAAAGACAATATTGTGATGGTTCTCAGCATGAAACAATCTGAGCGCTGTGTGGCAACTGTGGCTCTATTGAAATTGTGATCTGAAATTGTGACTTTGGCTTCAATTTCATGAATACCAGAAGGATTTTGAATATTTTATTTGAAAGAGTGAATTATCAGAGATTGTCCATTTTATTGAAGCATTTTTTTCATGCTCTAAAAACACCCAGTTCACTCCAAAAGTATAGTTTTAACAAGACTATGAAAACAAGTGGACAAAACGTCGTTTTGAGTGAGCTGAACACTGTTAAATCTGAAGTCCATTGGTTCAGGGTCTGTTAACTGAGGTTTCACCGTATTTATGTATTGTGGATCATGACCTGGGTTTGAACTGGATGCTGCAATTCACTGTAATTCAATATTGGCATGAGAAAAAGCTGAAATTCCATAGCAATTATGAACTGTGCTTCTCCTTGCCTTGCCTCAGCATGGTTTTCACACACACATTCAAATCAAAGTGACAGCTGAACAAGTGTGTCCGGATTTAAAAAATGGATGCCTCATCCATCCCTTTATTGCCAACAGCTGTTTACATGTGGACATTCCAGACTGCGGCTGACAAATTGCTGATGTCACTTATCTTGTGAGGGGCAATGTCCTAAAAGGACCGCAAGTAGCAGCAGAAATTACTGTGCGCCGTGGACCCCCAACACACGGTTCTGCTCAACAACCCCAATGTGGGGTTCGTCATTGACACCAAACCCTCATAAGATCCAAACAATTTCAAACCTGAAACATGGTGTGGGTGAGCACAGCATGAGTCCAGGAAGTGGAACTCCCTGGAAACTGGCATCACCGCAACACTCACTACTCAACTCAACTCAACTCAACTGTATTTATACAGCACTTTCAAACAGCCATCGCTGCATACAAGGTGCTGTACATGGAGCAACTAACATATACAACAGTAAGCAACAAATTAATAACAAAGACGGTAGAAAGCACCAAACAGCAAAACCAAGATGAAATCTGAGTTATGCTGAGTCAAATGCCAAAGAATACAAGTGAGTTTTGAGGCAAGTTTTAAAGATGGGCAGCGAGGGGGCTTGCCGAATGTCCAGAGAGACGGACCAGCAACAGAAAAGGCTCGATCTCCTCTGAGCCTCCGTTTAGTTCTTGGTACTTCTAATAATGTCTGGTCCGCAGACCTGAGGTGCAGGGCAGGTGTGTAGGGGCGGATGAGCAAAGAGAGGTAAGGTGGCGCAAGGTCATTTAGAGATTTGAATCCAAATTCTAGGATCTTAAAAATAACTCTAAAATGTACAGGGAGCCAGTGAAGGGATCCCAGAGTAGTAGTTAAGTGCTCCCTCTTACGTGTACCAGTCAAGAGGCGAGCAGCAGCATTCTGGACCAGCTGGAGACGCTTAATGGAGGATTGGGTGACTCCAAAGTAAAGTGCATTGCAGTAATCGAGCCGAGATGTGACAAAGGCATGAATTACTGTCTCAAGGTGATCATGACAAAGGAGAGGTTTTACTTTAGCCAGCTGTCTCAGATGAAAGGATTTAACAACGGCACCGATTTGCCAGTCATGTTTAAAATCACTGTGCAGTTTAAGACCCAAGTTGGAGACTGTTGACTTAAGATAAGGAGACAGGGGGCCCAAGTCTCCAGGATGCACCAGTTCCCATTTAACCATGATTTCACCATACAGGGCTACAGTGACCCCTTGAGGTGCCACTTGCTTCATGTGGATCATATACTTTGATTGAAAAAAGGAGAGAGAAATAAATGAAGTCCTGAAAATTGACTTTTTTTTTCTCAGCCCCACCACATATTGGTCAAGCCCGCCCTTAGCCCCAGGAGAGAAAAAAAACCCAAGTGCCGTCCGTGGCTGACCAACATGGAGGATAGAGCAGCACCTCCACTGAACCTGTCTGTTGTTTTGGCACAAGGAAGCATTTGTTGAGGTTTTTGTATTGCTTTGTGAGCAACTTCTCCACACCCTCATTCCTTATTTTTTGTTTCTCCTGGTAGTCACTCCTTTAACACACATGCTAGCAGCAGGAGGCACAATGATCAGCTCATCAGCAAGCTTTGTGAAAACCTGATAACGATTCTATCCATTTGAATCAGGAGGGTTGGAGGAGGGAAGCATTTCAAATGTGCAGGATAGGGGCCCTCGAGGAACAGATTTGATGACCCCTGCTCTAAATTGTCTATGTTCACAATGATTGACCAGTCCGCGGCGTACTCTTCCCTAAGCCACGGTCAGCTGGGATGGGATCCAGCTCACAACCAAACCTAACGAGGTCAAGGGCTCCAGAAAAAGGATAAAGTCTTTAAACCAAAGCGCAATCTAAGCAAGGGGGCAATGTTCCTCGGACAGACGAGACCAGTGGAGATGTTTGATCATGATCAACTGGGCTACTGCATTTGGCAAATATCAAACAGGCAGAACACCTTGCGCCACGTGTCAAGCATGGTGGCCGGTGCTGAGCTGGTCTTGTTTGGCATTGTCTTGCAGTCAGTGAATCAAACATGAGCTCGCTCTATCCCAAAGTGCTCACTCGCCAAATGCGAGCCCCACTGCTGCAATTTAGCTCTTGGAAGAGGACACAAAAATTCAACAGCGAAATGGTGGGAAAAGAAAAGACAATCCAGACATTGACTTGACTGAAATGCTGTGGCGGGACCTCAAGAACGCAATGTGTTACTGAATGCTACAAACCTCAGACAGACTGAGGAGATATTGAAAAGTGAATGAAACAAAATTCAGCATAAGAGCAAGAAGCGACACATCGGAAGACAAAGAAAGCTTCAAGTTCTTGTCTATTTCGAGGTGGTAGGCTATACCAAGTATAATAAAACAAGCATGTACTATTCCACATTATAGTAAAGAGAAACGAATGATTAGTGTCTTTCCATTAATTTCCCTCTTGCATTAGTCCAGAGCCTTCACTAAAACCTAGCAGAGATATTTATTTGAAAATCACTCACTGAACTATGGAGGGTCATTAGTGTGTGTACAGTGCCCAAAATATGCAGCTTGCTGCTGCAAAGCACAACAACATCCTGTGATCATTTATTTCCATCTCAACATTATAGTGAGGCTGTGAAAGTACCTGGCAGGCGAATAAATCATATTGTGACTCAGGTGTTTTTTGGACAGCCAAGTTAGCAAGAAATAAGAAATGTTCATGTCACTTTAACTCTGCTCATGTAACAAACACACTGAACTATGGTGGTTTGGAGCAAATATGATCATACTATAATTACAATTCTTATCAATGGAGCCATCGACTCACACGGCAGCTGAAACAACTCTTGTGAATATATAATGCACGCTAATAAGAAATTAAAGGAACAAATGTGCTAAAGTTATGCAAACATAGTTATAGAAATACAACCATCGCCCACTCTAAAGAACCCTCAATCTTCCTCGATCGTTAAAATCTCAAGTACTTACCTGACCTTCGCTCCACCCGCACTTTAGCAACTAAACACTTCGAAGTACTGTATTGCATCCCACCCTCGCTGACCCAAGCTATGCACATTCATATTCATAGAGTACTTTTTTTTTCTTAGAGATACTATTGATGTATTTACTGATATAATAAATGGGTCATGTATGAATCATTTATTATCACACAAAAGCAGTTTTGAACATATTGTATTCTCACCGTATTCAATTGTCTGAGTAAACAGAAGATGAGAGCAAGGACTATTTACAACGTTTGACACTCACAGGTCAAAGGCAGGCAAGGATTCGAAATATCTAAATGTTTTCTCCTTTGTGATGGGATTTTGGTATCAGCATCGCAGCAGTTAAAGGAACACGGAAGTCTTCTTCTTTTCCTTTCAGCTTTTCCCCTCAAGGTTTGCCACAGCAAATCAGTTGCCTCCATCTAACCCTGTTTTGTCCATCCTCTTCTCTCACACCAGCTACCTTCATGTCCTCTTTCACTACATCCATAAACCTCCTCTTTGGTTTTCCTGCCGGCCTCCTGTCTGGCAGTTCAAGACTCAGCATCCTTTTCCCACTATATTCACTCTCTGTCCTCTGGACATGTCATAAAGCAACATGGAAGTACAGTTACCTAAACTTGTCCAAATACGATAGACGGAGAGTGGTTTCTCACCGAGTCCGTTCTGCTTGTGAGGTCCTACGATTACAGAGTAGGTCAATGACAGAATGAAACTGTGATGAAGCAAACTCTGGACAATGTTCTCTTGCCGACATGCCATCATTCAGTTGAATGATGGCACACAATTTACAAAACCCAACTGCAAATATTGTCATTTTAGAGTGCTCATTTACAGGAGCTGGATAAATTTTTTGTTTTTTTAGGAGGGTCATTTTTTATGACATGCCATCATTCAGTTGAATGATGGCACACAATTTACAAAACCCAACTGCAAATACCTGTAGTGTCATTTTAGAGTGTTCATTTGCAGGAGCTGGATAAAATACCATAAAAAAGAATGTTTTGTTTTTGTTTTTGTTTTTATAGGGGGGGGGGTCATTTTTTATGGAGGGACAATGGTGATGTAATGATTTACAATTAGCAACGTATGGCTTTCATACGTTGTAAATATCATTCACTTTTCGATTCAACTAAATTATTACATGACACCCAAATGAGAAAAGGGATTTCTACCCTCAAATTGCTGACATGTTTTTACAGCCTTTTAAATAACGTAACCTCATAAAGTAACTCTAAAGAGCCAAGGGGCTAAAATATTATTTGTGTTATCAGATGTTTAAAAAAACAAAACAAAACAAAACAAAACAAAGCAAAAGAAAAAGCAAGGCTGTGTTTTACAGGGTACAGCCAACCCTGGATTCAAACCTGCTTTCAGCGATTGTGCTAACTGCTAGGCTAAGCTGCCGTTCACCAACAAGTTTTAAGAGGTACCAACTTATTCAAAACACTCAAAACAAGAACAAACATCAAGCAAAGAAGTGTATCTATCAAAGGTGTTAATCTGTGGAATAATCTCGAAACGGACCTGAAAATGAGTAAATCGCTTGCTGAGTTCAAAAACAAATTCAAAAAAATAGTACAAACAACCTACATCAATCAGAGTTAAAATGATAAATTCAAAACATTAAATATAATGAGAAATCAGAACTAAGTTGATAAATAGAGAAAGGTATATAAATATCCATTATGAATACAAACGAAAATTGACACAAGAGTGTCAGGGTGTGGAAGTATATAATCCCGATACAAACCAAAAGTTGTAAAAATATCACGGATAAGGGTATAGTATGAGCCTTAATGGAGACATCTTTCTTCTTACTTTTTTTCTTTTCTGATTGATATAAAAATGATTTATTAGATATAAACACATAACGGGTTAGGACTAGATAAGTTCTTTACTTCTTCCTACTCCCTTGAACATAACTGTGTTGAATGAAGATTGATTTCTTTCTTTTTACTTTTTTTATCTACCTTATTTTCTGTCAAATTATTACTGTATATATGTTTTATGTTCAATAAACAAACAAACAAACAAGTGCACTCTTAAACTGGTGGCGTAGTAAACTAGCACTTGTTGATTTTGACAGTCATGCAGCAATCCCTCTCCAGAACATTGCTGACTTCTGCTGTCATATCATCAATACACTTCATCATTGACCTTAAATCAATATTCGCAAGACTGCATGACCAGAGGATTAACCAAAGAAGATTTTCAACCCCTGGAGGACTCATCAAGCGCTCAAAGCAAATTAAGGCGCTGAAACCATTTGGCAAAACCACTGTAAAAAGAATGATAGTTAATCTCCAAAATATAATTGCCAGGCTGATTAATGACACTTTTCCCATAAACCCCAGTTACCCGATAACATGGACAATGTAATCTTTAAGGCACAGTTTATCTCTAAGAATAAGGCATATTTCTTGAGAACAACTGCATACAAATATATATATATAGAGAGAAAGAAACCATTTGCATGGCCATCAGATATGACACAGCATTCTGTTTCATCATTTTTCTGATCTGTCAATTTAAAATACGGTAATCTCCTGTTTTTAATGAAGGGATAGAAATTGTCATTTTGTACCATAGCTTACTCTCACGAGGGTCGCTGGCGTGCTGGAGCCTATCCCAGGCGTTTTTAGGCAGTAGGCGGGGTACACCCTGAAATGGCAGCTAATTGCAGGGCACACATAGACAAACAACCACTCACACTCAAATGTTCCATTAAAATGCCTTATCGTGTTTTTTGAAATGTGGCGGGAAACCGGAGTACCCAGAGAAAACCCACACAGGCATGGTAAGAACATGCAAACTCCTCCCATGAAGGCTGCACTGTGAGGCCAATGTGCTAACCATTCGACCACCGTGCCCCATCATTTTTTATCAATTTATGCCAAAAAAAACCCCAAAGAACCCAAAAAATGAATCAAATGGTTCTTCATATTGTTTGCTGCAGCCCTAGATATAAGTAGCGTATGTATTCAGTCCTTCCCAGCACGGTAAGCATCATAAGCGACTCGACTAGTATTTTCAAGAAGAATTCTTAATGTTTCTTTATGCACAATCACACCAAGTTTGAAATTGAATTTGAACCACTGAACATTTCATTGTTACCATTTACAATTAATGCACCGCTTATTATGATTATTAATTGGATTGTACAAATTGATAATATATGAGCTAATGTTAATTGCCAGTTTGTGTATGTTTAAGAATCTGTGTTCTCCTGCCTGAAGTGAAAAAAAAGGAGCGGGGATTAAATACTTGAATCCCTTTTCATTTGAGCTAAGATGTTTTTATACACGAATGTTTGTTTTGAGTTGTTTTTGTTGTTGTTGTGGTATGTTGCAAACAAGTTTTGATTCACTCTTGATTTTGAAATGGAATTGAGGATGTGTTGATCGTCATCACCGTGTTCTGGTTAAATTCAAAAGAAAAACCTTGTCAGAAAATAATATGCAAGAGACAGCTGAATGTCACAAAACGCATTCTGCAGATCTCAGAACATAGCTTTGTTTTGATTTAAATAAATTGCATTTTCCTTTGCAAACGTGGCAACACTGAATCTGTGAGCTCCATTCAGAGCCAATTGCAAACCATTATCTCAAAAGAGACAGCATCAGCAATGTATTTTCGGCTTTAGTCTCCATTTTCAAATCATGACATGCCAAGAACACATGACCCGACACCTTTTCTTCAATTTACAATGTGGATCGGCAGAACAGAAAATGCCCACACCAAAAATTGCTTTTCAGTGTGAGGCAATCATGTTGTTGTCGCACATTATTATAATTGAATGGCCTTTGAAAATTATTGTTGAACTATCGGGTATTTCTTCCACTAAATAGCATCCATCCATCCATCATCCAAACCGCTTATCCTCACCAGAGTCGCGAGCGTGCTGGAGCCTATCCCACTTGACTCCAGTCGCTCACAGGGCACACCATTTACCGGACCATAGGTAGGCCTGTTTCATATATCAATGTTTTTATTCAACTCATACCAGTTGAAACCATTTTCCGCAGAACATGCATCCATCCATTTTCGTCCTCAAGCAATAGGCGGGGTACACCCTGAATGACACGCTTCACACAATTTATAATGACCAATAATGCATTCATTGTGATAGAGTCATTGATGAATATGCAAATGATGTAGAGAATCGTTCAACACTTTAAAGTTTCGAGTGGTGTGAAATAGTGATCAGCAACCATTATAAGGTACACTGTATGCAAAGAGCTGAAGCTACAATAACGAATACGGTAATACTGTCACACAGGGATGTGCAAAATTGGGACGAATTTACAAAATGTCAATACTGACTAATGAGATAACGATTGAGGGAGTTAACGGAAAAAGGGAAGAAGCGATTAGAATATCTGCTGTGTTTTTGTCTATGGTCCGATGGCACCTGGGTGGGGGGAAAGAGCTGCAAAAAGCGGTGGCCAAGATATGGAGGGAAGACCAGGAAATGGAGGGAATTATATCCGAGAGAATTTTGCCTGCCCTTAGTTTTTGCTGCATATAGGTGCTCAAAAGTGGGTAGGCGGGTACCAATGATTTTTATTTTTTTTTTGCAGTGGTTGTAATTGTCCATTGCAGTAGGACTTTGTCCTCCTTTGTTGCAGTGTGCTTTGTGACCAAACAGAATAACTCTGACATTGCATTACCTCTCTTTATTTAACTATGAAGAGAGTGAAGGCTGATTATCTACCGTATCAGTCTGGCCTGTTTGGGCCTGGAAACTGTTTAGAATTAATTGGGAACAAAAGGCCAGCTAAGATGTGCAACACTCCAGTGCTCAACACAACTCAACTCAACTGTATTTATAGAGCACTTTCAGACAGCCATCGCTGCATACAAAGTGCTGTACATGGAGCAACTAACATATACAACAGTAAAGCAACAAATCAGTAACAAAGACAGTAGAAAGCACCGAACAGCAAAACCAAGAACAAATCTAAGTCATGTTGAGTCAAATGCCAAAGAATACAAGTGAGTTTTGAGGCGGTGTTAAAGATGGGCAGCGAGGAGGCTTGCCGAATGTTCAGTGCTGCACAACTTTTAGGATTCACCCTGAAGTAAAAACCATGCGAAAATAGGGGGGGGGGGGGGGGGGAGTATTTTATTTTACCCCGGAATGAACATTTGGAGGCCTAAAGGATACACGGTTGACTAAAACTTTCTCTGCTGCAGGCTTTGATTAGATCAAAGACGAAAGCGTTTGCCGCATGGGCATCCATACAATATGCAAGAAGTAACATTAGATGTTCATGACGGTTGTGGCCGGTCACTATAAAAGGAGAGGCACAGAAGATTTGGCGGGCTCACACCATTTCGGGAAACTGCAGTGACTTTGACATCAGCACAGAGTAAAGTCTTGATCCAACCAAAAATGCTGAATCAAAGGGAATGCTTTCATCGCCAACCCACCAATGCCTCCAGACTCTTGCACATAGTTGAGTCTCTTTTTTCTTAAGTGACTTGTATTTTATTTTTATTTCTGTTTATGTTGCATGTTGCACTGTCAAGACCCCCCCCAAAAAAATCCTTGTTGTGAATGTACCGTTCACTGACAATGGCAAAAAAGTTGATTCTGATTGCCTGATTCTGAACAATGTGTATACAAGCAATTAGAACATTTTCAATAAAATGTGGACTCAAGAATCAAAAACTGAATTCACTTTCAGAAGAAATGAAAGAAAATGGCACCAATGAAACCGCTGTTATTTAATCAAATAAAAACTTGAAAGGATATTTTACGAGAGGCTGCTTTCCTCATCAGTGAGGCTCAGCAGCCCATTACTATCCCAGGATTATTTGTTTCTGGCATTGCCTACTTAAGTCAGGTGTTGTAAAGAAGAGCGATGGCTCCTAAAGGGAAAGACATATAGCCAGTTCGGCTGCACATGACAAAGGAGGAGCTTGGCCCACGCTTATTTACGATGGCTTGAAGGTGGCAGTTGGAGATGATAAAGAGTGAGTGCTTGATTAGGAAGTGATCCTGTTCTCGTGACCTGCGACAAGATCCAATGAGCAGAGAACACGTGGCGATGGCATTGGCCGCACAGTTTCTTTCTCGATAAGTTAAAGCAAGAAAAAGACTAAAAAGAAGTTTAATGTCAGATTGTGTGTGTGTGTGTGTGTGTGTGTGTGTGTGTGTGTGTGTGTGTGTGTGTGTGTGTGCGCGCGCATATATACAAAACAACTCTTTTTATCATGCAGCATGTGTTAAAACTGTAATAAGAGATTCTGAAAGCGCTGATAAAGCGCTGACCTTATTTAGCTTTAGATGTAGGTTTCTTTTATCAGTCAGCGTCCAAGGTAAAACAAATGCTGGTGTCTCTTTACAAATACATCAACTATTTAAACCGTTTCACTTGATCATTTAAAATTCACAGCCACTGCGGTTAATGAGTTCATGATAAATTAATATGCCCTAATAGTTTTTTATCATCTTAAGAAACCCCTCTGGCCTAAAAGATTAGCCTCTCCAACAAATGGTTGGAGAGGGAATATAAATATACAATGCTGGCAGGGAAGAACAACTAAAATGCAAAACATTATCCATGGTTTTGCTTTTAATTGGGATGTGTATTAGTAGTAAATCAAGCTTCTTATTCGATTTAGTCTATAAACTAATGAGAACATTACTTCCACATTCCAAATGAAATTATTGTCATTTTGAGCGTTTTCTTGCAGAAAATGAAAATTTGTCAAAATAAAATGAAAAAAATGCAGTGCCTGCTTGGTATGGTCAGTGGTGAAATGAAAACAAGTTTGTGTTATGTGGTGCACTGTTAGAAGGATCCACATGCAGGGAAGCTATAAGGAGTGCTCTCCAAAAGAATGTTACTTCAAAATGTAAAAATGAAAACCGTTTGGGGGGGGCGGGTGAAATTATCAGAATATTATAGTCAAGGGCAAATAAAAAAACATAGTCCTTTTGACTCCTGTGGGCCAATGCTGGTGGTCATAAACCCAGCGCGGATGTTACAACACATGGGACAAGCAACAGACGGGGCAAAAAAAAAATATATATATATATATATATATATATATATATATATATATAAATCAATATGAAGACTTCGTCCATCTTGGTCGTGCATGGTGACTGCTGATGTTGACAGAACATTGATTGTAATTTTAGATGTGACGCTACAAGCCTCGGTGACAGAGACGAGACACTAACAGAGATGGGTCTGGAAGAGTAATCCAGCGGGGCCTATATTATCGAGGAAAAAGACTCCCACAGCAAACATCAGAAAGTTTCACATTTCGCAATTTTTCCATCAAGAGTAAATGGTGATCTGGTCGGATCATTTCAGCTATGATTATTGCTGTATTATTCGACTTCAAAAATATTGGGGAAACAACTCCAACTATTACCGTACATTCATCCACAATCCCTCAAATCTTTATTTTTCCATCTCACCGCAACAATTCATTGCTTCACCGGGACAGTTTGAAGAAGGCCCTTTTCTTGACTACATATCCACTTCAGTTTGTAATAATGAGCAGGCAATCCCAATACTTGGTATCAATGCTTCCTTTTTCCTTGCATTACGAGTTAAGTGTCTTAATGGAAACTTGGAAAGCAGCTTCTATCCCGGTCAGAGCAGCTGAAATTCGCTGTCGGACAGCTAAAATTTGTTGTCATTTCTGATCAAAGGCAATCGGATTGAATTTGTTTGCTCTTACTGTATATTCGATAGCACTGCTGTACCAGAGAGGCAAGGTTGCTCCCAGCCAACATTCAATCGCTGAGTTGCTATTAAAGAATGACCGCCTCAGTACCCAGAAGAGCCTTTTTCAATGATCACGCAGAAATTGCCTCACCATATCATCAGATAGTGCTTTTCTCATACCCTACAAAATGAAGAGAAAAAAAATCATTCAGAGATCTCAAAATAGCCTGCGATCCTATGAGACAGATTATGACTAATAAATCTTCATTCAGTGGTATTACGTGTTATTGCAGCCATTATGAGTTTTTCTTGCCCAGTTCCAAATGAACAGTTACGTCGATTCACTCGCCGGAGTAAAAACGCACAGGGAAAGCAAAACTGCAAACACAGAACTGCCCTTCACCTGCAGTACGTTCTTTTCTTGTGTTCAGTTAAGAAATGCGAGGCTTTTAAGAGGTTAATACAGTGTCAAAGTGTTCAGTGTTTTGTATGCATGGACGCCATCGAGTTTACCCTATGTAAAGAAAGGAAATCTACTGCCATCAAGTGGAATGCATAGGGAACAAAGCTTTCAGGTTTTAAAACAGTGATATTCACCTTTTGAGCATGAGAACATGAAATGAACATGAAGCTGCAAGCGCTCGACTTGAAATTTAGCAGTCAACCTCTGAAAACAATCATTATGTCGGTCCACCTTGCGTTCCCAAACAACTCTGTATCATAATATAGTATGTAACATATCGTTGTATGTAAAATACATTGAGGACAGTTCCCACTTCAATATGCTGATGGACACTGGACAAATGCTAATGCTGTGTCTTGAATGTTGCAGCTATGAGACAAGGAGAGCTGTCGCGTTGTTGCTGTTGTTGTTTTTTAAACGTACACTTTATGAATGCTTTTTTTCACTCTCAACAAATACAGACACGTCTCTGTCCGACTACGTGCCTTCTCTTCTCCCGTTCCACTCGAGAGGCGTTCAAAGACCGCCTCCGAAAACATAAATTAACGAACTTTAATGACACTAAGAAAATCGAAAATAATGTGCCAGAATAGAAAATAAAGTGAGGAAATCACAAAATAAATTCTATGGGGATGGGGTGGGGAGGGGGGGGGGGTATGAACACACAACAAAGGAATAAATAACAAAAACAATTCTGAGACAGTCCAATCTCCTACATGAATACTCCTTTCACTGTAAGTATTTTGTCGTGAGGATGTGCCTTGTATGCTAGTCAGCCTTCATGTCAGCCCTGAGCGCCTTGGATGTGATTGGTCCGATCATAAGAATGGGATTCAAAAATTCCTGCTGCACAGATAAGCAACAATAGAAGTTCCTGAGTGTTTCATGCGCACAGATTATTTGTTATAGAGGGGAATGAATCAGTCCTGTAGTCTTTGGAGCTGCGGATAATTAGTATGAAATGGGCCACCAGGACAATGTGAGCACTCAAAGGTTCTTGCCTCCATTGAATTGTTCTCAGTGGATAAGTAATAGATCTAGCGGGCCACATTTAAGTCCAATGTCTAGTTACTTTTTTGATTTGTTATTGACATCTGCAATGTACTTTTTTTATTTTTGACTTTTTGACACGATTAATTTTTGAAAATATGCACTCTGTAAATAGTGTTGTAGTAGAAACCAACCATTTGGTACTGGTAGATCTTTAAAAAAAAAAACTCAAAGCAAGCATGGAAATCTGTGTTAACCCCAATTAAATGTCCCATGAATATTCATTACAATTGGTTGTGTATCAATGCCAAACTATAACAAAACTCCTATGATGTGCATGCCTTAAAAAAGATGTGGATGATGGTTGCAACTCAATAAAGACATGTGAACATGGGCCATGAACCCGTGTCTTAACATTTCGCTCTTTGAGCTGTGATTGGTACAGCTCTTGAAAGAAATAAGGTCAAGCAAGTGATCGTGCTTATCTCTGCTTTGATATGAATACGATGTAATTTGATATGCCAGCCAGCCAAAATCCTGCTGGCAGTTAATCTAAATCAAAGCAACGTGAAATGGCAGACAGTATTGTCTATTTATGTACATCAAAATGATAACATCCATGAACTGGGTGTGTAACAGTCCTATTTATTATTATTATTATTATTATTATTATTATTATTATTTCAAGCTGGTTTTAACATTAAAGAATTTTGGGTTGCACGTTGCATGATAAATTCCGACACAAATAAAGTTGATTTGATATATGTAATAAATAACGTAAAATATCTTGTAATTGGAAATGTCATACAGTAATCCCTCGTTTATCGCGGTTAATGGGGACCAAAACCACCCGTGATAAACGAAAATCCGCGAAGTAGCTGAAAAAAATCTATTTAACAATTGTTTTTTTTTCAAACAGTACATATTTTCAAATTACATTATCGGTGTAAGGGAGACTAGGGCATGTTGCCACATGGGTAAGTTGTCACATTGCAATTATGTTCTACAGCAGAGGGCACAACCCAAAACAAAACATGTTGACTTTAAACTAGAGCTAGCATGAGCAAACGCGGTAGTTTGGGACCACGTCTCAGTCATTTTGTAGTTTGTTGTCACATATATGCATAGAAAGGGCCAATGAAAAATGTAGCCCTGAGAGTGTGTGCGTGTGCGTGTGTGTGCGCACGCATGTGCGTGTGTCGTATTGTCCAACAAAGTAATAATGTTTGCCATCCCTGAAGTAGTCTCAGGCCTGATCTGCCAAGTATAAAATAGGAAAAAGTTTGATCAGTTATTTCTGATCATTTAACGGTTGGGATTACAGATTTATAGCTGGTGAAGGCCAGCTAAGGCTATCTTTACTCCTTGTTTATGAGTAACTGACAAGGCCTCAGCTGATGCACTGATTCCCCCCACAGAAGAGTCCAGGCAGTCGAGTTAGCACCTCTGCGGCTCCTCTCTGTGGTTCCCCGTAACTGGAATGAAAGCTATGGAGTATGACATTTCATCAATTATAAGGAGAGCCAGCCAAAGGGCTTTAATTCTTAATACCACTGGTTTATTTGGGATCAAGCTCACTCAAGAGGCTATTTAGATGAACTGGTGGTATACTGCATGTGGAAGGACAAGGATGGCAGGACGTTGGTATCATTGGGACCGTGTGTTTGCAGATTCTATGTTTCTCCTATGGAGAGAGAGAAACACCTTTTATCTAAAGCCACAGTGTTCATCTGTACTCAAAGTGGCATTTTGGAGAAATACCTCACAATACTCACAATACCTCACAATGCTTCTTTTTACTTCTTTTCTACCTACCAACTGGACACTCACTCTCCCAGCCACGTGCCGCCTTCTTGCATCACCAATCATTTGGTCATATTTACATAACTTGCACTGTCAAAAACATTTGATTATGTCTTTACATCAGTCGTGCTATCGTATGATAGAAAAAGGGGGGCATATGGAACCTCTTTATTTATTACTCTATCCAAAATATAAATATCATGTGTGCACACAATGGTTACTTTACTTTGCTATCATAATTTTTATACAGACTAAAGTGAGAGACTTATGGCCTGGTGTGTTTCTACTTTTCTTATGCACTTTTCTTCTTTTTTTTCATTTGTTCACCTTGTTCGGCTGTTTGCTGTGAGTTTGCCCCCGTCTGCTACCGCATTAAAGACATTTGAAAGCACAGTCGAGAATTAAAAGTATCTTAAAAGTAGCTATTCATCTGGATTTCAATATTTAAACTTGGGGCTGACTCCACCTCTGTTGGCATCTTATTCCATTTGCATCCAGCATAACAGCTAGATGCTGCTTCACCATATTTTCTTTGAACTGTTAATTGACTCGAATCTGCAAACCTCAGGGCCCTTGTGAGTTTATATTCCGTCTTTGTTTCACGTATTCAGATCCTAAAACATCCTGTGATTTATAGTCCAGTAGCAGTATTTAGTTATTTTTTTAAATTCTACGAATGACCGGTAGCCAATGTAATGCACAAATATATCTCCATTTGTCAGACAATGGGCACCTGTAGGTGTTTGCCGGCATTCGTGCATGCTTGTGTTACACATTTTAGTAGGCTATGCAATGTAAGCATTAGTCTGACTCAACATGATCAAAATGAGTAACAAAAGCAATGGCTACGTTCCGGCCTGCTCATGGTGTTGAACGAGAGGCTTGTGTCATGAGGTGGAGAGTGAATTGTACCAAAAATGTTTTTGTGTAAATCACATCCATCCATCCATCTTCCGAACCGCTTGATCCTCACTAGGGTCGCGGGGGGTGCTGGAGCCTATCCCAGCCGTCTCCGGGCAGTAGGCGGGGGACACCCTGAATCAGTTGCCAGCCAATCGCAGGGCACACAGAGACGAACAACCATGCACGCCCACACTCACACCTAGGGACAATTTAGAGTGATCAACCAGCCTGCCATGCATGTTCTTGGAATGTGGGAGGAAACCGGAGTACCCGGAGAAAACCCACGCAGGCCCGGGGAGAACATGCAAACTCCACACAGGGAGGCCGGAGCTGGAATCGAACCCGGTACCTCTGCACTGTGAAGCCGACGTGCTAACCACTGGACTACCGGGCCGCCCTGTAAATCACACTTGATGGAAAAAGGGATTCGGCAGCTGGCACGCAACAAGCTGAGAGACCGCACAGCTATGGCCATGCTGCTAATGTGTCAGAAAAACAAACAAGTTTCCAAGGAGAGGACATATCACAGGAATTAAATATAGGTGGCTCCCATGAAGAAATGTGATCGGCAACTGAAAAAACAAAGTCTTTAAATGGGCTGCCACCGTTGCTATAATCGGTGCTTTACATTTTACGGGCACCGCACACTGTATACAGTACACACAATGAATTAGTATGTGGTGAATGTAACAGGCATACTGGCGTTTGACCTTGGGAACACAAGTGCAGCCTCGTTCTTTCATTTGATCTTTCCTTCCTGAAGTCACGAGAAGAGCTTCTCCCACATAAATGCCACAACCTTGATTATGTAATGCATTGTAATCCAAGACAAGGGCGTTGGAGCTTTGTGCGGAATATCTCATCTTCCTTTACAAGGGGGCTTATTCTGGCTCCAACTGTGAACTTGCCTGAACATCAGGCCACCTTGAAGTTGAATGAGGTGCAAGACGTACAGCTGCATTCCATTCTGAGTGCCACGGTCCACACAAATAGCAGCAAACAATGTGCACTTGCGCCAAGTTACCTGACAGTCACGTGCCAAGGTCGTTATCAACAATTGTTTTTATTTTTTTTAATGAACATAATACAGTCACAAGCTGTTAATAACAGCCCGGCCAAGCCCGTCCACATTTTGCTGTACAAAATCTTGATCACTGCTTAGCTTAACAGCAATTGACTGCAAGTACTTTCTCTGATATCAGAACTTATTTCGGCATAAACCAAATGCAGCTTCCTGTCAACAAGTGAGTGGTAAGAGATGAGCCCACTGTTATCAACAATTACAAACCATACCACAAACTTGTCATGAGTAGCACTTCCTTTGGCACCTCCCTTCTCAGTCACTCCTCCTTTACCTCTTCTGACACTCCCATATGGCCCCGCCCCACTTGCCCTTAATAACAAGTCACCCGCTGTGAGCATCACCGAGCCTAGACGGACGACGCTTCTCCTTGACAAACTCACTTGGCACCGGCTTGCAAAGTTGTTTTCCCAAAGGATTTAACTTCCGGTAAGACAATTTTGCATCACATCTTTCAACTCAACCCAGTGTCAGGCTCAAGTGGGTGAGTGGATAAATGCGAAGAATTGAGTGACTCTGGGCAAACATCTTCTTCAACATCTCGGTAGATAGTTGGGTTAGGGTCATGATGCTGAGGTTACAAAATCAGATCAATGCATGAGATTGATGATTAAATGAGGACTAGTTCATCCTTTGTGCTTGCTGATACATACAGTACATAATGTACATATTCTGCCATATCAGCGAGAAAATGTTTTGAGGCAAAAAACTGTCGGTGAGAGTGATACTATCTAAAGGATTGATTTGATGCACTTCACCAACATTCTCTCTTTCATGCTGAATCATGACAAAAATTTGATCATTTCCTCTCTTTACTGGAATTGTGAGGTACATGAATTGTGTTTGAAGGATGATAAAATGTTGCATTGGTTATTGCAAGAATATCTTTCAGGGATGGTGCAATTAGATTAACAATGGCAAATATGGTTAGCGGCATGCCATTCTTAGTACTGTGAAAGCATCTGGTTGTAACGATCTCACTTCTTGGAATGGAACCCTCCAAGTGGCAATTGTGTGCAGTCACACTCTGTGTCACCACATGAAGTCACCACACACAGGTCATAGCTAACTATAGCTGAGGAGGAGAGAGAAGATATTGCCTCTCAATGACTGCATTCTTCTTTTGTTTTTGTTTTTTAAATTAGAGATCTGTTACATCTTGAATATGACAGCATGGTTTGACTGAACTTTGCATTTTATTTTCAAAACCTTAAATAAATGATCTGGTCAGTAACGGGCTTCCATCATGTGGTGTGTGTGTGTGTGTGTGTGTGTGTATATACTGTATATATATATATATGTATATATATATATATATATATATATATATATATATATATATATATATGTATATATATAGAGAGAGAGAGAGAGAGCGAGAGAGCGAGAGAGCGAGAGAGAGAGAAATAAAACTTTACCTGTGTGCTCTATGTCAAGGGTGCTATTGCATATTTTCATTAGAGGATGACTTTTTTATGAGTTATTATCTTTCATCGTTCATGTATCGCACTTTCTTACAGCATTGCACTATAAATAACTATGAGTTTAGTTTTAACGAAATTTCTACATGACATTCAAATTAAGAAAGGCCTTTCTACAGTAAAAAAAATAAAATAAAATATTGGCAGCCATATTGGATCGGACAAGTTCCGATTGAATACAGGAAGCATCCATCCATCCATTTTCCGATCCGCTTATTCTCACATGGGTCGCAGGGGGTGCTGGAGCCTATACCAGCCGTCTTCGAGCTAGAGGTGGGGGACACCCTGAACCGGTTTCCAGTCAATTGCAGGGCACACAGAGACCAACAACGATCCGCGCTCACACTCCAATCTAGGGGCAATTTTGAGTGTTCAATCAGCCTCCCATACATGGTTTTGGAATGTGGGAGGAAACTAGAGTACCTGGAGAAAACCCACGCAGGCCAAGGGAGAACATGCAAACTCCACACAGGGAGACCGGAACTGGAATTGAACCTGGTACCTCTGCACAATGAGGTTGACGCGCTAAACACTGGACCACATACTGTACATATACATCTAGATATACAGTACATGTACATATACATATACATATTCAAACTACAGGAACCATTCAAATCAATTGGAGTCAGACAGAAAAATGACATTATTTTTCACGGGAACTCTGTTTTAACACTATTGGCTTTGGGCGGTGGAATTTACTGACCGATACATGTGCTTAGCACAAGGACTGGCTGCACATATCACACTTTTAACCAGTCTTTCGGCAATGTTTTGTGTGCCCAAACCGGAAGTACCGTATTTTTCGCACTATAAGTATAAGGTGCACCTTCAATGAATGGCCTATTTTAAAACTGTTTTCATATATAAGGCGCACAGCATTATGAGCTGCATAGAATAGAACCGACAGTAGTGGCTGCGGTTGCATTATGCATCCGATGGAGGTGTGCTAAAGGGAATACAATACAACACACTTTTATTTATATCGAGCTTTCACAACTGCTGCAGCTATAACAAAGCGCTTTACAAAACATTTAAAATACTATATCCAAGAAATCATAATATCAATCAGTTTTTCAAGGTGACTTGGCTGTGTCGGAGGGCGGTTCCCTAGCACCCTCTATTGATGAGCTTCCACCGGTTAAAATAATGCATTTTTATCTGCCAGTTTGGACTGCACAAATTTAAAAAGAGATGACTCTTTTAAAAATACGGAATGAAGTAAAAATTGTTTTGCATGATGAACACACAGTATGACTGCTTGATTGAGTACAAAAATTCTTTTGTGATCATTTTTTTCAGTTTTGGACCAATCTTAGCAAAATGTGGAAGCGTTCAAAGGGCTCAGGACGCAAAGTCTGTAAGTAGTGAAACTCTTCTCCCCCGCGTAATTGTTGTTCATTTCTGCTGGGCGACACTGGCCCAGAGTATGTGATGATATGTGCATGTTGCTGATGAAAGCAGCGGTACCACCACATGTGTTGTTCATTTTGTTTATTTACTTTAATTCTCATTTAAGCAACCAACATAGTGATGCACACTCATCTCAAGGAGCAGTGTTCAATTCATGTTTGGAAACTTTCAAACATTGAGTTGAAATTGTATTTGGACAGTCACATTGCTTCGGTAAGGAATTTTACCAACCTTAATCCTTGGTTGTCAGAATCATAAACATGACTGACATTTGAAATGTGAGGGAATTTATGGAACATAAGAGCTGATGTCTTGGTGGTGAAACAGGAAGATACCCCGTTTATGTAATAGGATTAGCTCAGAAGTAGGAAACCGTATATGTGAATCTGTAGTTTAAAAAGGAACTGAACTCAAAGCCCGAATAACACCCTCGCCACCCACATGACATTGAGTGTAGCATCTGTGCTCCAATTCAAGTGAGCGCTGCGTGAGCTGGCCGCCTTTTTAGCCAGCTTGTGCCTGCTGAGTGGAGTCTTCACTCTGAGGCTTTAACAATAAACTGACCATGAGAAGAAAACATCCCAGGATTAAGGGTGCCTGCCTGCCCTGCTTTGCTGTGAGCCTCCCAGTGCCTCCATTTGTTCAGGCCCCTCTGAGCTTTTCTATGTTATGCCTGACTGACATCCACTCTGTTCACCGTGTATTTTACTGTCACTGGCTTACTCCCTGGAGTTTCTTTCCAGGAACTGCTCAAACATGCAAGAAATCACTTATTTTTTTTCTTTCTTTTTTTTTTTTTACATTTCTGTAAATATGAAGACACAAAGTGTTTCATTTCACTGACTTCAGTTTTACAGGTGTACTCTTTATTACACTATTGTAATGTTATGATAGATATTTTACTACGTGAATTATACCCCGTAGGTTTCTCCCTCGTCCACCAGTATATTCAACATTTCAACGAGAAAGCCGGCAACAAATCAGGTACGACAACATGCTCTAATACTGTATGAGAACAGTGTGTTCTCGAAGACCATAATCACATATCTGACGATGAATAATACATTAGAATTATGATTTCTATGTCTGTGGTCCATCCTGAACAATTTAAGAAACTGAATTTAGTCCATGTTTCAACTTCTTCAGTTCTCTTAAGCTTTTGCCATTGTGACATAATCATCGACTGTTGAATTTATGTTGATCATTGATCTTCTACTCCTGAATGATCGATTTTGAGAGCCTTGTGATTACTGCACTGAAAAACGGTGTGTTGAATTTTTTCAGTTTGAATGTGTCAGGTGGTTGCGCAAAATAAAATCATCTGGATCCAGATTGTTTAAGTAGATTTTACACCCACTTAAAAATGTATCTCAATCCAGATGATGCTATTGCATGTGGCCAACTGATAAATAAAAATGGAGTCAATTCAACACACCATTTTCTTTCAATGCACGAAATGGCAGTTCATTCAGTGTCTGTCTGAGAAATCCGGGTTCAGAAAAAAGAAACCAAATGTATTGTTTGAAATGATTTAAATCTATTCATTGGTCCATCGTTTGGTGTAGCTGCACCCCATTTACACCAATGTTTTAGTCCACATAAGGTTCATTTTGACACGGATGCTTTCCTTTCAACCATTTGGCCACAAGTTCTACCAACTAAATCGAGAGTGCCTCCAGCGGGCACAGCTGATTTAATCTTGGGACAACTTTGAACGCCTACACAACAATGAAAATGAAACCAACAGTAAAATCGCATTAAATAATTTAGCATTTAGCTGATAAACATGCACTATAAATGGACTGCTATGGAGTTTTGATGCAAATTCACCAATTAACACTTTCAGGAACAGCGGTCACGACAGTGGACAGCTGATCATGTTATCAGGTTACAGGGTGCATGAAAGGGTTAAATACCCTGTCGAGCACACACTTGTTTGGACATTTCTGCCATGTCGCTCACTCAGAAGATAATCTACGTGCCCGTGTTTTTAGATTCACCTATTCATTTACTGATGTCTTTGTCCAGCTGCAATCCGGAGAAGATCTAAAATTCCCGGGGTGGTCATCACACAGAATACAGTGAGCATACCAGAGGGGAAAAGTGTCCCAGATTTCAAATGTAAACTAAACCCAGTCAATGTCCAAGAAGGTGAGTTTCTATATGTTTTCAGCAACGTAGTGTTTCACAGTTGCTGTCCAATGATTAACTGCAGCTAGCGCTTATTAGCAAGACAAAAGAAAACCAAAGCTCCCCATTCCGACACGCCCTTTAGGGAAATCGGCTGTTTTCAAGGCTTTGGTAATAGGAGAGCCCAAACCTGAAGTGACATGGAAGAGAGTGAGAGGCAGCATTTTAGGCAAGGAGAAATATCAGATGAAATACGATGACTCAACCGGGGAGTACTTATTGGAGGTGAATAAATCCTAGAATTAAAAATAAAACCGCCAACATGTGCTTCTGTTTTCATTGCCTTGTAACATTTGATGTCTTCCTCTAGATTCGTGCAGTAACGTGTGCAGATGCAGACACATACAAATGCATTGCAGTGAATGAATACGGAAAAGCAATTTGCTCTGTAGCACTAAATTTGACAGACGGTAAGTTACATATATGTAGAACGTTCTTGGCATCTGGTACGTACGTGTTTTGGATTTTTCATTGTTTCTAATTCCCTCTGTTTATCTACAGAAAACAATATACCTGTCTAAAAATGTTTCTTTTTATTTTATTTTATTTATTTTTTTTGCTTGTAGTTGTAACCGATCCATCAGATTTCAGAAAATTGCTGAGAAAGACCAACACAAAGTAAGATTGCATGAATGGTGTGTCAGAAAAGTTCCAGGATTGGCATCACAACGGATGTACTTCAAATCCAACTTGCAAACTACTGTATTAACAAATAAGTTTTAGCCTTTGTCTCACAAACTTTTTTTCTGGCCTTCTGTGCTTTGCCTTCATGTTCTCCTGGAAGTCGTCAAAGCACCCGCGCGTTGTCCTGCCACAACTCTGCCCACTTGTCATGCACCGAATGAAGCAAATGTGGCATGAAGCTTGAGTTTGTAAGATATCTTCTCTGACGCCAGTCCTGGAACTTTTCTTCCACATCTTGAATGCTATGTGGAGCCTTTTGTTGCAATAAAGCGTCAGTGGTACAAAATTATATTTCCATGACTTACAGTATATTCGAGGAAAACCAGACAGAGAAAGTCAAAGAAAGAAACGAGAGATACCGGGACACGTTGCAGAGGGACTATGAGACACTAGGGACAAAAGACATGCACTTGAAAATGGAGGAGAAGAGGCAGGAAACGTTGAAATATCAGGTATGAAATCAGCCAGATTGCATACAAGCTGACCTGTAATTCCTTCGGGATTCACCGGTGAAGGCAACACTCTTTCTTCAACAATACTGTGATAACTACATAGAGTTCATGGTAGCATTCAGTTGAGTTTGTGATTTATGCTTTCCTCAAACAGCATGGAACGAGTCCTCCTGATGAAGATTTGGTGAGGAAAAACGGACTTATAGGTGGCAGATGTGCAAAGGATGCTGAAAACTTCACACGTATGCTAACAGCGATACGTTTGAGTTCATATTGTTATATAGGCAAAACAAGTCTGTGTGTTTACTGACGTTGTAACAATTAAGGTGTTTTACTCAAATCAAAACAGTGATTTTCAAATTTACATCTTTCGTCAAAGGCTGTTTGCACGTAACTGTGTGCTGTAACTCTTGACTCTGGCCCGAGTTCCGTACTGACATTGACAGGGGATAGATAGATTTTAGTGCCAGGGCAGAAAATACACAAACATTAAACTGATGAGGATTCATTTCATAAGAAAATTGCTGATCATTGTTTTCCGAAGAAAAATCAGTTGTTTACCGATGTCTTGCTGAGTATTTCGATTTAGAGTCAGGGGAGAATCCTCAGGTTGGAAGTTTCGAGAGGCTGAGTGAGCTACCGGCCAGATTAATTAATTAAATTGGACATCTTAACGCAATCTTATAGTCCCAAATTGATGAAACAGAAGCCTGACCACTTTTTGGTCACGTGCATTCAATCATCTTGATTTTAACACGCACGCACGCACAGGGCATATAAGAGATAGCTTCTAGTTTGTATTCAGAGAGCAGTGGTACAATTTCAAGAATCAGAATCAGAATCGCCTTTATTGCCATTGTATAGCATACAACGAAATTTCTGACCACCAGCATTTTAAAAACGGGATTCTTTGCTCGGCGACTTCTGTAGCTTAAAAAGGACCTATATTAAACAAATATCAACCAAACAATCGCTTCAATTTAAGGGGGCTGAGATTCAATTTAATGGTGCTTGAGCACCCCCGAAAATGGCTAGTCGCTCATGATTTAAGTTAAACAAGGTATCAAAACGATTGATTGATTTTCCGAATAGTTCTCAATGAATGTAATAATTGATTACTTGATGATGAATCAATTAATTGTCGCACCTCTAGTCCAAACCAGAACATGATCAACAGTGTGCGTTGGCGTTTCTCATCCAAAGAACTGATTTAGTAATCTTCACATACTGTAATTGTAAAAATCAAATGGCAAACATCATTTAATGGGTGTGTGAGACAGTCAAATATATTCATCATGGGAAACAAAAACAAGTTGCTGATTTGATGTTTAAGGACATGTCAAGGAGCGGAGATGGGCCTTATATTCCTGCAACATAAGCCCTAACCCGATTTGTGTATTGCCCATACTGGAGGTGTACTTTCCTGAGTACCGTGTTTCTTGTAGCTTTGTTGCACTGCCTACTAATATTCTGCTATATATTTTCAGTTCCCCAGCTAGACTTTGCAGTCAAACTTCAAGAGGCAATAACGGAAGAAAAAGACACTGCACTGTTTGAATGCGTCCTGACCCAACCGTTGCCTAAAATCACCTGGATGAGCAAAGGAACCGTGCTGGAAGACAGTGAAAAATATCAAATCAGTGTGTCGGAGCACCAAATGATCCACAGGTTGCTGATCACAGACTGCTCGGACCAAGACAAAGGTGTCTATTCAGCTGTGGCTGGAAGTGCCTCAAGCAATGCAGCATTAGATGTAGAAGGTAACTACTTGCACAACAAATGCGCTGTCAGAATTTCAGTGACTCGTGATAATCTTTCTTCTTGATGTGTGCATCTTGATAATTTTGCCCCAAGCTGACCTTGAAGCAGCTGGCAAGAAGAAAACCGGAGGAGCGGGGATAGACCTCGAGGAAGTGGTCAAACAGCAGCAAATCAAAAACCAAGAAGAAATGGAGAGGATTTTGGAAGCCATCAAAGCAAAACATGACGCAGGGGAGTTGACAGAGCAGAAGACATTATCGACTTCAAGAAAAGAGGGACAAATCCTTTCCCTGACTGAACCCGTCAAATACAGTGGGAGTGACATGCATGATTCAAACAATAATTGCAACAAAGCAATGCTCAATGGCCTCTCGCCATCTCCGCAGCAGATGATAGATGGTAAGTATAATTTTTGAGTTGACACAAAAGAACAAATGCACCATGTTGCTTCCTCCTGAAAGAATGGCGGAAGACATTTTTGCTTTCCCATTTTATATTTTTTCCCCAGAAAGTACAAAAAAAACCCTGAATCAAACACTGAATGTAGCTACGTGTTTCGTGCTGTCTGAATTTTTCTTGCAATCCCTTTCTGACACAAGCCCAAACATCTTACACCATAAGAGCTAGAAAATAAAGCCAATCTAACACCATCAGTCATACTTCTTCATATGTTGCCATAATTTCCATGCAGGTAAGGTGTGATTTACCGTAATTAAAATAAAATCCAATCACAAACATCAATGCATTGACCGACCAGTCCAATTCTTTACCTTGTTACCACTTTCAATCAAGTATCTTTGATCGTATTCATTGTCTGTGAATCTTTGTTTTACTTTTACAAAACTGTACCGATAAGTACTGCGTTCAAAGTTAAACCTTCGCCCAACAGGCAGTGAAATGATAAAAGCGCCAAGATTGTAGCAAACAAAAGTCTTGTAATTCATGATAAATTAAGTTGGTAAAGTTTCTAGCAATTAACTGAGCGTCTCTTGGAAGAGTTTGGGTCCAGAGAAGCTGGCCGGGTTTCTGGGTGTTGTTGATAAACGGCCTTCGCTTTGCATGAGAGAGTTTTAACTTGCTTTTGGAGAGGTAGCAACAAACTCCATTTGTCACGTTGCATATTGCAATTGGGACAATGAGTTGGCATTACGAAGCAATATCAAGGCATGATCGCAGTCATTGCCATGACACTACTAACCTGTTGCTGCACAGATGGCTTTGGAACAGATAAACCGGAGGAGACCAAAGATGGTGATGGAAGAAACAAGCTGGAAGAAGAAACGGAACATGCATTACAAGGTAATCTTTCATACAGAAGAGTGGTTTGGAAATCTTTTACACCTGAAAAAAAATACAGAGCGCTTCAAGTGCAACTCTCATGACCAACATTAAAATACAATGCTGCACAGATGGCTTTGGAAGAGATACATCGGAGGAGACCAAAGATGGTGATGGAAGAAACAAGCTGGAAGAAGAAACGGAGCATGCAGTACGAGGTAATCTTTAGTACAGAACAGTGGTTTGGAAATCTTTTACACCTGAAAAAAAATACAGAGCGCTTCAAGTGCAACTCTCATGACCAACATTAAAATACAATAGCGTTGTAGCTTTAAATGTTCATGAAAATACTGTTATCGCAAGTCACTGTGACTTCACGCACAGTTTGTACATTAGCACGCCTCCTAAATAGAGGTAAACTAAGCATTAAATATAGGAAATTTGCACAAAAAAGTTAAATAAAACAGAACTGAGCTTGGGCACTGATTTATTCGAGCACAAGTACCACCACTGATTCTAAGACCACACCTTGACAATGACTGGTACAGAAAATATGACCACTGTTCGTATCCTCATTGATGGCAGTGGTTTCGGTGCAATCATTACATTCATGATTGTGTTGTGTTTTTATCTGTGCAGAGTCCGGGGACACGTGTGATGAGGAGTTAAATGAAAGCAATACGAAGCTCACACCAAAGAAGAAAAAATGTGAGTTTGGGCGCACGAATGCTGATGATTCAAGTTGACAAGCATTTTTTTTACCGTCGCTTTTTAGTGAGTGCCGTGTTTCGACAGTAATATTGTCAAATCCTGAGACATTGACACACTTGAAGATAGTTACCCTCGCGCTTCTGAAGCCATGTTAACACACAAAGTCATTTGGCTTCAGTGCACGCTTGCTAATTACGGTGTTTCATTTTCAATTTGCGGCTAGATTATATCTTTAGTTTAATCCTTGAGTAGCACAAAGTCGATTGTGTTTCTTTGTCTCTATAGATGAAAGTTTTTTTAATGAAGACAGCGAGGCTGAAGAATTGATTGGCCTTGCCACACAACCGAGGCGTAAAAGAATTGGCCCACTGACAGAAGATGCAGTCATTGGTAAATATCCAAATGAGCTGTTCCCCTTTTGTATGTCATATCAACAAAAATACATAATGATGAATTGCATTTTCTTTATGGTATGTCAGTGCTCTTTCCGATCGTCTTTTGTGTCATTATTTAGGACTGTCGTGCGCAACAGCGCCTGTTCATCGTTTGTACAAGGACTACACTTTTTTTAGGCTATATCCTAGTTCCCTTCTGTAAATAGATTTTTTTTAACATGTATTAGATCCAGGGGTTCAGTTCATCTGGGGATTGTCGGACATCAACGCCATCATCTGTGAAAATGCAGAGCTAACTTGTAAACTCAGCAAGGAAGACTGCGAGGGAGCCTGGTTCCGGGATGGTGAAAAGGTCCGGCACAATGTCAAATGGTTGATGTTAAGCATTGTCACGATGAGCTTTTTTTACTTTGTTTTAATGTCACTTTTCCTTTCAGATCATTACTGGTGACACTTTTATAATATCTAAAGAGGGTGCAATTCATAAGTTGCTCATAATGAACTGCCAGGAGGAGCACTCTGGGAAATACCGCTTTGAGGCTGACAATCGCAAGACAGAGGCGGTGGTCAACGTCAAAGGTTTGAAAACTCATCATGACAACAATCAGGTTTGATAGCAATGCCGCAACACTTACCTGAGTTCATATTTTCCCTGTTCAGATCCACCAAGATTCGAGCCAGAAGACCTCAATGCATTCACAGAGCCCTTAAGAATTAAAGTAGGGCACAATGCAGTCTTTAAACTCAATTTTCTTGGCTTCGAGCCCATTAAGATCAAGTGGTACAGAGAAGGAGAGGAGCTCCATGATGACGCCAGCAGCACCAGGATAGATAAATTGGCCAATCACAGCCGCCTGCTGCTGAGCAGGTGCCAGAGGAGGGACTCAGGAGAGATCAAGATCAGGCTCAAAAATGAGCATGGCACCGCTGAGGCGATAACACAGCTCATTGTGCTTGGTGAGCCAATGATTCATTCAAACGAATTACACACAGAGTTCGATTTTTCTATGTAGTCTGACATGTTGAAACGACACTTCAAAGACCTCGCCTCTTTATTTGTATTCAGACAAACCCACTACCCCATTGGGGCCCGCAGAGATAACACTTAGTTCAGCTACGTGCATTGAATTTAAGTGGAGGCCTCCAAAGGATGACGGCGGCTCGCCTGTGATGAATTACATCATGGAACGACAACAGATTGGCAGAAACACTTGGAAGAAACTAGGGGAGATTCCGGGTGTGCCGTTCTACCGCGACACAGATGTGGACCGTGGACGCAAATATTGTTACAGAATCCGAGCTTTGACCTCAGAGGGTGTGAGCGAAGTGATGGAGACTGAGGACCTGCAGGCTGGCATACTGGGTGAGGCGTCATGGGATGACATATTTCTCACCCACAAATATGTGCTGACCTTACATAAACTAAATAATAATTAATCCTGTAATCAATCATAAAAACATCACTGATGATACACTCGCCTGACTTGTGTGCGAGCAGCGTGGAATCGGGTCACAGTTAGTGATGGTGTAGAGGTGGGTGTGAATGGTTGTTCATCTCCATATGTGCCCTGCTGGCGACCAGTTTGGGGTGTAATCGACTGAAAGTCAGCTGGGTGAGGCTCCAGAAGAATTGAAATGTATTTAATGCACGGACTAATGGACGAGCACAAATCTACACAAAAATGTAAAGTGTTTTTTTGCTCTTATTAAAAACATATATGTGTTTCCCCGCGACCCGACTAAAGCGTTCCCCAGTGCGCCTGCACCTCCAAAAGTGGTCAGTGCTTTTGACGACTGCATCAACCTTTCTTGGATTGCACCAAGTAACACGGGAGGCTCACAAATTATTGGCTACATGGTGGAAAAACGCAAAAAAGCAAGCAATCTCTGGACTGGGGTCAATGCTTCAATGGAGCCAATAAAAGGTTCGTTCATGTTTCATTTTGTTGAAGTTGTAAGTGTTTGGAACGTTTACGATAACAGTGTTGTTGTATTCCCAGAGAAGAAATGTGCAGTGAAAGATGTTGTGGCAGGTATGGAATATGAATTCAGAGTTTTGGCTGTGAACCTTTCGGGACCTGGGGAATTTAGCAACCCTTGTGACTTTGTCTTTGCTCGGGATCCCAAAAGTAAGTGAGGCAATTGAAATGAATCCATAAACCTCCAAATATTCGTCTTGCTCTTTGATTTGTTTTAACTAAAATGACATGTTTCTTGTTATCCGCAGAGCCCCCTGGGAAAGTTATTGGTTTAAAAGTGACAGAAACTTCTTTTAACCACTTTGTCTTGACCTGGACCAAACCAAAAGACAAACCTGACATAGAGGATGAAGCTAAGGGATATTTTGTGGAGATAAGGAATGCGCAATCCCTAGAATGGTCACGAAGCTTCACCATCACCACCACCTACACTGTAAAAGGCCTGAGGGCAATGGATATGTACTGGGTCAGAGTCAATGCAACCAATGATGGAGGAGAGGGCCAAATGGAGGAGCTGTCCAATTATGTCCTTGCCATGCCGCCCCTTGGTATTCTTCTTCACTCATTCTTAATTTTCAGATAAAAAGACAATGTCTGGAAGCAGTGTCAGATTGTATGATTCATTTCGGCATTATAGACGATTGTCGAAATGGCATCTCCTCAATTTACTCAATTTTATTTTGTTACATGGGAGCACAAAATAATCACCTGAATCCAGATATAGTCAGAGATTATACATCTCTTTTAAAAAATGATCTAGATACAGATGATGTTATTGTATGCAACCACTTGCCGAAATAAAATGGATTAATTCAGCACAATTTTTTCTGTGTAAAGGCAGAACACAATTTTAAAAAACATTTCAAAAACTTTGACATGTTTGTGTGTCTATGCAATTATTGGATCATTTCATGAACAAAAGTGTCATTCACTGGAAAACATTCTATGTTGAATTTTATTTCATCAAATGGTTGCACAAAATCAAACCAGCTGGATACATATTTTAAGAAATGTGTTTGGACACAGATACTTTTATTTTGTGCAACCACTTGAAGAAATCAAATTAGGTAAATTCAACAAAACTTTGTTATTAGTCATTTAAACCCTGCTTCAATGAGAGAGATTTTTTTTCTTTTCTTTTTTTGTAGTGAGACCAAAGTTCACAAATAAAAAGATGAAAACATTTGTGGTGGTGAGGGCAGGAAACACCGTCAGGGTGACCATAAACTTTGAGGTGAGATTCAATCGTTTAACATGTCTTAGACTTGGACTTTAAAAATCCAAGTCAACATAATATTCTGTGATGTCATTCCTATGATAAAACTAATGCCACTTTCCAAAGGCTTCCCCACCACCGGACATCATGTGGCTCAAGGACAACGGGCCTGTGCCAAAGCGAGTCACAGTGAGTAACTCAGATGGAGCTTCACAGATGTTGATCCCTTCGTCAGAGCGCTCTGATTCTGGCATCTACTCCATTTTGGTGAGAAATTTGGCAGGACAGGAGACTTTCAGCACAGAAGTCAGGGTCACAGGTAAAATGATCATGCTGTAAGGCAGCATGTAGACTGCTCTTCAATTAAATACTGTATCACTTTTATACTGTATGTCTAAACGTGCTTGCAGATGATCCTAAGCCTCCTGGACCAGTAGAAATAGAGGAAAATGTGCCAGGAACAGTGCAAGTGACTTGGCAACCTTCTCCTGATGAGAAGCTTGATGACCGACTGCATTACACAATTTCCAAACTGGACTCGACCAAACACACGTGGATCACAGTGGCCGACAGACTCTTCAATAACAAGTTCACTGTTTGCAATATCATGCCCGGGAGGGAATACCATTTTCGGGTCTATGCCAAGAACGACATGGGTGTGTCCGCACCTTCTGAGTCACCCACCTGGGCGGTGGGGAGAAAGAAAGGTATGTGCGACATACAACCAGGGTGCACCTACCTACCCCGTAGATCAACAGCGATGCCGTCCACCAAAAAGCACATACATCGGACCCTCGTCTATTCACGGTTTGGCATGAACAAATTCTTGATTTTTATGGAAAGCTATCCTAAACCCATGTTTTTGTGCTCAGGCCAATGGCATGTTTTATATAAAAATGGAGCTTTGGGCAATTGAACTATGTTGAAGTGAGAGGAGGATCTTCTTTTAGACTATCCATAGCCGTGTCTAAGTGAACAAAAATACTTTACCATGTTGTGGTAGTGATGGACAAATGAAAGTTCATTAAGCACTTGTGATCATTTTGGATTCCTCCAGATGAAACTCTTGGTTTAATGATGCAGTGGAAATATAATAAAGTTCCATTGCACGATCCTTTACCTTGAAACCAACAGCACCATCTGGAGCAGGCATGTCCAACTCTGGTCCTCAAGAGACCTTGTCCTGCCTGTTTTTCATCTCTCCCTGCTGCAACACAACTGATTCAATTGGTCAGGATCGTGATCAAGCTTCTTCAGAGCTTGCTGATTAGCTGATCTTTTGAATCAGGTATGTTGCAGCAGGGAGCGATGGAAAAGAGGCAGGACAGCAACCCCCGAGGACCCAGTTTGGACACCCCTGATCTAGAGGAATAAAAAAATATATCACAAGTGCTTCATGAAGCTTTATTTTCCCATCGCCATGTTGTCACATCGAAAGACAATGACAAACATTTTAGAGTGGGTGTCAATTATTCACAGATATACACTACTCCCAGCAGGGGTTCTGTCGATATCCCTTGTGAGTATCAAGGGTTCACTGTATCCTCTTTTTTTTTCGGAAAAATTGATAACAAGAAAGAAAAAAACATGCTTTTTATTGGCGTTTCTGGGATTTGGATTGCTTTGTCATTGATTAAACAAAGTAACCTGAAGCACACAAATATAGTAAACCACATAGTAAACAAATAGTGAATAGTGTGATTCAACATTGAAAATACTTCTGTTTAGGAATCCGGCACAGGTCATTTTTTGAGGGTCACGTGCATGTTTATGCTCAAACTTGATTTAACTAATTAACAGTCACTCTGCTGTTTCTACAGCAGAGGAAGGCAGGGTGAGAGGGCAGCAACACAGTCAAAAAGCAACACACACTAACAAATATTGTTATGGTATATCATTATTGATGATATAATAAAATCTGTATGCAATATAAAAATATGTTTTTAGTGTGTTGAGAAAAAAAAAGATGTTCCGCTTCATCTAGTGAATCAAGTGTGACGCTCCCTGACTAATTCTAAATTGCAACAGTGCAAACAGCACCTTAGTACTTGACTTCATTTTCATCACAACTCCTTCTCATTCATGTTTTGCAGAAAAGCTTTCACTGACATTACCGAACCGCGAAGAACGTGACCTGCGATGTGCTCCGGATTTCATCGTACCACTGAAGCTGCATGCAGCACCAAAAGGCTACGAATGCTACATGAGCTGCGCTGTTACAGGGAACCCCAAACCTCGAATCACATGGTACCGAGATCACATCAACCTGAACACAAACACCAACTATTACATCTCCAACACCTGTGGAGTTTGCTCCATGTTGATCCTCAGCGTTGGCTCTAAAGATGTGGGCAAGTACACTGTCACAGCAGAGAACGCCCTGGGCCGATCCGAATGTTCCACCATGCTCAGTGTCAGAGGTAAGGGGTAACAGTTCCACAACTGGTATTCATTGTGACGCGAGCCATTCTCCATTTGGCACAGCCCGTGTGCCATATGCACAGATCAGATAATTAAATGAATCAAATGGGGGAAATTAAAAGGGCTGTGAAAATATGCTGCTAAATAGTGATGGAGAAATGAAGCTTCATTGAAGCACTTGTAGTCATTTTTTACTCTTGTAGGTGCCACTCTTGGTTTAAGTGGAAATGTCATAAATTTCCATTGCACTACCCTGTATCTTTAAACCAAGAGCACCATCCAGAGGAGTAAAAAAGATCATATAAAAATCATGAATCTTCATTGCCCCATCAGTTATGGTAAGTATACTGTAATTCTTGATTCTTTAAGACTTTCTTTTGACTGAAGCAAGTGAGTGACATTTTGTCATGATACCTGTGAACGTTCATAAAATCATTAAAAAAAGAAAATAAATCACACTTCATTACGAGACAGATTTTTTTCTTCATGATTCAAAATGTGTTTGTTTCTCTTTTATACAGAGTGAAGAATCTGACACCAACCAGGGTTGTGTTTCTTTTTTTCCCCTTTTCTTTTTTTTTTAGGTCGCTCAGATGCTTTTGTTGTTGTCATGCAATAATCTGTTGGTTTGTTACAAAAGCTGAAATAAATGTTTTCTTTGTCGAGATTTTGTGGAGTCTTTTATGTTATTTGCAGCGGATTTTGTGCCTTTACGACTTTGTCTTCATTAGAAAATAATATGAGCTCTCTTTTATCCAGTCCATTCTACTTATGAGTGCCATTTGTGTCCCTGGGAAATAAAATGTATCAGTGCATTACCTGCAATGCAATACATTAACTGCATTTTTTCCGTAATATTATTAGAGAATTAAGTTTCCTGAACAGTTATTTGTTTCATATTAAATAAATAAAAATAAAATTCTCAGCTCAGTCATGTTACCTAAATTATTTTCTTTATTATTATTATTATTAATCTTTTTGAAAACAACTGAGTAAATTTCTCAATCCATCGTTTCATCCATTTTCTATCCATAGGCTGCTCTCTTGAGGTTGGTTTTGAATTTATTTCTGTTGCCGCCATTCGCTCTTTCAACACTGAGTGGCGCCAGACAGGCAGAAAATGAAACAGGGCCGCTTGATGACTACCGTAATGATCAATAATGAACCCAACCGCAGAGAATATTATTACCTTTTTCATTTTGATCGATTGATTGGTTATTTATTTCATAAAATTTTACATTAAATAAAATACATCTTTAAAAATAATATTTTTGGTGTACAAAATGGCAATAATGCAAAAAGCCCATGCTTTGATTTAAAGCTAGAAATTATGTTACATAACATAACTTTACAAAACAGATATGTTGGATGGCTGGTTGGTATATTTGGAAATAAATGAATGGACTGGCTTCAAATATGCACTGTTCAATCGATCCGGCCTCAATTGATTGTTGTCTGTTTGTAAATGACAAGCAACGACACCATTCCTGAACCTGTAATGGGAATGCGGCATATGTGCTCTATTTTCATAGACAGGCGCACATGCGTTTGATGTGAAGAAACAAGTCAAGTTTGCTGTGTTTGGGGAATTGGGTAGACCATTCTGCACGTTTCTGAGTGTTACAGCATTTTCTATCACATGCCCCCAGCGCACCTGACAATTTGTTGGCAGAAAGTGAGCGAGACATTAGACCAGGTCAAAGCAGGTCTAATTTGTGGCACAGGTGGTGTCATGCGATTTTGGTGGATTTGTTCAACGCGCAGTGTGTCGTGGATGTCATCGTATTTCATTCATATGACAATAACAGAGAAAAATCTGTCTAAATCATTATGGAAATGAAATCAACAAATTATAATTATCATCTGTAATACATATTTTTAAAGCACTCTTTTCATTGCAGCACAAAAATTGGGGTGGTAGTTGGGGCCAGTGACCAACTTGACATCATCCACAAGTGGAGCTTTTCTTGCAGTTCCTTTTGAATGTACTTTGCGCGCGCCATTCTGCATGGATCAGAGACAGTTATGCTTCTACCATGCAGACTACATTTCACCCCTACGCTCATTTTTAAAAGGTAATGACGGGAGACGCTTCCAATGGTCGAGAAACAAGCCGGCTGTGTTCACTCCCACAACGGCACAAACTCCATTTTTACCTGCGTGCATCTATGACAATACCAAGGGAAAGAAAATTTCACCTAAGCACACAGTTGGAGCACGCTTTGCACTAAATTTGCGCTTGGGATGAAAATAGCGGCCTTAGACGTTTGTATTTCATGAGTTTTCCATAACTGAAAAACTGTCATCATGTTCTAAAAAGGTTTGCCTCTGAGGACAATGTTGAACTGTGTGATGATTGCTGCTATGTAACACAACCAGTATTGCCGTCGAGTGTTTGACACGAAGCAACAGAATGATGACCAAATAGCAAACATTACATCGTGTCATTAATGATCTGCCGCTGACGGACGCATTCAAATGAAATGTTCATCTATTTGTGTGCACTGTAAAAGTAACGTGGAGGTGTTTGCTCGTCCGGTGAATGTTGACCGCCACAGTGTTCCATTGTGGTCAACGTTATTTCAAATTTCCGAGATGTAGTATGAGGTCAGGAGAAAGGTTTCACTTGGTGAAAAAAATTCTCCTTTAGTGATCAGGATATTTGTTTAACTTGAAGAGAGCCACGAAAAAATTCATCGTTCAACACGTGTGATGCAATTTCCCATGTTTGACTTGCTACTGCGTTGCAGTCCGCAGCTTAGTTGAAATTTTGGTCGGAAGCGCACAAAAGGGGTGTTCACACGGCACACATTCGCATCGGTGCTGCACCGACGTATTTTGTTGCGATATATCTTACACAGGTGTAAATTTTGTGGAGCATTCCACACGTAAAAAGCTGCTTACTAAAGAGAAGCGTTTTAACCCCGGTGCAGCCCCACTTGCGTTCACACGGCAGTTTCTGCGGCCGTGCAATACGGAAATAAAACATGCTCATCCTTTTCCCCGCCTTGTTTGTGACCTATCGAAAAACCATGGTTTATACTTCTCCAGACAAATCAACGCTGTGGTGTATCAGACACCGTAAAAGGATGAGAGAGAGAAAGGAAAGATGAAGTACAACAGATCAACTCTTCTCACGCGTAGCGAATCTACCCCTCTAGCGTTCACACGTCCCATTTTATGTCGGTGCTTCCTCGCCAACTAGCATTTACTCCGGAGTAAATTTCCGGAGTAAATTTCCGGAGTGCTACACCGGAGAAAAAGTTGCCGTGTGAACACCCCTGGAGTGTCCTTTTAAAGTAGTTGTCCGTTCAATGGGCATACAATCCATTTATAAAAACGTTTTTTTTTTTTTTTTTAGATATTAGAGTAAATGCTCCAGCTGCCACTTTATAGCTGATTTGGAAAAAGCAATCCCATTAATTCGAAGTGCAGATACTTGTGTACAAAGCAGTAAAAGTCGAAGTACTGATTCATCACATTTACTGACAGTAAATTAAAAAGAAACTGTCTGTGAGAGTCACAAAGGTAAGAATGAATTTTTAGTTTGGCTAAGTTGGCACGATTGCAGAAAAACGGGTTAAAACTAGGGGTTAGGGTTTCACAGTAGGGTTTGAAACTCTGGCTATTTTTTCAAAGTGGGATTTCAAACTAGGATTAGAGTTTCAAAGTAGGGTTTTAAACTAGGGTTAGGGATTCAAAGTATGCTTTCAAACTATGGTTAGGGTTTCAAACAACGGTTAGGGTTTCAAAGTTGGGTTTGAAACTAGCGTTGCGCTTTCAAAGTAAGGTTTTAAACTAGGATTATGGTCTCAAAATATCTTTAAATTTGAGTTTAAAAAGGGGGGGTTTAAACTAGGTTTCGGGTTCCAGAGTAGCGTTTTAAATTAGCGTTACAGTTTAAAAGTTAGGGTTTTGAACTAGGTTTGAGGTTCCAAACTATTTCTCCCAAAAAGTTTTGTTTGGTTCATGACATGACCATTCATTTCAAATGGTAAATTATGGACTGTAAATCATCTCATCCCGGCTTTAATATTGTGAACTCGGGTTGCAATTTCTTCCCTCATCTCAGAGATAAGACGAGCACAGTGCACGCATGTTTGGAGTGGAGATGGCTGTACTCTGCATGAGGGAGTGTGCGTGGCATTCCTCGGGGATCACTTTATCTTGCTCCTGCTGGCTTCACACACCGCTGAACCGCGCAGAAACACTCATGCATATGCATACGTATGCAAAAACAACAAACGTTGACGACACACTCTGTATAGCACCCCGTCTATTGTTACTGGGTAGATAAGATCTGAAGCAGACATTTGAGAGGTGGCGTCCTGCTGAGCTCCACTTGAACACAGCCAACGAGATGTCCTAGTCTTGTTTCACATTCAATGCGGCAATCGCATAACGAGGGCCGGCTCGACTATCATCTGAGAGACAAGGTGGCAAATGGAAATGTTGACTGAGTGCTCGTTGCCTGAATATGCTGAATGATCACAATGCCCCTTGATTATTCAAGAGCCATCTGCTTTTAAAGATCACTTGGGAGTTTGCAACGTGCACAAAAGCAGTTGTCCCAACTCAAGGTGGACGACGACTTCTTTTTGAACGGAAGATAGCACAGATGTGAGAATAGTACACTGTTTTGGGGGGCCTAAAACCATGATTTAAGTTGGAGAAACTTGATGACAACAAATTTGCGTATGAAAGCAAGCAAATTATTTTGACTTCAGTCTTGCCGTTGGGGTTCAATAAAAGGGACAATTCATATTTGTTGTGAAATGCGAGAAAGCCATTTTTCACAACAGCAAAACGTGAAACATTTAAATCTCTTGCCCATCTTAAAATCTGAAAGATGTGCCAGCTCAAGACACTAAACCTTGATAGGATTTTGAGTCTGTTAATGTGAAAGTTGGCTTTCATGCATTTTCAACAAAGAAAAAAAAATATTCACCAGAAGTGATTGTACCCCAACTTCAAGATATGAGTAAAAACAACTCAGGAAATTGTTTTGGATCGAACAACTTGCTTTGATGTGCAAACTAAAATTGTTGACAGAAATGTCAATATTTTCTCATTTAAAGTTGTTCCAACTGAAAATTACAGTTTTAGTCCCCCCCCACCCCCAAATATGTAAATTGTGTGTTTTAACAGTGTGTAAATCTCCACTAAACTGATGAATGCTGAGTCTTCTGTGAAGTGTGAAAAGTATTTGAGTATTTGAATTTGCAAATCTGCTCCCGAAAAGTCTTGAGTGCCTTTTTTGAAAGAGATTCCGATTCAAAAGACATGTTCTTTCTCATGTCATGTCAATAGCAACAATAATATTAATAATAATTAAATGATGTGGAAAACAACTGTAAATAGCACTGCGATTTATCCATTTTGTATTTATATTGCACTTAATTGAACAGTGTTTGTTTGTTTTTTCTTCTTCTTTCTGCCTACATTCTTGCTGCTGGAGGCTGTAAATTTCCCCAGTGTGGGACAAATAAAGGATATCTTATGTGACTCGCTATGCAGCTGCACTTTGTCAAGATTTGACACAAGCGGCTGAGTGTGACTTTTTAAACAATTAATGAAGAAGATAAGAAAAGAAAACCGTTATTAGTCTCACAATGAAGAAATCCCCTATTTACAGCAGCAAAATTATGAAAGGGAGAATTGTATAGACTGTATGTACAGTGTATAAGAAAAGCAACCTAAACCCACATGAGCAAGCATTTGGCAATGGTAGCAAGGTGACTCATTGCTTTGAGATGGAGACACTCAACAGAGCAACGGGGTAGAGAGAGAGATCATTCATCCCTGAGGCGACGGCGTTAAACATCTGTTCTGAGTTGAAAACGTGAAGTCTTCACATCTTCTCTGGTTCACAAGTTGTCTGCACTGCGCCTGCAGTCAAACTGTTCTCCTCAAAGCAAAGACCCGGCAACAGTGTGAAATCAGCTGTTTTGACTCCCTCCCTCTGCGTGTGTGTATGTCAGGTGTATATCCATTGTGTCTTTCTTTTTACTTTGGCGGTAAAATGAGCTGCTTGGATTGCACAGATTGTACAGTATATCGAATGGAACAAATTATACAGGGCAGCTCGTGTGTCTCCCCTCCATGACTTGAATTTGCCATGTCATTTAGTCCACGACCACAGCAGACGAACAACTAGGATGACTTTCACGCTATTTGCTCCTTGTTTTTATTAGTGTGCTGACCCCTGGCCCCCAGTCTCCGTGGCGTCGGCGTCAACAAGCGTCTAACGACGTGTGAACTTTTTGGGGCATGCCGGGACAATGGCGCCCATAGACAGGTGCAACCCCCACCCAGCCCCCACTCACAGCTCCCCCTGCAACCAGCGGTTGCAATGTTCAGCAGGACCACTGCGGCATTCCGACAACGCTGGCACCTGATTTTAATTTTGATGCATGTTGTGCGTGAATACAAATCGGCCGATGGAAATAATATAGCTCGTGTAAGTTGAGGGGTTCGTTGTTTTTCAGTGGATGGCTCTTCTTTACGAATGACAAAAGGAGAGATGGAATCCTTTAATGCGGTTTATTAAAAGGAGAAAGAAAAAAACCCGTCTGCACCTCCGAACGGATGAACGAGAACACAACCCCCTTTCAGGAACGAAAACACTTCCTCTTCTCTTTAGCCAATCAGACGCAAGCAACATAAGAATGTTTCAACAATTATTAAACAGAATATCATTTAGATAACTATAAGATAAAATAATATAATGCTCAAATATAAAATGAAAATAATTAATAATTTAACATAAGCTTACACGAGCTAGCTTGGCTTAGGTTTTTGATTCCTCAAGAAATCCATTTCTTGTTCCAATTGCGCACACCTTTTGCGCGCTAAAAACTCCCCTTGCACTGATCTGTGTTCCATTTCACGCTACCTGCAGCCACAATATTTCTCCAGGCTAATGATTGCCCCTTTTTTGATTGTTTCTGTCAGCTGGATCCATTTCGGTGAGCTCCCGGCAAAAGCGCCCCCTCCGCAACTGAGACGTCTCGCTCCCCGCTGAGAAGAAGATCACTGCGGGTGTTGTATTGTGGGGCACAGAAAGAACAGAGGTTCTCTCTTCGACACATTCTTCATTACAGTAACCTCCTCCTCATAGGGTGCGTTATCGCCCCGAGCAACAGGTTCACCCTATAAAGCCATCGTAAAAAAAGGTGTCACATCCAGTGCAAGCGTGACGTGAATGCCTGTTGCTGGGTTTTTTTTTTTTTTTTTTTTTTTTTGCTCGGTTACCAGACTCAAACATTTGAACCCCAAATCTGGTTGGGGACGCCTAAGATTCAACGAAACTAACTTTTAGTCATCTAATCTGAATTTAGATTTTGTGCTGCACTCAAAAAACGTACTCACGGAGCTCGATGCAAACTTTTTTTTTTCAATGAGCCATTGTTCCCTTTATTCATGTGTGTATGTGCGTCTTCCCAGGTTGATGAGTGACCCATTAGCAGCGTGAAATGGACAATCAGATTTGCGATTTGCAACAGCCATTCATACACACCGGGCACCTGCGGTGAAGGGTGCTGCTGGTGGCGCCCGGACACGCTGGGTGTGTCTTTGAGCGTAGACCAGCCCACCCACTCCGCCGCTTCCCCTTGCCGATCACTATTTGAGGAGGCGACGACAGTGCACTGATTCCTCAGCACATTTTTTTTTAAACCTGGGTGGATGTGGTGTGCGCGCGAGGCCTTTCTAACTCAACAAACCTCTTCCTGCAGCTGAGCGTGCTCTGTGGGAATTACAACTTGGTTTCTGAGAAGACAACATGCCTCGGTCATTTCTTGTCAAGAAGTATTTTTCCAGCAAGAAACCATGCTACAGGGAAAGCCTGTTGGTCAGCCAAACTGGTATGTTGTGCAAGCTTCTCTTTCATGTTAACGTCCCTCTGAAAACCGTGTAAAACCGCAACTTGTATTTTAAGTTGGACAAACTTAAAATGTTAATTACTGACAGTTTAGGCAATAATATTAGCGCAGCAAATATTTTTACTTGGATCTTTAAGTTGGGGTTCAGTAAAAGGGACAACTGTTATGGAAACTCACAAGAGCAAAACTTAGTTGAATCCACCAACTTAATATATGTTATTGACTTGTTGCCTTGAATTTGTGAGTCCACCCAACTTTTTTTTTTGCAGCAATATGTGGGGAAGATTCCCAAGAATGATAGCAAGATTAGCATGTTGTAAGATTAAATTCATATTAGGGTCCTTATAAAAGCACTATGTATGATATCTGAATATATTTTCTTTTCAACAGCTTTTGTCCCGGAAAGCTTCCCACGGGCTGCCCTTCCGACTCAGAACCACAACTCTGCCCTCACCTGCCACCCCGCAGTTCCATTCACGCCATTGCCTGCTCCCCTTTCCCCGATTGCCCCGGCATCCCTCCCTCCGTCACCACTCGGGCCTCTTGATCTCAGTAGCTCTCCGTTCTGCAGCAGCGGCGAGGAGGACGAAGATAACGGTCGTTCTTCGGACCCCCCGAGCCCGGATGCCCTCCAAGCCGTCTACCACTGCATGTACTGCGCAAAAAGCTACACCAGCCTCTCGGCTCTGTCCCACCACCAAACGTCCCACCTGCGTGTCCCGTCGCTGCCCGCGGAGGCGTCTGCGTCCAGGCCGGCCTTCCATTGCAAACACTGCCCGAAGGAGTACACCAGCCTGGGCGCCCTGAAGATGCACATCCGCTCCCACACGTTGCCGTGCGTGTGCACCACCTGTGGCAAAGCCTTCTCCAGACCGTGGCTGCTGAGGGGACACATCCGCACCCACACAGGTTGGCTTACGATTCAACTATTTTTCAATGTATTTGTTTCATGTATCTGTGTTATGAAAAGTGAATTTGCGGTTTCGGTATTTTAGTGACAAACATGATTTGACTTCTGGGTTGGTTAGTTTTGGATTAATCAATATAAAAACGTTCTACATTTGCATACATTTATTCGAAACCAGACCAGGCAAAAATGTTCAGCATTATTTTCCAAATAAAAGCAGCTGCGCGCAAATAAATGTCTGAGAGTATTAACACAAAAACTGATAATCAGTCTGCTTTCATGGTAGAAATCAAAGAATATTTACTGTTGAGCCTTGTCTAATTTTTAATGAAGACTTAGGCCTACTGCACGAATGTTTCTTCATTTTTGTCCTCACGGTGGTACCTGGAATGTCACCTGTGTTTTTTTCAGTGGTACGTGATGTCAAAGGTTTAAGTACCACTGCATAAACGATGAATCGGTGATCAAAATAGTTTGACCTGATTATCGATTCATTGTTGCACCACTAATCTCAAGGCATTCTCCTTCCTTCAGGCGAGCGCCCGTTCGCTTGTCAACACTGTACCCGGGCCTTCGCCGACCGCTCCAACCTGCGGGCACACCTGCAGACACACTCGGAAGTGAAGAAGTACCAGTGTGGCTCCTGCTCGCGCACCTTCAGCCGCATGTCTCTGCTGCACAAACACAACGCCTCGGGATGCGGCAACCCCACCTCTTAGACGGAACCACATTCCCTGTTTCCACCCGAAGGACTCTTCTACGACTACTTGAATGCATTTTTGATTTCAGAACTGAGATTTCAAATGAGCAGCGGCCTGTCAACAGTGAGCGCGTAGGACACGAGAGCAGCTGGACATGCGGTTAAATCCCAGGAAACTCCCATTGGTGCCGGCCGGTCCGGAACTCTGGCCATGCTGCAGCTGCTTGGGGGTGTTTTTGGTGTGTATGCGTGGATGCCATTCCTTATTATGCATACAAGATGTATATGTGTGTGTGTTGTGACAGCTGCCTGTGAAAGTGGGCGACAGGTGACCTCCACTGTTCTTGACCAAAGGACCCAGTTTGCTTCACCAAAATGTCTCTGGTGTCTTAATGGTGCATGTGCTTTTAATTTTTTGACATCATTTTATTCATCTTTTTTTCATAATGTTTGTGCATTTGCCTCCCCTCCATCACATGTAAATAAAAGCTTTGTTGTAGAACAAAATGCATCCTGTCATCGTGTCTTTTTGAATACGCTCCGGTGTTAATCAACATTTCACCAGGCACCGTATTGACTTGCAACCTCAAATGAGTTCATCAGGACAGGCGAGACAGGTTCTCAATGGGAAGATGAAGTTGTGTGCCTTCGTGGGAGCCGGGGATGGATTTGTGGGATGGTGAGTGATTTGGGGAGCACCTGCATACACCTGCCATGCTGTCAGCATGCACTTAGATGAACATGTGGAAAACTCATACAAGAGGGGAGGCGTTGAGTGAAAGAAAAACTGCCTCATTATTCTTTCCCTTTTCATTTGTCAATCAAAAATGAAATGGTGACCAATTCGTTTTTTTATTGAACAAAATATATGTAAAAACAAAAACTTCAGGATTCTGTTCAAGTCTCATCAAAACTACAAAATTGAAAAGTGCACAACAGGAGTGAGTTTGATTTTATTTTTTATTTTTATTTTTTTGCTGATGACTGTGATAGGGAGGGTTCGCCGCTGTGGGAGTGAACACAGCTGATTTGAATTGGGACCAATCAATGTGGCTCCATTAATTACAGAGCTCACAGTTGCACACAAGAGCCCCTGTGACCCGAACGTTTGTTTACAAGCCTTGTCTGTGTGCTGTCAAACTCATGTTGACTGCTTTTTACCATATGAGCAGCTAGCAAGTCAACACCACGCCTGCAACTTGTAAGTACATACTTAACCAATTCCCATCATGAATCACCCACATCTGTTTAAACACCATATTGCCAATATCATCGACCAAATTTGTTGGTAGAAAAAGAAAAAAAAACTGGGTTTTTTTGCTGTTGACCACACAATTCCAAATGTGTGTGTGTGTGTGCGTGCGTGCGCGTGTGTGTGAGACGGCGGGATTGAAGCAAACTCCTATTTTTTTTCACAAACACTAGTTGTGTGCAAAAGATCGAAAAACGAATTTTCCTCAGATGATTTTGAAAACGGCCGGCCCTTGTTTCACATGGACTTCAATCCATTCATCCATTGATTCCTCTATCTATCCATCTCTGCAACATGGCGCCCAAGTGGTTAGCACGTCTGCCTCACAGTTCTTTTGCGGCCATCTGTTCCACAAACTCTTGTTACCTCAGAGGAACTTTGGGAGGAAGCGAATGCTGAGTGCTTTCAGCTGAGGGAGAACATGTAGGGTGCACATATGGCCGCAATGTGTCTGCGATCCCCCCACTGCCCTCCGGACCCACATGCACTGACGCCAGCATGTCTTGGTGAAGTAACAATGTGCGTGTTTCCTGCAATAGCTCCTGGTGTTGAGAGGTAGATGTGTGTGTGTGTGTGTGTGTGTGTGTGTGTGTGTGTGTGTGCGCGTGTGTGTGTGCGCGCGCGTGTGTGTATGTGTGTGTGTGTACGGGGGGGCAGATTCAGTAAGATGCATCTCAAATTGCATGACTTCGCTTGGCCAATGTAAACAACCCCGGAAAGAGTAGACACATGTGCTTGGGTACATGCGACAATCACGACGACTTGCGAGCCTGTCCAGTCAATTAAACATTGATCAATCTGGACTTTTTTTTCTTGCATTACCTAAGTGCACTTTCAACAAATGAAAAGCAGAATTTTTCTGGCTGTTTTGAAATACAACTCTCGATAATTTGTGGCAGAGGCAGTCCATCACGTTGTTGCTTTGAGGCAATGAGGTCACCGCCGTGTGGGTGTGCATCCCATGTTTGGAATATCATGTTGTCTGCCTCAAAGTGCTCTAGTGTTGGCAGCGTCACACATGCAGCCCCTGACTAATGTGGCATTCCTGAGCCATTAGTGACAGACATACAATACTGCTGTGTCACAGAGAGAATGCAGCTCCATCTGCTGCTGTCCAAGTAATAATGTGATTTTCTCCCCAAAGAGGAAATCATATAATGGTGAAGCGGTAATTAAAAAAAAAAGTGGGCCGGGGGATTTCCATCAATTTAGAATTTTCAAAATGAAGGAATGCAATATCAGCATCACTGCCTCATAACACTGGTCAACAGCAACTTTGAATCAGAAATGGCTTTATACGTCCCTAGATGTATTTTTGATCCTCGTTTATGAGGTCTCTTTTTTTCCTAGCACATGAGATTTTTGAGATATTTTTCATTTTTTTAAAGTTTGATCTACACTGAAGAAAATGTGTTGTATATACTCAATTTTATTTTCATAAAATAATCAGATATATTTGTTGAGTAGATGTAGTCTACTTAAAAATGTATCTGGATCCAGATGATTTTATTTCATGCAATCATTAGATGTAATAAAATTGAGTACATTCAAGAAATATTTTTTTTCAGTGAACCAAAGCTGTTATTTATCATGAGTTGAAATTTATATGCATGACGTTTCAGAGAAATATTCCACCTGTTGCTGAACCCAGCCCTAACTTTATAAATATGGTTAAAAATGACAATATTACATATTATGTTTTATTATATTAATGTGAAAACCTGATGTGCTCGCAAAAAACCCCCCGGCAGATTCGTAATCATCATCTTGAAAAGTTGACTTGCATCTCAGATTAAAAAACAAACAAAAACAAAAAAAAGTCGTAAACTGTGTTGACCAGTGTCATTTGAGAACGTCCGTCCACGTCCTCTCCTTTGCAGGGCTTTAGGGTCACACGCTGTAGTCTCTCTGAGGTCACCCTGAAATGATCGCCTGCCAATCACAGCAGCAACAGGAAGGCAGACAACTCACATTCATGTCAATTTAGTCTTTAATTAATTTGACATCCGCTCGAGATCCCAAACAAGCACATGAGGAAGACTCTGTGATGAGTTCAAGTGCAAAAGCTGACAAGTGTCATTTCTCACTTGCTTAATTTAATGGCTTTTACACTTTTTACACTCATATGTAAATGAATGATAACTAAAATACATAATTACTCCTTCGCACCTCAAAAAAAAAAAATACTTGGCTCTCCAAGTACCACCACAACACCTACTGTTAAAATACAGTAGTGTATTAGCTACCGATAATCATCAAAAACAAGGCAGCGGTTTGTTATTATTATTGGTCACTCTAACATTATGAACAATTAGAACTAACACTGCGGCTAAATAATGATGTATCAGTAATTAAAATGTGTTGCATATAAAAGTTAAATAAAAATTGCACCTAAAAGTGAAATCCAACTCACTGTACTAAACTAAAATGGACTCAAATGGATTAAAAACAATGTTTAAGACACTACAGTATAACATTTAACATGTAACAACACAACATAACATACCACACTTTTAGAACCACTCGATTGATTGATCTTAAGTCGGAATACCTGTGCTAAATAATTATAGAACATTAAAAAAACGAATTTTACTCAATTCACCGAAAATGTAGCGTTTGACCGCTTCCCTTCTCTCAAGTTAGAAAGCTTTGCATGTAAGTAATCACATTAACTCCAGTGACACAAACTTCTCCCAGCACTTGACTTTCTTGATTCAATATACGTAAATCGTCATCATGTTTGGGTCACAGGAAAAGGCCTGTCAGTAGAGTTTGGCTGCAGCGCTTCCCAAAAAAGTGTTCATATGAATCATGTGGGTGTGACTGTTGCTACGTACTGTATGTGCATGCACACACTGGAGGATTTTTTTTAAAGGCCTTTGAGGGATGCTGAGCTGCTTGCTCGCAGATGACAGTCATGTCGCTGGGAGCACAAGTGGCAGGATTGTGGCACTGATTCAATGGAGGATCCGATTCAAGCTGGGGGGTGGCAGTGTTAAGTCACTGGGTTAAAGTTTCAAGATTTCTTTCCAAGCTATAGCGCTGTTACACAATGGCACGGTCGGAAGTTTCCATCCAGGCCAGGCCATACCAGTTCCCCACCTCTTCTCACATCGATCCCCTTTTTCAGTGTACAGTTGTGCCCTGAGAGACAAGTCTAATTCGTTCTGTGATCACGCTCATAAACTCTCAAATGAGCTTTCCCCTTTGAAAAGAAAGCTGCTCTCCCGGCGTCCCTTTCAATGGGCTGTGTGTGTGTGTGTGTGTGTGTGTGTTTCCTTCTCAATACAGACCTTTTCTGTCCCACAGGGGTCAGAGGGGAGAGGATGAGCCAAACAGAATGCGATGGTAAACAGATGATGTGCGAAAAGGAGGACCCTTGTGTCAGTGCAAGCTTCAAGCTGATTCCCACTCCAACATTGAACAGTGGTGCATTCAGATAAGAGGGACCTGACCTTACACTTTTTTAAGATATGAACTGTCATTTGGATGGTTTCTTTACTTATTTTGCTTTGGCTTGCAAGCTTAAACTTGATATTTGAGTGTTGCATGGTAGCAATGAATTCATTTCAAATCACTTTCCAGTAAACACCTGTTCGGCAAATATTGAACTAACATATTTTTTGGATTGTAATTAAGTCAGTTTTTTTTTTGGTTTTTTTTAAGGTTGTCTGGCCTTGCGACTTATATTCACGTGCGACTTGTACAGTATATATTGAAATTACAACTTGGACTGGTTCTCACAATCCCCGTTTCCAAATTGTGTGGTCTTGTTGACTTTGTTATGGAAATTATCAAGTATTTTTGGGTCATTACCATTGGTGTCATGAAGGTGGCGATAATGCCCTAGAAGTATTTACCAAAGACAATTGAGGCAGAAGAAGAAAAATACATAGGTCCGCACCCTTTTTTGTGTCACGGACCAGTTAAGACTAGTACATGCACTTTGAGGACTGGCAACTTTTTTTTTCTGTGCTTTTAAATTGCAAGTTTTAAAGCACTGGTACTGACAACAAAGATAATTATTGAGTATTGAAACATTTTATCAACATGGAGTTGGTCATTAATTTCAAACAGTGGTTTTCTACTGTACAACAAATGTAGAATAAAATAAAATAACACAGTGAGCTATTAAGAAATGGACCAATCAGGAATAATACGTACGTCATATAATGTAAACATAATAATACTGTCCTGACATTTTTATCCTCCATATGGCGTTCGCATCATTGCTACTTGCAAATGTGACTGATCAAAATTGATTGCTGCTTTCATCCGGTGGCTGCTGACTAGTTATTAGCGACTAAACTGTGAATGTTTACGTGGGCAGACTGCGCAAGCTCTGCTCGCATTTTCAAGCTTTCCATTTGATCACTTGGGTGCTCCTAGTTCAACTGATTCAACAGGTTTCTTGTATTGTCTTCTTTCTTGACCGATGAAGCACAACAGCTTCCTCCTCCATGTCGCATTCGAGATACTTCTCCTGTCAAAATAGCTTCATCTTCGGAAGTCATGGCTGCCCATCAGCTACGCGTTCAGCAGTACATTTGGTCAATTTGTTACAATTATTTTCTGTTAACGGCTTCGTCTTTCATTTATTGGCGGCTTCTGCTTATTTCAACGTGAAAACCAATGATTGGAGGAGAACTCCGACTGGCTAGTGCCGCGCACATTTCCACCACATTTGATTTAGTAAATATGCTCACAGCTCGTTGGTCTGTCTCTTTGTGGCACGGTAGCAAATGGGCCGTGGACCGGCGGTTGGGGACTCCTGCCTAAACTATTATTTTGAAAAAAAGTAAAGACGATATGAAGAGGACAAAAGGATGTGGATTATTTCACAGTCAAGACCGTGTTTAATTTCGGCTCAGCTTGATCTAACTGTATCCATCTCTCGCTCCGTCTTTCTCAAAATCTGTCTATCCATTCATGTTTTTTAATTCAGCTTGCAAGACAAAGCCTATATAAAAAAATAAAACTTAATACTAAAACTAAGCAATTTCCGTGAAGCAAAAATTTATTAAAATCCAAAACCTAATTACAACTAACTTAATTTGAAAAACCAAAGTCAAAAGTAAAAACTACCGACAATGAAAAATCCCAAACTATTATAGCCCTGACAAAAAAAAAGACAGAAATGTCAAGGAACAAGAGTTCAACCTCCGTGTGCACAGATGTCAAAAGGAGTAAGAAAGTGAAGACGATGGTTCTGCTATGATGCAAAATGTAGGAGAGAGGGAACGAGACAGCAGGCTGGCCTGTGTTTAGTTTGGACCTCTGGGTGAGTCTGTGTTACACTTGGCAGCGCGCATGAAGCAGAAAAACGTCAGAGCTAAATGCTTTTAATCACCCCCTCCTGATTTTCACCTCAAGTTGTCATTCTACCATTCCTTCTCTCCCTCTTTATTGACTGCATGTATTCAGGTATTTGCCCCCGAGGTAAGACTGTTGCAGCTGGGAGGTGCAAGGTGCACTTTTGTTCTCTTGTCAGGACCTGTGTGGGCCAAGGTGTGGTGGTGGGGATGCCGACTGAAGGACGGGGACAGTTCTATTGTCCTTACACATTCCACTCATCCAAGAATACGGTCGTGGGTGAGGGAGGGGTGTTCAATAGAGGGGCCGGGATGGGTGGAGATCAACTGTTGAATTCGGAGTTGTGAGGAGATTTATCTTTCCTGACTTGTCCCGTTCCATCTTGTCGCTGGAGAAGCTGCAGGGCCGACGAATGCACCTGCTTGAAATCTACACTCGAGGGCCAGACGACTGTCTCCCCCATCTGACGTTTTACACAAACTGGTGTCCACTTTGAAGCCTTTAAAGGGACTTTTAACTTCGAACATTACACATGTAAATTGAGATTGCCTCAAACTGCTGGAAATAGTTCCTTGATATATTACAGTGATGCCTTGAGATACGAGTGACCCGTTTTTCAAGATATGAGCCATCCTTTGGGCAATTTTATGCCTTGACTTGCAAGCGCAAACTTGAAATACTTAACAAATAGTTGCAAAGAGTGAACAATTCTCCAAAACAAGCTGTTTATTGCTACTCCCACTTGAAGTTTAATGTCAAACTAAACATCAAACAAAGAGCATAACACCTGCATTAAAACCATAACTCAAAAGTCCCAACATTGCCAACAGAGCTAATGCTTTACTCTGCTAACTCAATGCTAAGGCTAACACATTACACATATAATAACCCTCTAAGCATCAAATTCTTGGACACAAGTAGCGAAGCAACAAATTGAGGCCTTCACTATAAAACTACTCTCAGTCATATGTAAACTGTGCTTGACTACAACATATTTTGATTATCTTTTCTTTCTGTCAATTTCTATTTCTAAGTCTTGTAATGTTTGGAAGATAAATAAAATGAATCACTCGGTCAATCAATCAATGTATTCTTTATCCTCTGTGAGGACTTGAGATATCTGCAGTATACTGTACAGACGTCCATCCTCAAAAGCCGCTATCCAGCCTGTTTTAGCTGTCTCCTTCCGCCAACACACTTCATCAACACCTTTGCAGAAACCTGATAATGATCCTGAGGACCAAACTTGGGCACCTTTTGTGGACAGTAAATCTGTCTGATATTCTTGAGGTGGCCAAGGTGGGCAGCAGTGTGACAAAATCATGAGTGTATGTTTTTATCAAGCACAATGTCATAGAATGCCATTGTAGTCATTCAAAAAACTATTTTTATTTTGTTTATTTTGGAAGGCTGGAAGGGGTTGTTGATATTTCCATTCATATCAATAGGGAAAGATGTCTTTAGTATATTCACAGAACAAATTCAACCTGTATCTCAAGGCACCATTGAATTTGTAGAGCTCTTCTTTGCTGCCACAAACTCCCTTTATGTACCATGAAACAATCTTGTACAGATTTAGGCTTAACACAGTAAATGGGCTAACCAAATGTTTGAGTTTATATTGTACTGTACTGTATTACAAATTGGTGCCTTGAGCTGACAAAGAAAGAAAAGCACACATTTTGGTTGTGTTAGTTACAATCATCAGGCATGTTTTCAGACCTCAAGTCATGTGCACACTTGTCGTTGCATGTGTGTAACTAGACCCTCTTGTGCAAGTAAGGACAGGTGTGCCACCACCTGACCACACCCCCAGGCCACACGGCACCTCCTGTCCCCAACACCTGTCCTTTTCGTCTGTGCCCCCACACCCCGCCTCCCAGCAGACACTTACCGCTGTGGCAGGAAGGCAGGTTGCTCGGCTGTGACAAGGCGAGGAGGATCGGGTCCGTCTTGTGTATCCCCACAGCTGTCCCATCTCAAATGAAAACTTCAATGAATGTCTATGCGGCGTCACCCTGGCCTGCACGGTAACATCAATTCAATCTGGTGGTAGTCAGAGAAACAGAAGGGAACGTATCAAACCTCTCATTAACATCAGAAACAATATACTGTATACATAAATGTGTATATGTACAGGTATATATATTTTTTTCAAGGCGTGATGTGACCGAAAATTAATTTGGCCATGGCATTAGTCAGTGATGATCTAACATTACTATGGGTTGTTATCAACTTTGTCGCAAAGATTGACATAAATCCGGGAATAGCATTTGATTTTAAGAATGAATGGTTGTGAAATCAGGATGGCAGCAAGGCGACGCGACTGAAGATGGCACCGTGACTTGATGTAAAGTTGAGTCGCTGCAGGAACGAGAAACAGGAAAACAAGCTTTGTTTCTGTCATTTATTTGTTAGATTACGGTGATGCTTTGACTAGTTAGCATTTGGCGCTAATGACAAACTCTGCGGCTCACGTTAGTGTATCTTTCTAAACTTCATGCAGTTTCTTATCAGACCTAGAGAGAGAGAGAGAGAGAAAATAAACGAAAATACAGAAACATGAGAACATCAAATGAAATCCAAACTGTGGGCAGTCAGGATAAAAAAATGAGTGTTCAAACTGTGAGTGTAAATCCTTTGTGGCATCACTGTTTAAGATTGATGTGTCTTTTGTTATCACACTGATTGGTGGCAAGAATGATGCAGTAAGACATCTGTAATAAAAAGAGATGAAACTGTCTTCTGTGTGGTAGCTGGAGAGAGAGAGAGAGAGCAAGAAAGGGAGAAAGGGAGGGAGAGGTCAAAGCAGCCTGAAGGCCATTGTAAATTCCTCACTGGCTCAACCAAAGACATTCTTCTCCACTGTTTTTCTTTCTAATCTCAATGCTCAGATTACCAGTTTTAGAGTTCCTGACCAGATGAGAAGAGAAGAGAAGAGAGTGGCATGCATGCACACACATGTGCCCAAACGTGCACGTGCGTGCACGTATACACACACACACCCACAAACACACACACACACACACACACACACACGCGCGCGCACACACACACACCCACACGTTGTTTGTCGACATGCATCTCCTTAGAGCTGCAGCATGCATGATTGTGTACATCAGAGAAAACAAAAGACAAACCTCTCTCTCTCTCTCTCTCTCTCTCTCTCTCTCACTCACACACACACACACTAAAGTACTGAAGTCTGTCCCTGAGTGCATGTTATTGTTTTTAAAGCCTAAAAGCAACCCCCTATGAAGAATAATGAGAGGATTCCCACATGTCAGCACCCATGCAGTGCTACACAAACACACACGCACACAATTCATAATTGTTGGAAGCCTCCAATAAAAGACTTTCCAGATGTGCATTTGTTACTTTCATGGCCAATGAAAATGAACAAAAAGAAAAATCAGGACCTCATTTGAGCATTTTCCCCTCTTCCATTTGAAGTCAGCAAATGCCTGATTATCCGGTGAAGTGTGAGAACACATTTTGTATTACATCTTTATTTAACTAGGTAAGGCAATTAAGAAATGATTCTCACTATCATACAATGATGGCCAGTGGCTCGATATGCATAATTGAATCAATGGCCAGTTGAGAAGAGAATATACCACAGATTGAAGTTGTGGCCATGGAAAGGGCAACATCCAAATTACACAGAAGTTGTTTGGAAACTATTGTTGATGAACTCACCATAACCCAAATTAGGAAGTACTGTATTGCCATTTTGAACAGGGTGCGTTTCGCAAAGAAGGTGAGCTACAACTTACTGAGACAGTTTATGCACGCTTATTCCTAAAGGCTCTGTCGAAGAATATTTGTGTGTGTGACTTCCTGTATGACACATTTGTCATTTGTTACAGCGGCTTCTGTTTCATAGAGCAGTTATATCTGAACTTTTTTTTTCTAAATGATCATAAGCTCCCATAGCATTTCAATATGTCTGGTGGTTGTACTAACAATGATTTCAACTTGCACCCCAGACGAAGAGAAATACAAGGATGATGATGATGATGATAATCAGTTTGAAGTGCCTTGGTGGGATGAAGACCACAGAAGAATTAGTCTGAGAATCTTCATTTGAAATGACCACCTTAACATCGTAGGTTTCATTTTGTAGATAAAAGCATGGCACCACACATGCATCAAAATGTGCACATGCGTGACAATAATCTGGTGGACATTATTAGCCACGTAAAGACTGAGAGTAGTGTCGCAGGAACATCAGGTATGATTTTATTTTATTGATATTCTATGTGTGTGGTTGACATGACACTTTAGTATTAGTCAGCCCCTGAAATTATTAGACCAATTGCCTCAATATTATTATGGGCAGTAAGCATTTTTGTCATTCAGCGACATTAAGCTGGAGTCACTACTTAAAATCCAAAATATTGGGGTGACTGTTATAATTTTTGCAGTGATAGAAGTTGACATAAGTGGAGATGTTCCCATAAATGTTGGTGTAGATTGATCACTGTGTTCAGATAACAAGTCACATGAAGATCATTTTTCAGATTGAAGGCCCTATTTTAGATGGATAGTGTGTGGACCAAAATGTCTGAATGCAGCCTCCCCATGTGTTTTGGCCCTTATCCTAGGAATAATTAAATGCCAGTGCCAGTGGACCTCAGAATCCGGGATGGTTGGTATGATAAAAGCAGGTCGGATAAATACGATGGCCCAAGACCGGTAAGACATTTAACAACTAATAAAAGCACTTTAAAATCAACCCTCAAACACGCGGGGAGCCAATGCAGCAATTTTAAAACTGTTACTGTATACAGTAATGTGTTTCCGCCGTCTGGTCCTTGTCAGGGCTCTTGCAGGTAAATTTTGGAGAAGCTGTATACTCTTTTTAGGAAGACCAGAGAGCAGGGCATTACAATAATCCAAGGGACAGGAAATAAAAGCTTGCATCAGCAGTTCCGTGTTGGTGGACAGAAACAGGTGGACTCTGGCTATATTCTTGAGATGATAAAAAAAAGTTTTATATTTTTAATATAAAGAATAAAACTAAGTTCTTCACACATTGGGAGGGTTTAAGATACTGTAGTTTTCTCTCTCTGATCTTCAGGGCCAATAACTAAAACCCCAGTTTTGTCCTGATTGAGCTGTAGGAAATTCTCTACCATCCATGGCCTAATATCAAATTACCATTTAAAAGGGCATCAATAGCCCCTGTGTTGTCAGGAGACACAGCAATATACAGCTCTGTATCATCAGCGTAGCTGAGGAAGATGAGGCCGTGTCTCCTAATGACGTCCCCAAGGGGAAGCATGTGAGGATTAAAAAGTATTGGCCTAAAATTGAACCCTGAGGAACTCCACGTTTAATTTCATGGACTCTGGAAGAACAAGTATCCAAACTTACAAAACAAAATCTGCCTGTGAGATAAGAATGAAACAGGTTAAAAACAGTACCACAGATTCCCACCAGGTTTTTAAGTCTCTTTAATAAAATGTGGTGATCTACTGTGTCAAAAGCAGCGCTTAGATCCAGTAGCACCAAGACTGTGAATTTTTCATGTCTGCATTACACCTGGTATCATTTCAAATGCTTAAAAGAACTGTCTCTGGACTATGGTTCATCCTAAAACCTTGCTGATATTTCTCTAAAATATTATTTGTATGTAAAAAATAGTATATCTAAAATCTTACTTCAAAATGGTAAGTTTGATACAGGTCTGCAATGATTAAAACCGCTGCGGTCCAAACTGCTCGTCTTCAGAAGGGGCTTCACCACCCCCCGTTTTAAAGGCGACAGGGAATACACCCATCTGAAGAGAGAAATTGACTACATTTAAAATATGTTCCTCAAAGAATCCCTAAAAATATTTAAAAGTGATGTGGGAATTGGATCTAAAAGGCAGGTTGTTGAATTTACCTAGGAGAAAACTTGACCACGTGTCCCTGCATCAACCAATGTTTCCTCCGGTAAAAATAACTGTCCAGGTTTATTGAAACTTATATTTTGATGAGCGAAAAGCTAGGATCTTATGTCATCGATTTTACTTCCGAAGTGGTCTGCAAAGTCCTCACAGAGAGCGTCTGTTGGTGTCTGTGGGCACTTTTTTAGAATGGAAGCTGGTTATAAGATCAAAGGTGGAGAAAAGAAGTCTGGCATTGTTTTTTTAACTGGGATGAGCTTAGAAAAATAGGATGTTCTTGCCTGTTTGACTGTTTTATTGTAAGATTTGAATTGTTCAAATAAGATCTCATAGTGAACTGCGTGTTTACCTTTTCTTTGTTTACTTTTACTTTGTCTCCTCTCTGCATTCCTGCATTGCCTTTTTGACCTCTTAATAAGATAATTTCTCCATAGGGGTACAGTCTTTATTTTATAGTTTTATTTGAAAGTGAAGCCACTGAATCTTGTGTTGATTTTAAATTCCTGTCAAAATGATCAACAATAAAATCACAGGGTGTAGGTAGAATATCAGCAGGAGTGCTCTTGAAGATCTTCATAAAATCTGCAGGTAGCGTTTCCTGACTGTTCTCACCGGGGTCTCCTGATCATTAAAACTGGGAATGTTAAAATATACACAGAAGTGGTCTGACACAGCCAGGTCAACAACAGTGGACACATCAATGGACAGGTCGTAAGTTACGATGGGGTCCAGGGTGTGTCCTATGTTGTGAGTGGGCTGTGAGCCATGCAGTTTAAAATCAAAACAGTTTAGAAGGTTTAAAAATTCTCTGGACAATGGGTCCGAGATGTCGAGATTGTTTTCTAAAATCAGGTCATTGATTGTAAAAGTTTTGTTTCAAAGAGAGCGCACGTTTAGCACGGCCCGATTAACGTTTGTGCTGGACGGACGCTCATGGTTGCGAGGGTGGGAAGTGCTAATGTGTACAAGATTGTCACTGTTAAAACCGCGTTATATATGTGTGTATGTGTGTGTGTGTGTGTGTGTGTGTTTAGGGGGGAGGTGGGGCGTCTGCCGATGATGGTTTGAACGGGGATGCTATCTCGTGGGGGTGGTATTGATAACTGGGGGCCTGTAGGGAGAGCTCGTGAGGGTGACCGTGCTGAGAGCAGATGGCAATGGCCTATAGGTAGGGGTAGTGAGATTATTGTTGCAGTGGTTAGGGGCAAAAGTAGAAGCAGGGACACGCACTGAGTAATTTGTAAACAAGAGTCAGATGTTTCCGGGCAGAAACAGACGCACGCGGTCGAAAAAGATGGACTGAAATTGTACGTTTCTTGAACACATTTATTCACATATACACGACAAGTTTCTTCCCTGTTGATGACATAAAGTTTAAACTAAGTTAGTGAAGTTGTGTATTTGTGTATCCTTGCAAATTGCTAATTTTAAAAGAAAGAAAAAACAACGTACAAATGATTAACCCTGTCCTGTCATTCAAGCCAAAACAATAGGTACTAAAAAAATATCACACCCAGATCCCAAACAGCTGGGTAATCCCAGTAAGGTTGATCCCTGCCGTGATGGGGCACAGTAAGGTGCTGCGACAGCTGTCGCCTCACGTTCTGTCACACCACAGCACAACTTTTCTCAGGGTGTATTTTAAATCATGAAAGTAAAATGAATCCATTCCTGAGTTAAACTTTTCCCATCAGAAAACTCAACTGTCCAGGCATTTTGAAAAGTAACCTTTCTTTAAAGGGGCAGCACTATGGAGGCTGCGTGAGCATCTGCCTTACAGCCAAAGGTTCTGCACTCTACATGCTCTGCCCGTGCTTGCGTGATGTTTCACCAACTCCTCCGGTTTCCTCCCACACTCCTATAAACCATGCATGTTTGGTTAATTGTAGACAATAAACTATCTGCAGATGTGAATGGAAAATGACACCAAATGTGTATCAAATTTTTCTGCTCTGTTTTGAAGCTGGAAAAAGTTTCAGGTCTCTGTGTGTGCAAAAGTCTGCTAGCTTAATGCTAACGCACCATAAACTGGCTAACAAATTATATTACTGTGACTGTATTTTTTTGTATTGCTTCATCAAACCTATATATTGTTGTACCTGTGTTGTACAGTAAATTTCAAATGGGAGTGACAACAAACAGCATGAAGACTATTTTTGAAAAATTGTTCATTCTCAAGTCCGCGCTCACAAGTCTTAGCATAAAATGGGCTGAACGACGGCTTGTACTTTGTAATTCATTTTTTATTTGAGTGAAAGGTATGCCGCGTTCAATGAAAGTTTGTTTTTGAACAATATATGATTAAAATAAAACACATTTTCATCATACTTCCAAGATGTCATGCATGGCGTTGCCGCGCATTCGCACCTGCGGTTGGCGAGGATTCAAATCGACGTACTTGTATTAGATTTGAAAAAGGTATGAGCATCCCTCGTTAACGTGTTGACACACATCTTAAAAGTTTGTTTTCACACAAATGTTTCCTCTAGTGTCGTGTAAATGTCGGAAAACTGACGAATTTCAACCGAAGTTAACCTAAGCTCCGGGGAATCACAGGATAAAACGAGAGCTATGGTAGCGATAGTTTGGAAAAAATCCACACTGAATGATTCCAGTTCTTCACTTCATTCAAAGCTCCTGTGCTCAGCCATCATGACTCCTCACACTCCAATAGGTGTGCAGAGAAAAGAGGAGGAAACGGTGTTGATGATGGCAAGAAGAAGAAGAAGAAAGGGAAGGAAAGAGAGCAGGAGCACCTGTTTTTCCTCCTACGGGCTGAGGCTTGCGCTGCCTCGCCCGGATCAACACGTCTCACGCCGCCTGCTCAGCAATGCGCGAAGGTCAATTTTCAGGCCACAGAGACAAACAGACACCAGAAACAGTCAGGAGAGGCTAGTAATTAGGCTGGGTAATTACAGATGGAATTACAGTAGATCGAACGCAACTGTGGGCCTTAAAAATGTTCCTCTTCTGTTTCATTTGTGGTGATGGATGCTGTAATTTAACGAGGCTTTCATTAAAATGAGCTGCGCTTTCAGGGAGATTCTCCCATGACTGAGAGATGGAAGTCACTGCCTTCAGATTTATTAGTGTTTAAATCAACTTTTCCAAATTTTCAAAGCACAATGCAGCAACTCACGTGAAACGTCCATGTGAGACTGAGCTGCACTGAAAAAAATGGTCTGCTGAATTGACCCAATGTATAGCCTAGATTTTATTTCATGCAGGCACAAATATAATTCAACACATCATTTGTTTCAGTGAAAGAATTAAGTCCGTGCAGGTATTTGCATCTCGTGATCATTGGAGAAATTTCAAATGTTTTTAATTTCCGTCTATATCAGATAGAACTGAGCAGCCAGAGGGATATTTTTCTTAACCTTCTTGTGTAAACAGAGCCTTAATTTGTTGGCTACCAAGCAGGCACAATATTTCCGATTCGTGTTAATCAATGTTAATATTATGTTATTGACTTAGCTGTCTGAATTCATCTCAGTAGTTCAATTCAAAGAGTGAAACTCAAATGATCAAGGTCTTTGTGAAGTGCAGTTTACTGAGTCGCTTGAGTTGTGAAAGCTCCGTTGGTTCTGCATTAACTGCTCCCCGGTGGCCAAATTACCTACACCAAAAGGACTCACAATGAATTAATAGTCATTCACTCATTTTTTATGACATTTCTATTTGTTTTTATAGATAAAATATAATTATGTGCCATATCGTTACCATGGCATGGTATGGTATGGTTTGGGGCATCTACATATACATACATATTCAATCATCTCACGCCAATGTGTTTTGCTTTTGTGGTGACAATTGCAAGGCCAGCATGATGTGCAGGTGCCATTTGAACTATCCCAGCGTTATTTTAATACCCTTCCCATCCCCTCACCCAAACATACACAGCCGATGCGGTCATCCGATCCAACCAGAGTCGGGGACCACCTCAAACATTTCTGTGGCTTGGAGGCTCCTCGTTGCTCTTCTTAAAGCTGCCTGCACCTCCGATCTTACAACAACAGCAGGCTGGCCTGCAAAGCGCTCTGTGGCTCATTAACCTCCCACTGGAGGGACCGGGGGTCAGGGGCATCAAAGTGGCAGGATCACTGCAGACTCACTCGACAATCCTACCATGGGGGGTCTGGAGCCGCAGCGTCTCAGCCCCTAATGAGAGGCCGTGACACACACCCATCCACACGCAGTTTAACCCTTACGACCAGCTGGAAAAGAGAGTCTGACATGCTGGTCCCCCCCCCCACACACACACCTTTCCCCGAATTCACACATTCCAACCACCCGGTGCACCTCACACTGTCACCACTGGCCCAGATGGCAGATTACAGCAAGCATTTCAAAGTCATTTTTGAACCGTTTGCAGAACTTCGCCAGTGAGCTTGTGGGGGCAGACGGCCATTACAGACTGTACATTGATCCAGCCCATCACGCCGTTCTATGATCGCGCTTGATGAGATGATTGTTGCGTTGATTTCGCCATTTTTTTCACCATTCTTTTGTTATGATTGTCGTCACTGGCGTCAGTGTCGAAAGTCGTCACGACCGAGTCTTTTTATATCTAACGCAAGATCTCAGGTTAATACAACAGATTTTGGAATTTCAATTGGCCGGAAATTGCTATGTTGATGACTGAGGTTTTTTGTTTCTCACGGTAAATTTGGTTTTAATCTGAAGAAAATCAGTGCTAGCCTGCAGCTAGCCGGCCCCCCATTGTAAATAACTGAGAGGCATATAAATATAGACCGACCAACTGATATAATTCCTACAGTCATACTTGATTTGGGTGTACTATAGATCCGCTCAAATTAAAGGTGAAAGTCTGCAATTAAGGCTCATCTTGTTCGTTTCATTGGAAATCCAATGTGGTGGTCTTTGGAGACAAAAACATGACAAGTGTGTTTGTGTCCCGTGAGTGACGAGATAACGAAGTTAGCATTTACAGTATGTATGAGCTGAGCTCATTCACACAATTCTAATTGCAATCTCCTGCCAAGTGTTCCCAATTCACATCTCGTGAAGCCAGGTGGGTCTGAGAGCAGGGTGGGTCTGATCATTATATTCAATTATTCAATTATAATAATTCGGTTATAATGAATTACACTGTTCAACAACACATCTTGATCAGGGATGGCTTAATGTGTCCCTAAACACATTTTTTAGGCTTTCTTGATGATGATGATGATGATGATGAATACCTGATCTAGATTTTAAAAAAAAAAGATGACAAACTCGGAATCATTGCCACAAAACAATAATTTAGAAAGGTTTCTTTGCATCTACGATTAAAAAGACATGTAAAATTGACCAGTGTTATTTAAGCTACTATTACCTTACATACATAAAAGTTAGTGTGCTCATTTTTCCTCTGAGGGATGGTTTTCGTTTGAAACAAATGGTGCAAATGACTCAGAATCGCAGGGGGGGGGGGGGGTGACAAACAAAAAAAAACCCTACTGTCAATTGTCACAGTCGCAAAGTGCATTGGTAAATATTTCCAATTTTTCACTAATAAGACTGCAGGTGCCCCCCCCCCCACCCCCCAACATTCAGTAACTCTCACAGGCTTTGCCACGGCATTGACATTTCAATCTACTGTATGTGCGACTAGACATAGAAACTTCGTGATAGTTTTCGTGGTTTTGGATACATTCCAAGTTTAGCTATATATCTGCAAATATTCCCTGACTTTTTGGAGTGACAATCGACAGGCACAACTGTATTGGGGAAGGGCAAGAAAAACACGACCATCAGTCAGTCAACACAAGCGAAGGGAAGCGGCAAACACAACAAGAGGCGTTTGTGAGGCGTGTGGGAGTAGGCAGAGTGAAAGGAGAGGACAGACATATTTTTTTTTGGAGGGGGGGAGGCAAGTGCAGCAGCAGGGAGGTGGGGGGGGGCTTGAGTGGGGGGTGGGCAGAGTTGAGGGAAGAGGCACCTTGCAACCTTGCAGCAGCTGGTCTCAATTACCCCGAGTGTACAGCACTATGCGTGTGTGTGTGTAAGGTTGAGGCATCACGGAGGGAGGGCTGAGACCACTGGCGCCAGGAGGGGTACAACAGGTCAGAGAGGATGAAGATTATAAAAATACTAGCAGGCTGATGGCGTTGGTCCTGCCTGCGCACAGTTCGTGTGTGTGTGTGTGTGTGTGTGTGTTGTGTTTTGGTATTCCTCTACATACCTACCCACAGTGCCACAGGATGAGGAAGAGCGTGTTTGTTTGTGTACATCTGCCCAAAGTGCACATGGCCGTGTGGCCCTGCTTACATCTGACTTTTCCCAAGAACATGAGACTGTAAAACTGAATCACAATATAACAAGGATGATTGTATTATCATGAACTAATTTCGAACTTTTGTGAGTTCACGATGTCAGCAAATACGGGCACATGGTTTTAATGGCATAAAACCTGAGCTCCCGCAACCTAGTTTTCCCACTTTTCAGTACATGCATGTATTTTGTATAACTGACAGTGAGCATACATTTTTACTTTTGCACTTATCAGTAAGTCCAAGTCAGTGATAGTGTAGTAATACTTGGTCTGACTTGAGTGCAGTTCACTTCAATTTAGTATGAATGGATACCTAGCAATTATTGTCATATGAACAACACAGAAGTTTGCCATGAAAAGCTTTTGGGACTGACGCTGGCTGAGTCTAGGGCCCCCTCTGGCGTTCAATACTTGTTATTACAATTAAGTTAAAAATACATTTAAAAAACGGGAACGCCACGATCATTGGTATTCTGGAATTTAAAACCCCATGGAAACTAGAAATGCGTGATAGTGGACGACCATATTGTATCCGAACGCTCATGCTCTCCACCCACTCCAGGTGCTTGATTTTTTGTTTTTTTGCAACTGAAAAGGAAATTGAGAGAGGGATGCCATTTTTGGAAAATAACTTCCTTCCACATGAACCCAACTGACTTGTGATAGAAATATGCATATCAGCAACCCCTCCCGCCCACCCCACCCAAAAAAACGTACACTGTTTGTTTGTGTGGCTAAATAAAAATAAACAAACGAACGAATAAATAAACAAATAAATAATCCATGCCACGTTTCAAAGGTCAAATTCCCTCCGCTCTTTGAACGTTTCTGGGACACGTTTCATTTGAAATCAGCACTTGCCTTATCGAAAGCAAAGAGCCTGCTTACCAAGAGAAAATAAAAGCCACAAATATGCTCGAATGAAAATGTTTTATTTCCACACTCTTCAAATGCCACCACTGGTTCACATACTGTTTTGTAGGTCTTTTCTTTTCCAACCAAGGATTACATATCGTGAGAGAAAGGAAGTATCTGGGGTCTATAAATACGTAAAATTGACATGCACAGATAAATAGGATGTAGTTGAACTGGTTGTTGCAAGAAGGGGAAAAAAAATGAACACCCCAAAGACCGATTCAGCCATCTGATCTTCGCGCGAGTGCTGGAACCTATACCAGCCGTCTTTGGACAGTAGGTGGGGTACACCCTGAGCTGGTTGCCTCATCCAAACACCTCAGATAAAATTATTACACTCCAAACTTCATATAAAGATAGAGGCATGCAAAAAAATAAAATAACCAAACTCTCAAACACAAATAGCAACTTGATAAGAAAGGGTGACACGAACAATAAATTTCGGACTTCTACTGTATACAGAGGCTGTGCAATGGATGGAAATGACACATAGCATGTCATCTGTTCATTAAAAAGCTCGACTCTTTTATCAGGGTGTTCACTGCACGGTTGTTTATGTTGTAAATACATGATTGTGCGACACTGCGACTGATCCTAAGAGAATAAAATACCGGTTAAAAGAATACAAATACAGCCCAGCTGTAGCCAAGGTTCTAATTTGAGTAAAACCTTGAATAGAACAAAATGAAATCCGCTTTGGAAAAATATGTCTTTGCTGTTCGATTCTGAATTGATGTCATCACATTGAATAAAAAAGGGCTCATCATTATCTCAAAGTTACAAACAACAATAGTGGACCTAGTCCGAAAAAAGAGACTTGACTGCCTTTTGGTTCAAATTTCTACAGCCCAAATTTTCATTATCATCATCATCCCTGCCTTCTTTTCCGCACAGCCAGCTTTCTTTCAGGGGAGTCAGCTCAGGTGCAATTACGTCTCCATCCTGCGAATTAAAGAAACACGTCATGACTGAAGCCCTGAATTCGAAAGAGCAGCACACTATTAATCACCAATTATCCATTTCCTGATATTGTAGCGATAATGAACGTCACCGGAGGTTTTGTGAAGTCGTTGTTCATGCACCACTGCACAAAATGCTTCTTGGCTGCAAACAGGCCCTCGTCATCCATCTTCTTATAGTAAACTCGGATCAGTTGCTCTGCAAAGTGCTCGGGCAGAAGTTTGGACACCTGGCAGAGAAAGAATGCCGAAGGTCTTCTGTGCTGTAGCAGCTCTGGCGGATACGCAAGAAAGCCTTTGGCAGAGTTCTGACCTGATGCTTCTTTATGGAAATGGCTTTGGTGGGGTCAGTCTTGCAATAGAAACGCACATTGTCAATGGGGTTCTCCCATTTCATCCCGTAATCCATTTGGATGACCTAAAATGAAAGGTAACATCAAAAAAGCAGCGAGTAGGCGCAACAAAAGAGAGCAGCTGAGAAACTCACGCTCACAACAAAGTCTTCAGGCAGTAGAGTGACACCCAGCGCGCCCCTCTCAGGGACTGATCGAGCCAACTCCGCCTCCCAGGCATGGAGCATTTCCTTTCGAACACACAGTAATGACTGAACTGTTTTTAATCACAATTTTGCTCTCTTGCTGACCAATAGCAGATTATTTCATGCTTGATATCATTATACTATACTATAGATAACGATAAGAATATCCTGTGGTCTGACGTGTGTTCAGAGTGAATTTGTCCCAATAAAGGCGTCCGAAACGGATCGGGCCAGCAATCTTCGATATCAAACGTGTTCAATATTTACAGCCAAAAATCTTCATATGTGTTGGGAAACACAACAACTGACAAACAAGGAAGCTGCTGTGATTAGAAACAAACATGTCCTCCCTGTGTTATGACTGTAGGACAACACCAGACAATAGCTTGATTTGAGAACTCACCTCTACCTTATGCAGTCAACAAAAACATTTGAGATTTCTGACTTGGGGGACGAGATTCTAGATCGTGGTGGAACAAAATCTATTATGTGTGTGGTGTGCTCTGTTAAAATTCTCAGAGCACACCACACGCACTATGATGAAAATTGTTATACTGTAAATGTCCATTTTTTTTGTAATCTTCTGTAAACATTGAGATTTGAAAAATGTTGTGTGCAACAGGCGTATGTTCACCACAGTAAAAGGCAATTCTAAAATGTTACTCTATTAGGGGCATTCTACGTTCAGAAAGCCAGTCTGTATCTGATGTGACCCGCATTTGCCAAATGCAACTCAATGCATGTATTGCCCCAGTGTGAATGGGCTGCCCACAAAAGCAGTTGACTCCAAAATGAAGGGCACCACATCAGATACTGATTGGCTGATTAACCCCCGGACCCTCAATACAGCAGAACTGCACATTTGTGTTTTTGTTCAGTGGACCAACCGGCTATAAAACTCCATACACAAGCCAATACTGTCACCTAGGAGTATTAACAGAAACAGCACCTATCAATTCCATGCCACATACCGGTAATCTATCCATTTTATGCGTGCACATTTTTTTTTGGTAAAAATCTGTTTACAATTGGTTTAAAAAGTGTGTTTATAAGTACAAACTATATTTTAAAAACAACTTAAATAAAACAGATTTTTTGTTAATATACAGTAGTTTCTCTCCCTCTGTCACAGATGTTCTCTTGGAAATGTCTGGAATCCCCCAGGATTCACTGTACTGCGTGTAGATATGCGACCTTACTGAGCAACAAGAAACTCTATTATTCATCTATTGATCTCCACCCTGGACCAGCCAATTGATTCCATGTGGTTAGTCAAATGTTCATTCAGACAGGATGTGAGGATCAGCGTCAACAAGACAAAACTTTGTAATCAGCATGATATATTGTGTGTTTGTTGTGTTACAGTGATTGTCTTTTTTTTCCACTAAGAAGAGAACAATTGTGGATTGTGTTGAGTGGAAAATACCAACTCCATGCAGAATGGAAGGTGACAGTTTTTTGGGGAACTCTCACATAGGGGTCCGCAGCTGAACTTCAAACTTACTTGGTACAGCTGCACAATCTGAGAGGAGCCCTATCAAAGACACGAATGTTGGTTGTTTTTGAGGGGTTCTCGTCAAACACCCACCTGAGTGACTTTCAGGGATTTGTCAGCTTGGGTTTGACCACAACACTTGTAGAGGCGCCGAAGAAGAATGTTCTGGAGAATCTTCTGCGCCTCAGCCAGCTCCGGGTTTGGTGAGTGGAGAATTTGTTCAAACACACCGTCTATAAGACAGACAAACCGAGAATTTGAATCCAAGTGTGACGTTTTCCTGAGAAATGGGGTAGACCTTTTACACTAGGGCCATCTGGAGATGACAAAAAAAAAAAAAAAAAAAAAGGAAGGAAGTGGGAGTCCGACTTCACCTCTCGGTTTTGAGGGGATACTAAAACTAATTCAATGTACCGTAAATTAACATATGCTAAGGATAAGCATATGACAACATATTTGAGATATTATATAATATAATTAGGGGAGTAACAACAAGATGGTTTGAATCAAAAATTCGGTTTGGATTTAAAAGGTGTAAGTGCATCAAATTGAATTGTTCCATATTAAAATATAACAGTAAACACCTGCATACTCCCCCCTTGCCACTCACATATTCATGAGCTTTAAAAATTTTTATTTCAAATTTAAAATGTTTTTATATTTATTCTGGGGTGTGTTTTTTTTTTGCCTATTTCTGATCACATTTTCCAGAGAAAACACACACCGAATATTAATGAGCGTTTCAACAAAAATAATCATAATAATAATAATGCCGTTAAAAAAAGAATATAGAGCATTGTGGTCGAGAAAAACCTGTCAGCTTGGTGTAGGCCTCCATGTCATCGATGGCTGCGGAGAGCGTGAACATCTTCCCCTCTGAGCCTTGGACCTGAAAGTGCTTATCGGCCTTCAAAAAGGCCTCGGTGATCCTGTATGGGTACAATCAACCTGGTATGAGGTCGAAGAACTTTAAGTCTCATTTCCCAATACCTCTTCTCAAAAGAAACAATAAACAAGTTACAAAAACCAAGTACTCACATGGTTTCTATGATATTGCCCACCCTGTGTTGGTAGGCTCTCTTGTGGAGACAGTTACGCGTGTAGAACATATCATACAGATTGCCCACTTCCTGTGACGAGAACAATGGCCTCTAATTTAGAACATATTTCATATTGAAAGAAAAAAAAGTCCTTCCATCACATCAATCTTTTGACTAACATCTAAAATTTTATTTTTTTACTGTTTTAATTTTATTTTCCATTGTTTTATTACTATTTATTGTATTCATATCACTCAATGTATGTATCCTCTTGCACTGGGGCTCTGTGCCGGTGTCACGTGGCTGAGGTCTGTTGTCTGTCTCTTTTGCAGACGGCTCCCTAAGATGTTGTTTCCTCTCTTGGATTCTCTGTGCCCGGCCATAGGTTCTACATTATTGTTTTTAACATGCTTGCATATGTGTGTGTGTGCGTGTGTGTGCACGAGTGCCGTGACCAGATTGATTTTTAGTATGTGAGGTCCGTCTGGTGTTGCATTTTATTGTATTTTGTATGAAAAGCACTTCATGAAAAAAACAGTCTGGTTGAATGAAGAGAGTAAGGAAAGCCCATTTTGAGACTGCCAGCACCTTATCACGAGTGCAGATGAGCTTCTCCCCATCCACCTCACATACTCGCGCAAACTTCAGGTAGCGATGATAGTCCGAGTTGCTCTGAATGCCCAGGTTGTAGCAGTCCCTGACAAAATAAGAAAGAAAGATTTGAACACAGGTAAATATAACAAGAATATTGACCACATAACCACAAAAATCCCACCTGGCAAAGTAGTCCCACTTGTCCATGTCAATGCCATTTCGCTTGTTGGCCACAATTTCATAGAGAAAGGACTTGTCCTTTGAACGGCCTACATAGGGCCACTGTGAAGATGTACAGCACAAGAGGAGCATCAAATCTGAATCGCACATGATGATATGGACAGTGTGCATTACCTGGAGGGCTGCATTTGCGTCCAGAGGTCCTGCAATCAGCTCCTTGATGAAGTGCAGATCCTCAGGCAGGACCAGGCCATATTGTTCCATCAGTGGCTTCAAGTCATTTTTCTTCACCAGGTAGTCAAACATGCCAAGCGATGCGTTTTCGTGCTGGAATTTGATTGTGTAATATAAGCAGGATGCCTTCGTCATGGACAAAAAACCAAATCTACTCATCTATTTTTGCTTCATGCATTTCTGTAGTGACCTCATATAAATGCAATGTTTCTCAGCAGAGAGCAGACATCCAATTGATCTGTATTCAGGTTTGTTGGTCCATCTGATGGCGGACGACTTCCTGATTCACGGATGATGATGTTGAACAAAAAGTAAACTTATCCCCACCTCGCACGGTGGGATGCCTCCAAGTGGCGCGAGGGGGGACGCCGGGGCTCCCGAGCCCCTGCTGAGGCTGAGTGCCCACCAGCCAACGGGGAAGGAGGAAGGACCTCACCGGAAGGAGAGACACCCAACGCTCGCCCCACCGGAACGGAGGGAAGTGGGAGACCGCATGGTGAAGAGGATGTGGACGATGAATGAGTACGAACTGTCAGATCATAGGCCAGTGTGCATGAAGGTAAATGGGAAGTGGAAGAGATGGAGGACAGAAGAGAGGAACCAGAGGAGAGTACTGCAGGCGAAGTGGGAGATGTTGAAAGAGGAGGAGAAGAAAAGAGAATGTGAGGAGAAGACAAGAGAGAAACTGGAGGAGTTGAGCAAGGAAGGACTGGTAAAGGAGAATGGGTGGACAGAGTTGGCGAACATCATGGTGGAGACAGCAGTGGAGGTATGTGGAAGGGAGAAAGAGAAAATAGATATTTAACCCATGGGCGGTAGGGAGAGAGGAGGAGATAGAAGAGATGAAGAAGAGGATATGGGAGAGGGTAGACAGAAGGAACAAGAGAATGGAGACGCTGAATACGAGGAGAAGGTTGAGAGTGAGGGGAGGAGGAAGAGGAGTGCGGGAGATGGAAGAAGAGCTCACCAGACTCAAAGTGGAAGTGAAGAAACGCGGAAGGAATCAAAGAGGTTTCTGAGAAGGTTGGAAAGAGACTGGTGGGAAGGGGTGATTGAGGAATGTCAGGAAGCGTGTTCTAGAGGGAGACTGGGCGATATGTACAAATGTTTGAGAAAGTTAGGAAAGAGAGATAGACCGGCTGCTCGGAGCACGACAGTGATAGCAAATGAGTTTAAGGAGCATTTTGAAAGCGTGTCGAGGGAGAGGTACGAGGAAGAACTGAGAGTGATCGAGGAGACGGTTCAAGGAGCTGTAGACATAAGGGAAGACAGAAGAGCGAGCGAAGCAAATAAGATTATGGATGAGGTGCCTGAGAGGGAGGAAATAATGGAGGCTTTGAGTGAGATACGAGAGTCGGCACCGGAGAAGATTGGAACAAAAGAGGGTGAGGAGATCAGAGTGTTAGGTAGTTGGATTGGTATGCAAGCAGATGTGAAAAACAGGATCAAAAGGGCAGTAAAGCTACAGTATGGGGGAGTGTGAAAGGGTGGCTGAAAGGGACACGACTTTCAAAGAGGTGGCAAGGGAGAGTAGTAGAGGCGTGTGTGGAGAGCAGCCTGCTGTATGACTGTCAGGTGAGAACGTGGTTTAAGAAGGATGTGGGAAAACTACAAAAGTGGATGGATAAATGCTATAGGTATGTGTGGAGGAGTAGGAATGGAGAACCGCTGAGACAAATGCAAGAAAAGGGAGTGAATATGTATGCCGTGAGGAAAATGCTGGGAGTAAAATCTATTGAGTGGAAAATCGAGAGGAGAGTGTTGCAAAGAATCGGCCATGTGATGCGTATGGGAAATGAAAGATGAACAAAAGTGATGGTATTAGGGTGGTGGGAGGAACTGGAAGGAAGAGGGAAGATGATGGGACGCAAAAGGAAGACAGTGTTGTATTGGAAGAGAGTAATGAACGTAAGGAACGCAGGAATGGACTGGACGGAGGTGGAGAGATTAACGAGCAACAGAGAAGGAAGGAAGTGGAGAGTGAGTGAGCGTATGGATCATCTGTATAAATGGGAAAATCAGAAGGGTTACAGATATGAGGTGGGAAGGAACGAGGAATAACTGGAGAGGAATGCGAGGAGGGTGAATGATGGGTTGGAATGTAGGTGCGAGGGGTGCGGAAAAGTGTGCGGGAGTCGAGGTGGTCAAACTACGCACGAAAAGCGGATGCACCGTAGGAATGATGAACAGGCGAAGTTTGAGTGTGGGAAATGTGGGAGGATGTTTGGGTCGAAAGGGAATAAGATAAGTCATGAAAGGAGTTGCACGGGAGGAGTGTATGAGGAGAGGGGAGAGAGGAGACAGTGTGGAGGGTGTGAAAGGTGGGTGACAAAAGCAAACTATGCCAGACACGTGAGAGGGTGTGAAAGAGTGGAAAGTGAGAATGAGGAGGAGAGGGGAGGAGGGAGAAGGGCCGAAGCGGGCGTGGCGCGTGGAGGGGGACGCGGGGGAGGACGAAGAGCAATCGGGGAGGGGGGTCGTGGAGGGAGAAGGGTGGCTTGCAGGAGGTGTGGGAAGGAATTGTTGGCGGGGAACCTCGCGAGGCACCAGCGGGACTCGTGCCGGGTGTGGGACCCGGGAGTGGGGGCAAGTCCCTGACGGGGGCCGACTGCCCAGGAATGGAATGGAAAGTAAAGTTATCCTCGCGTGGTGGGATGCCTCCGAGTGGCGCGAGGGGGGGAACGCCGGGGCTCTTGGCCCCAGACGCGGCTAAATGCCCACCAGCCGGCGGGGAAGGAGGTGGGGTCTCACCGGAAGGTGAGGCGCCCATGGCTCACCCCGCCGGAACACAGGGGAGTGGGAGTAGCCGCCCCACAACCCTCCTTAAAGAATAATCAGGCGAGGGCCCTTCCGGGGCCCGCACTGGGTGTGAACCTTGCGAGGCACCAGCAAGAGTCGTACCAGGTGTGGGACCCGGCAGGAGGGGCCCTCCTGACCGGGGCTGATTGCCCAGGAGGAGGAGGAAAGTAAACTTATGATTTGTACAGGGGTGTCTACTGGGGTCATACTGGCCGAAAATAAATTAATTATCCATCCAACCATCCATATTTTTTGGAATGTGGGAGATAACCGGAGAAAACCCACAGAGGCACGGGGAGAACATGCAAACTCCACACAGGAAGGCAAGAGGCAGAATCAAATCCTGCACCTCTGCACTGTGAGGTGGACATGCAACTAAATATATGTCAGAAAATAAAGGAATTAAACATGTCTCTAAATGCTTGTATTCACATCTTCTACTGTGTTGTTTGTCTAGAACAGATCCTGTTTAGCTAAACTTGCCATGCATCGAATAAATTGCTAAAAAGCTGTGTGACAGCCACGAAGCTTCTCAAACTTGACCTGACCTGCAATAGGGAAAGAACAACTTCTTGCCAGGCGGCAAATGTGCAATGCTGCTCCAGTGTCATGACATTAGCGAGGCATACTCAAGGGAATGATTCCCTTATAAAAAATGAAACTGTTGTCACCATTCAGAATTGAAAGTATTGTAAAACAAAAGATCCTATTTCTTAAATCGTGACAAGGAAATATTTGGTCTCACTCCAGTCATCACTTCCACATTAGGTGTTTTGTTATCAGAGAATCATATAACAATAGAGCTGTCAGTTTAGCGCTTTTTTATTGGCATTAATTTAAATGAATTTTAACGGGATTAAATTTTTTCTCGCGAGATTAACGCGGCACACGTCACAAGCGGATGTTCCGTGCTCTATAAACATACCAGAAACAAAACAACAAGCGCGCTGCAGAAGTCCACGCCGATGTCTGTTTTGCCAGCCACCGCAGCGCGAGACACCGAAAACGGATACTTAAAGAGTTTATGAATGGAAAGTTTACTTTTAAAAAGTTGCCAGATTGCTCCACAGATAAGAACAAAGTTACCTGTATCATACAGGTATACGATGTATGCCACTGACGCGATTGTTACTTGTTTGGAACTATTTTGTGTGGAAGATTACAGCGTTCCGTGTCCACATAAATAGAGCGGGTGAAGCTTCTCTTTGTTTGTCTGACAGTGACGGTGCGCTGCAGTGGTAGCGACCTAGCGAAAATAAAACGTCTCCAGTGTTGTCATCGAACCAAGTGTAGTCATCCGAAATGATGTCTACACCAAACCGTAGAGAGACTTGCGCGCAAGAAGGACCAACAGAATCAACATAGCCTGACTGCTGTGTTCAAAGCAAACTTGAGAAAAACGAAGTATGCAACCATGGTTTAAACCCACTATAGGCTGAGTACTAGTTTCCCTTAGATATGCACTTAATCATGTTATATTGCTCTGTTTTGAGTCCATAAAAAGAGCTGTTAAAGCAGCTGTTGTGTGACAAAATATTTTTTTCACTGTTGTTGATGGACAGTAATATTGTGTGAGAGATTATGTGTGAATAACTGCTCCAAGTGAAAAATGTTCATGTAAAATTGAAATTGTTATTACAGTAAATATTTGCATTTTGCACATAGAAAACGGATTCATGATTCCATGTTGATGAGAGCATTAAAATGGGGAAAAATAGGACAAAAAATATAAAGGGAAATTCAGAAACGATAAAAAATGTGTGAGTAATCACGATGAATTTTTTAGTTCATTTGAGTTAATTATGACAGTTGCATTTTTAATTAGATTAAATATTTTAATCGTTTGACAGCTCTATATAACAATCACAATGTTTATCTTCAGATGGACTAATGTCACATTAACAGCATCAGAATACTTCACTTTAACAAGACTATCACACATCAGTTACTTGATGACTAACAGTGCAACAGTTTCAATGACAAGTTACAAGATGACAAGTTACCTTCCAAGAAATATTTGGGCGTGCTTTGGGGATGAATTTGGCATCAAACATGTGCGAAAAAGGCCCATGTCCTGAGGGGCAAAACGCAAGAGTCATTACTTCTGTACCTTCCACTTCCATTGATATGGAAACAGAATGCACCCACTGTGTAGGCACAATTTACCCAAATCGTGACAGAGTCCAGCAATCTGCACACAAAGGATGTCTCTCCGAGAAATGAGAAGCTCTGGCTGCCTCTCATTTAGTGCCTTCACAAGTTGTCCTGCCAGGTAACCCACTCTGAAACATTTAAAATCAATGTTACTGATTCAATTGCTGAGGATGAATTTGTTTTTTTTAAGTCAAGTCAAGTCAACTGTATTTATAGTGCACTTTCAAACAGCCATCGCTGCATGCAAAGTGCTGTACATGGAGCAATTTAACATGCACAATAAACAGTAAGACAAATCGGTAATAAAGACGGTAGAAAGCACCAAACAGTAAAACCAAGAACAAATCTAAGTCATGCTGAGTCGAATGCCAAAGAATACAAGTGAGTTTTGAGGAGGGTTTTGAAGATGGGCAGCGAGGAGGCTTGCCGAATGTTCAATGGGAGGTCATTCCAGAGAGAGGGACCAGCAACAGAAAAGGCTCGATCCCCTCTGAGCCTCAGTTTAGTTCTTGGTCCTTCTAATAATGTCTGGTCCGCAGACCTGAGGCGCCGGGCAGGTGTGTAGGGGCGGATGAGCTCAGAGAGGTAAGGTGGCGCGAGATTATTCAGAGATTTGAAAACAAATAATAGGATCTTGAAAATAACTCTAAAATGTATGAGGAGCCAGTGAAGGGATGCCAGAGTAGGAGTTATGTGCTCCCTCTTACGAGTACCAGTCAAGATTTTAATCAAAATATGTCCTCCCTAATGTGCACTGCTTGTATTAACAACCACGCAGTGAAAAGATAGCAACTAGCCTACAAATGCAGTTTGTAATTTACTGACCCCTCTCACAACTACATTTCCAATCATCGCTGAAATACTTTTTGCAAAAGAAAGAGGCAACATTAGAAAAATCCTCTTCACATTGATTTTTGTACGGCCAGCAAATGGCAATCATTGAGTCGATAGCAAGACATAATGTCCATTTATAGATTGTAATAGCAGAGATTTATCGACATGTTGAAATTGTTTGACCAAAGGTATGCACTTCTAAGCCCTAAGAATGGTCAACAGCAAATTTTAATCTTGCTCGAGTTACCAAATACCCCATCACTTAAAGTGGTATCATAACAATATGAAATTGACAATACAGTATTTTTGACATAGAGGGTTTCCGCCTGACAGTGCCCATCTTCAAAACCCTCCTCAAAACTCACTTGTATTCTTTGGCATTCGACTCAGCATGACTTAGCTACTTGTATTCTTTGGCATTCGACTCAGCATGACTTAGCTTTGTTCTTGGTTTTACTGTTTGGTACTGTTTGGTGCTTTTTACCATCTTTATTACCGATTTGTTTTACTGTTTATTGTATATGTTAAATTGCTCCATGTACAGCACTTTGTATGCAGCGATGGCTGTTTGATAGTGCTCGATAAATACAGTTGACTTGACTTGACAGTGATGATATAGATGAGCCAAGCCATGCAATTTGATGGCTCATTTTAATGTTAAACTGTTCGACATTTAAAATGTATCAATTAAAGCTTTCATAATTTAACAAAAAGGGCATCCCCCTCCTCACTTATTTTCCCATGATGTGGAAAGAAAAACAGTACTTCCAATATTTTTTATGTGGAAACTGATGCATGTTAATGCTGAGGGCAAAAACTTGCTTGTTTGGTCTCAGGAGAAATAAATCAAACCCAATAGGAGGAGGAAAATGACACTGTTGTTGTTTGCATTTCCTATAAATGAAGGGGGAGTGAGGGGAGCCATAAAAAATGATTAAAATTGTGAATTGGATTTTTGTGAAAAAAACGAACAAACAAAAAACCAAATTCTGGGATTTCAGTGTACAGCCATTTTGTCCACACCTGGAGAAATAAGATCAGTGGATATTGCTCTCACACACAAACGGATGCACAGGCATACCCGATGGAGTGCTCAAAACGGTTGTGGGACGCTCCAGGAAAAACAAAGTACGTCCCTCCCAATTGTTTGATATTTCGAAGTCTCTGGAACTGAGGTGTGTCGATGATTTTGACAAGAAGTGGATGCAGCTCCACATGTCCGTGGATGGGGTCATTAAACACCTGATAAAAGGCAGGACAGCAAACACACAAGCAGCAAGTTAGTCAATGATTACACATGTGCTCAAATCCATCCCCCTCAAAAAAAATAATACTAATATATATTTTTTTAAATCATGGGTTGTTAAGACATTTTAATCAGTCAATAAGGTTTCTCTTTCTCTGTAGTAGCAAGTGATGGGCTAATGAAGCTTGCTGAAGCATGTGTGATTTTTTTATTTTAATCTTAAGTGCTTCATAAAGTTTCATTATCCAATCACTGGTGATAGCTGAGATTAATCATTACATTTATGTCCATAATTTGATTTGCACTGTCGATTAAACAAATGAGTCACCTTTGGGAATTAAATAGGGTCGGCAGACACTTCTGTTGTGGTTTCGATTACAGAGAATCACTAATTATACGATACTGTTTTGTGTTCAGTTTATCACACGGTCCTCTTTTTCCATTGTTTCTTAAATCCGCCTTGCCACTCCCTTGCGGTTCAACTTGTTGGTATGTTTCAGTTTTTCTGATACAAGTACTGTACTTGAAAGTGAAGTGTGAGGATAAACCTTATTTGTTTGAGGACCCTCTTCTATGTGCCATAGCTTCCTCAGACTGTGGAGGATCCGCAGTCGGTCACCAAGAGGCCTTGACGGAAAAAAAAAAAGTTGTTACACATGCACTGAAAGAAAAGTAGCATAGAGCTTATTAGGTACACTACTTATAATCTACAGGAGTGGTGTAAGGACAACTAGTGTGATGTCGCAATAGTGGTACGAGTAGAGTATAGTGGGCTCACTCTAGTGATTAAATGTTGAAAATGTGCTTCGTGCGAGATGTGGCTTAAACTTTTTTTAATCCAGTATAGCACACATTGTAAGTACAATTCAGTTGTATTTAATTTGTTGTTGGTCATGATGATGGTACTTGAATTTTTGAGGTGCTGACTGGTGTAAACGTTGGAGAACGCATCACTGCTTTTTTGCAGGGGGTAGGATTAGGAGTCCTCGTCTATCTAATGTTTAGGCTGGTGAATGGAAGTGTGTTTCCTGAGAAAGGACAGAACACGACAAGACAGGATAAACTGATAAACGGAAAGAACAGCTTGCCCCTCCCGTTGTTATTAAAAAAACGAATAAGACTTACTTAATGCCTATCTTTTCCAGGTCATCCTTCTTGAGATATCGCAGCACGGCACCATTGATTTTATGTTCTGCCGACAAAAACGTGACATTGTTGTTGCCATTGACCGGCAAGTGTTGTGAGTTATAGTCAAGCAAATGCAAAGCCTAACTAAATGACACTAACCTCGAAATACAGTTTCCCACTCAGCAAGGCCTTCTCCTCGCAAGAACTGGCACGTTTCTTCAAGTCCCCATCGGGAGAAGTCCGAGTTTGGCATCCGATCCACTGACACTCTCTTCCCCGGCGTTTGGAAAACATCACCGGGGCTAATCGCTGTCGCTGAGTCTCGTTTGCGGTTCGCCATGTTGAGACATGAATCAATAAGCGCCTCGAGGATTTGTCAGGCCAAAAGGGTGCTCCAATTGAATCCACTCAGACGCTGCTGGTCAAAAATGAAGTGACAGCTTCGAGGGACTCTTTCTCACTTAAAAGAACCGGGCGCCAAAGAGAAACACCCTTTCTTTCTTTCCCCTTCTGAAAATGCCAAGGGCGGAGGATTCAAGTGTTTGCTGTCCGGTTAATGTTTTCAAAACAAAATACACACATTTCCCCACACCCAGGTTTGAACTATAAAAATCATGTCGTAGCTTTTGCGGTTAAACGTGTGATTCGTGTATTACAGTAATAAATGTGTATATTGCAAGCCTGCGTTTCACTTGTGTCACAAGCAAGATCATACTTGATAAATCATGTAAATTAGTATGTGCAGTTGCTTTGCTTTGACTAACAGTAGATGCTGCTTCCGGTTTATTTCCGTCACACACCCGACTACTTTATTCAGAGTGCTTGTCAATTGTGAACGTGTAATGGGCGGGGCCAGATAAAAGAAAAAGGACACGTTTCACGACGTATTCTATTTTGTATAAAAATATTGTTTTACTGATTGGCTGGAAACCGGTTCAGGAATACCCCGCCTACGGCCCGATTACATCTGGGATAGGTTTCTTCGGTACCACGCGAGGATAGGCGGCTTGGATAATGGATGGATGGGTGTCTCCATTTTACTCAAATTCAGGGGTCACCAAATTGGTGCCCGCGGGCACCAGGTAGCCCGGGAAGACCACTTGAGTGCCTGGACATTGTGATTTGCTAGTAGAAATTATGATTTAAAAATGCAAACACGGGCAGTATTGTGAGACATTTTTAAGATGATCAGAGCCTGAAAATTAAAATCATTAAGTATTAAAAATAACACATTCAAATATTATTAAATGTAATTTGTACAAATGTTATTTCAGACGTGTATCAATTTAGTAGCCCTTCACACAATCAGGACACATGAAGTAGCTCTCACTCTCAAAAAGGTTGGTGACCCCTTCTCTGAATATTATTCAAAACGGTTGATAAATCTACCTTCAATATACAATTTCCACAAAAAACGGGGTTGTTCTCACACCACATATAAATAAAAAATACTGACTGGGCACGTTACATGGCACATTCAACTCTGTACATTGGATGGATACATCATTGTGTGTGTGTATTTATATATATATATATACTGTATATACATTTATATATACAGTAGATGTAGAGAGAGAGATTTTAAACCCAAAATATTATTATAAAAAACACGGTAAAAATCGACCTCAAATAGGTATTTTCAATAAAAAATGGGTGTTTGCATCTTGATTGCCGAAGTATACACTTCAATCTGTTATTGTTAAGATCCACCGCTGTAAAAAAACAACTAATGAGCAAAAGACTTATTCTCGCCTTTATTCACAAATATGAAAAAACACTCATAAAAATAGCACAAGAAATAACTACACACACACACACACACACACACAATATTATACAACTCAAACATGCATCAGGTTTGGGGAAATGGTGCATTTTTCTTTGGGACTTCTACTGCTGCAAGAAAAAAAAACAGGATTGTGAGTCATACATTTAAATAATGCAAATCTACATGCCATTATTTACAATCACAACAGTGAAGTGTGTTTCGCACCTTGGCCTTCTGGCTCTGGACGGGGACATAGAGTTTAAACTCTGCTGGTAGCTCATCCTCAGAGTAGAGCCTGTCTGAGAAATAGACCCTCCTGATACGACAGTTAGCATGAATCTGAAAGACAAATACAGCAGGCATATACTAGCATCTATTGTATTGTCTATTGCAGCCATCACGCTACCTCTGTGTCCCACGTCCTAGACGCATAATTTCCCCGTGGGATGCACAGTTCCAAATAATGTGCGTTTTTGGGACGCAAGGAAATTTCTCAGTCAAAAAAAAAAAAAAAACTATGTCAGGCCTGAGGATTTCACGGTCACGATTGTTACCGGTAGAGTGTCGTTTCAGTGGCGTTATTTTGATGGTACCAAAAAATCGTTTCACCATAAAAGTCACCGCACATGAGTTGACTGTACGTGATCAAATCTCTCCTGTGTGATCAACGCAATTTCACTGTGCCTGTATGTGTGTTTGTGGTGTGGTGTGTGTTTCTTCTAATTTACTTTCGATTTGTTTTGTTTTCAGTGTTGGTGGGGGGGGGGGGGGGACAGATAACGTTATGTGCGCATGCGGGTTGCTATTTTATAATAATAATAATAATAATAGATTTTATTTAGGGCGGCCCGGTAGTCCAGTGGTTAGCACGTCGGCTTCACAGTGCAGAGGTACCGGGTTCGATTCCAGCTCCGGCCTCCCTGTGTGGAGTTTGCATGTTCTCCCCGGGCCTGCGTGGGTTTTCTCCGGGTGCTCCGGTTTCCTCCCACATTCCAAAAACATGCATGTCAGGCTGATTGGACACTCTAAATTGTCCCTAGGTGTGAGTGTGGGCGTGGATGGTTGTTCGTCTCTGTGTGCCCTGCGATTGGCTGGCAACTGATTCAGGGTGTCCCCCGCCTACTGCCCGGAGATGGCTGGGATAGGCTCCAGCACCCCCCGCGACCCTAGTGAGGATCAAGCGGTTCGGGAAATGGATGGATGGATGGATTTTATTTATAATTTTAATCCGCAAACTGATGAATCGCGCGGATGAAAGTTTGAGATGGCGGCGAAAAAAAACTCACAAAGGTCTACTAATTACAACATTTAAGAAATGGGAATGCCAGTCTGATTTTTTGTATGAATCGTCCAAAGGGCGTATCACTAAACTCACCTGTGACGTATGCACAGAACACGGGAGCGAGATACGACGGGAGGCACGATTATGAGGCAAGTTGGTCATTAGATCTTTAGGCTAATCGCTATGAAAAATATAATGAAACAGTATTGGTTCTTCTATAATTTACTGGTTGTAGCATGGTAACTTTAGGAATAAATAATTCGTCACAAGGTGTAGTAATGCGAATGTTAACTGTTGGTAGAACTAATGATGACGTGTGGTAGATTCTTTCGTCAAATTGAGAGTAGATTATACATGCATCATTTTGGGAAGAGGATGTCAAGCCACATCAATACTTACCTGTATTAATGATTACCAGTAAATTAATCTTTGCAGTGTGAGATTGGAAAAAATACTCAGATTTTGTGGTATGCTGTATTCATGATGCCATATGAGTACAGTACAACATTTTGATCCATTTATTTTTGGAATGAACCTGGAGGACACAGCTGCTGATGTAATGTTCATTGTTAATGCATAGTTTTCAAACATTTCCCCTTGAAACATTATACTTTTGAGTTTCAGAATTCTTGATTATGAATATCAGTCAAAATAGAAAAATGGGTTCCCATGATGAATGTTTACGGAACCCAAAATTAGTTACCATGGTTTCCCATTGGGCAATCCGACGGAACCGAAAAACTGTGACCGTGAATTTCCGAAATCCTCAGGCCTGCTCCTGAATTATTTACATTTTTGCAGCATTTGTTTAGAATTGTATGTATATGTTGTTGTTTGTGTTATTATCATATGCAATTGAATAAGTAGATCATTTCAAAATTCGAAATTTGGGACTCTCTAAATCAGTACCGGGAGAGCTGGAAAATAGGCAGGACAGGGGCCCTCCAGGCCCGCAGCTGTACATGCCTGCTCTAAATGCATAATGGGACCCATACTTTTCTGATCAGCGAGTCCCTGGGACTCGCTGGCGGTAAACTGTAAAATTATCACTGCTATTGTGTTTGAACATTAAATAGTAAGAGACCATATATTATCAGTTGAACTTTACCTGACACCAAAAACATCTGGTACATGACACTTCCACTTGTATTCATTTTTTTACAACTCATGCAGCATCCTACTTAGTTGTAAATGTTGTGCAAATAAGGTGTGGCTGCAAACTCACCTGCACACGCAGAGTCTCAATATAATTGGTTCCGTAGGCTCTCCTGGTGAAATCTGATAAATTGAACTGAATCTGATTCCAGCCGTCATCAAGTCTCATTGGCATGGTGCAGATGAATGGTTTTACTCGCGTTGTGCTCTGGTAGTTACTCGCCCGAAACCGCCGTCGAACATTTTTATCATCCAACACCTGAAAGTGGAAAAGTATGGAGACAAGAGCAGGGAGAGCGTCACTTCTGCCTCTCTATTGTCAACACACTGAAATTACTCGTATCTGTACCTGAACTTCAAAGGTGAAATACTTCTTTAGGTTTTTGATGATCATTACAAGAAAAGGCAACTTGATACCAAGCGTCTTCTTTGGGTCAGCTGGGCAGGTGATATAAGTAGTACTGTGAGGACACAAATAAATAAAATAAAACTAATACCAGAAATAAGTGTCCCATACTGTGGGCACAAAGAAGACAGCACTGGTTCAAAGATGATCTTCAGTGGACACATACCTGACGTTTGTCCCTTCGACCTCCAACACCAGTGAATGAATGTCATTATCAGTAATTCGCTTGATGTGACCATTCCTCACCTTGTAAATAAGAGAAAAATACAGACTCTTAGTTATGAAACATATGTTTAGAAGCCCAGCAGCAATGTAATAAAAAAGTAGGCTACAAACACATTAAGAAGCGTTACTTCACTGAACAAACGATATCAATTACAGCTCATCCCAGATCCATTAGCATTAGCGAGAAGGCACAGTGAAGCAAACGACCGGGTCAACAAGTCAATTTACCTTTTTATCCCATATCTGAAGAGGTTTGCTCCCGATACTATATAAAATAGAAAGAAACCCACTTTGGAATGTGTTTTTGAACATGACTTTCACGGTCTGGATGGGTCTTTTGCACGGGATTAGAGCTACGGCAACACGCTCCAATTATTTGCGTTTCCGTCCGCGCCGCTTCCGTGGAATGAAACGAATCAGTTCCGTTATCGAAAACTAAACGTCTTTACCAAATGTAGATGGAAGAAAAGAATGAAACGCCAGCTTTGCTGTAAACTGGGATATCAACGCATTTCTCTCCCTCGTTTGCAAACCTGCCCCACCACCCCGTTTTGATGTTGCTAGGAACCATGGAGACATTGTGCAGTGTTAACTCCGGGTTTTTATTGTTGACGCACTTCAGTCACCCGGGACAACCATTCGGGGAACAAGCGGAGAGAGGTAAGAGAAAAATGTACCCCACTATCTTACTAGAAACGGACAAAGTTGTGAATTATACTATATTGCACTTGTGCTTTAGGCTGGTTCTGCGTAGGGTTATATTCCTGTGAACACGCCACTGTCAGAATTAATTGAAAAGTAGTGGGAATGTGTTCTTTTGAATACTTGCACTGACTGAATGACCTCTTTGATCAAGAATTCATTTCAGTCAAAATGATTGCTTAGCGTTGATTCAAGCAGTAAAATGTAAAAGTTAAGTGCATATTTTCTTTCTTTGAATTGGCTCGTTGAATGTGTTAACACAAACGACCACAGGATGACGCTAGAGTCAACTGGAAACCTAATTTTCCAGTTGACTAAAACTTATTCATTTTAAGGGAAATGAAGATGCTTCTCAATTTCACATATATTTGGAGAATATTCTTACGGTGCACATTTGATAAAATACAAGGTGTGTCACAAAAGTTCCCGAACTGATGTCACAGAAGATAGACATTTCAAACACAAATTACAGTACAAGTTTGCCTCTACACTGTGGGCCAGCACGTCCAGGAACAGATCCATCTGACACTTCCCGGCTGGGAAGAACGTCTCTGTGCTGGAACATCCTCCCTACTCACCAGTCCTTGTTTTGTGTGTTTTTTTTCACCCTCTTTACTCAATCCGAAAGGGTCTTCAGAAAAAAACATTATGAAGACGTGGACAACATCAAGATGGCCGTGAGAATGGACCTGTGGAGGATCTTGGAAAAATAATTTCAGGAGGGGATAAAAGCATGACAGAGAAGGCTTGGACAGTGCGTTACAGTATTTGATGGTAAAGTCTTGTAGTTTAGACAATTTTTTGTGACACCGATCCTGAAAGTTTTCTGACACACCTTATCTTCTCAACAAGAACCAAGATCCCAACAAGAATGACTTTTGCTATTGTACTGTTACAACTCACACTGTTGCTGTTGAACCACAAAACGGGATTATTACACTTTTAGGGTGACTTGTTTGAAAGTAATAATAATAAAAGCAATTGTAATTGAGTGTAACCAATACAATACAATACAGCTTTATTTATATAGCGCTTTCACAACAGCTGCAACAAAGCGCTTTACAGAACATATTTCAAAGCTCTCGCTTCCATTTTATAGGAGTCGAACCCTACACAGGACACAATATTTCAAGAGATAGGCTGCCCCGCATGCTATTTGTCAAGTGTGTAAAACTAGCATGGCATTATTATAATTGTGCTTTAGTAGCCAATGTGAATTAATAAAATGCCTGCTTTTGTTCACTCACTGGTACTGTCTCCTCACGTGCAAGAGAAATAAATAAGAAAAGCCTCTTGCCTGCAGGTCTTAGCCATGAATTGCTTTCACCCTGGTTTGCATTAGTTATTAGTGCAGATTATCAGAATGTCTTACATATTTAAGGTCTCTGGACAATTAGCTGATGCTGTTGAAGGAAAATAGTCACTGGGATTGAGCAGTGGCCTACACATTATTACTGAAAGGATATTGTTTTGACTTCCTGAACTCCTTAATATATAAGGCCATTACTAAGGACTAGAGGTTGCTCAAAAATTGTCCTTTCAATAAACAACCCCAATAAAACTGGGAGACATATAAAATGTATGTACACAGAAAGGACACTGTAATTTAGGCTAACACTTCAAATGCTTGCAGTTATGTAACTGGACGGCCTGGGTGTGACCACTTGGAGATAATGTTGTCGTTGCGGCATAACCTGCAAGTTGGGCAAACCCAGTGTCATAAGCATGGCTTGTATATGCATGGACAGGCAGGTTTACTTGACATGCCTTAATCCTTGAAAATGGGTGGTACTGTCACGCCTTAAGGATGCGTTATGTATGCCACTTTGCTGAGTTTCATCTTGTATGTGTTTATAATTAGGTGTCAAAAAATTAGGGGATGAAGATGCTGGGGGGTTTTTTCATGTTGCTGACTCTACTACATTTTTTCATTCCATGTTGGGAGATTTAAAATCCCATCAGCCAGTGAAACACACAAATCAAATGGAACAATTGGTTGGATATGATGTTTTCAAAAGAAAATAGAAGGCTTCCGATTTCAATATTCAGACCCCCACCCCCACTAAAAAAATCAAACTAATTAACAGAAGGTACTGTGCTCTGTCAAATGGTTTGCATTAACCATAGAGAAAGAACAAACAAGCTGAGAAATGTAACAACATGACAAAACAATTCAATGCATCATTTATTACACAGTACAGCATATTTTGACTTTTCCCAAACAGGTGTCTATGCTCATAAATATTCTCTCTTGATGCTTCCATTGACGCTGACAACTTTTCAATGCAGGAAAAATGTATTCTTCATGACACTAATAAAAAGAAACCCACGTTTCCACAGGATTGCACACATCTCCCACATGGTCTGATGGTTGAGAGTGAGACGAATGCAATTCGTGAAATGTCCTTTGTGCAAAGAAGCAAGGGTATTTTGATGCACTGTAATGGTTAGTGAATCATAATCTAAACATTTATATGATATTGTTTTGTCCATATTGACACAGTGATGTGTGTGAAACATGCAGGAATGGCATACAAAACTCACAATGCAAAGCTCATTCGAACAGGAATTAGTTATGTTTAAACCTAAACAAATGGAGCAGCAGTATGACTGGCCACTGATTTAAATCCAATCTTGAGAAGAGCTCCATCCTCAGAAATCTCTTTACCGAAAAGTCACTGCATTCAATGCTTTGCATCCAGTGGATTTGTCAGAGACCCAGTCGGCATTCAAGCAAGTCAAATACGTCCAGAAAAAGTGCTTTGCATTAACAGCACTCAAATGCAGTTCTTTACTCTTCTAAAGATAGAAGTGCTGTAAAATGGGAAAATTACTGCCCAAAAGGTAAAGCCATTTGTGTCTGAAAAGTGAAAATACCTTGTATAATTGACAAACCATAGAGACGAGTGTTTTAAACAACCCTGACAAATTTCAATGATTAAAAAAAAAATTGCCACATATCTAAATTGATACTTAAAAATTGTGAAATTCAAGCCAGTGCCGCTGCTCTCAAATGCTGTTGGCATGTCAGCTGAATGAATGAAACCAAACCCCACTGAAAAATGGATGCTACTTTATCTAGCAACTTTCGTATGCCTACACATCTCTATATATTTAAAAAATATACAGTACATCCTCTTAAAGCCTCCGGTGGCTGGAATAGAATCCAGCTATGAGGCACTGGCCACCGAGCTAGCTCGCGAGCTAACAGGCTTCGGGTGCTCTGGTGAACGGGTGATGGTGCTCGTTTTTGGCGACACCACCTCACTTCCGAATTTGAAAATCGACCACAAGCTGTTCTGTAAATTCCATCATCCAGGTAAGATCCATTTTCCAGGTCTAGGCGTAGCTAGCTAGCTGCATGCTGTAAGTTTGAACGAAGAAGCTTTTAATTGCCCAGATAACCACTGATGAGAACAAATGTGCAGAGGTTTTTATATAGTGGGGGATGGGCGTACTCATTTCAGACTTAAATATCGTGTCAACTGAAATGGTGGGAAACAGTTTTTTGCTACAGCTCCACAATTCAGTACTAAATAATTCTCAGTCTTTGCACATGAATTCAGCAATTATCTTTCAAGTCAGGGCCGGTGCTCTGCAGTGGCCATGGCCAATTGTTGCCACTATCTGGCCACCACCCCCAGGCCCCACAACAACCATATCTCAGATTTTTCTGCCATTTTCCCATTGATGATGTATCCTTAGACACCTTAATACTCTGCCACAGGGTATTTTTATAATTAGTACATTTAAAATATAAATATACAACTGATCTTAATGGAAAATCTAAAATAATCAGTTTTAAGTAAAAAACAATTCTTACAGTCAACGGTAATCAAGATGATTACTTTCACATCAAAGCAAGCAGACATGATTGAGAAGTCATTGTTAATCATACCATCAACGGTCAAAGTTTCATGACATAAAATGGACACCAATCGTACCCAACACACTCACAATACAAGCAGAAACAAGTAAAAAGCAACATTTAGAATTGTGAAGAATTGAGATATTTATGTGCCACTGTGCTTTTTAGAAATTATTTCAATAAATGAGACATTGATTGCAGAATACAAAAGGGTGTCAGCCGTCAGTGACAATTGATAACTGGCTATTAGCTTGGGAATCAGTGCATGAGATAGAGGTAAACGATGAGCTAGGACACCAAAGCAAAGCCATGGCACAGGAAATGGCACTAGCTCGTAAATTAAGCTTTAAAAAAAAACTTGTTTTCTACCAAAACTTGTTCCTTCTTGATTATAAGTGCGATGGGCATAGGCTTGAATTTGATTCCATAAAACCCGAACTGCGGATGCTATGATAAAGAACGACGCACGCACGCCACCCCCCGACGGAGGTGTTGAGTGAAGAGTTTCTGGCTACGACCCTGCTTCAAACATGCACAACATGTTTCGAAACATATTGCATGCTTTCACTTCATACAGAGTCTTTAATTTAGCCACGGTTCTGATGACTCATGCCCTTCATTTTCACCTGCTCCACCTCGCAGGTCCTCCTCTGAGCTACACATGCTGCGTTGCATCCCCTGGCAAAAAAAGCTGTGGCGCGATCGGGTGCTGAGGTCCAGCAGGTCGAAGGAGTCGCTGGAGAAAAGGCTATCCTCACTCACCACGCTGGAGGGGCGACTTTGGTGGCCATCGGCGGCCATTTTGGTTCGGAGGAACTGCTGCAGCGTGTCTGGGAATGACGCCCGATCGGAAGGCGGCGGGGAGCGCTGTTCGTCCGGAAGGTCGAGACTGCGTGAGAACTTGCCGTTCCGTTTAAGAATACCCTTTCGTCTTCTCACTGCCTCTGTGCTCATGGTTGGACTGTCCTCTGCTGCTGGGGCAAATTGGTGCTGTTTGTTCAAGCAGGAGTCTCCGGCATCACTCTCTTGGACGCAGAGTCTGGACTCTCTTCCTCGTGACGAGGAGACGTAACCCGTTTCCCCTTCATACAGGTTCTTAAGTATACCCTTTTTGGGCATTTTAGAAGAGGGCTGTCTGAATGTACAGGGAGATGTCAGACCAGTGGTCAGGACTTCAGCACGTGTGTGGCCAAGTACATGTTTTTGATAAAGATGGGGATCAACAGTATCCGGGTGGGAACTTTCTTTGGGAGGGCTGTGCAAAACTGACTCAAAACTCCTCTGGTGTTTCAGAATACTTTTGGGTTTCTTTCTTTCAGAGGTGTAGGCAGAAGATGGCCCAGCGCAGGCAGAAGCTGCCGCAGCACCGCCCGCTCCTTGTGTAGTCTGAGGAATGGCGTTCTCCTTGCGAGACTTTCTGACGCTGGATGATCCTCCTCGCGTTCTTCCTCCTCGCTCAGCCCTAAGGGGCAAGCTGAAGGAACCGGGATGAGGGGGGTGATGGTTGGATTCCGAAGGAAGGCATCCTGGCTCAGCAGCCAAGCTGGTGGCAACCCGATTCTGCCAGTCGATGTAGCGAGCCAGCAGTGGGGAGGGACAATCCGGGTGTGCTGATGAAGCGCAGTCACACACGCTCTCCTCGTAGCCCCAGTTCACCCACCAGTGGTTGGCTACATCCTCGATCGTCGCCCTCTCGTTCACACGCACCGTCAACAGCCAGTCGATAAGAGCGCAGGCGTCTGGGGGAGGGTGTCAAGAGTTATTTAAAAGGCAACATGCCAATAAAGAAACCTTATCTGCCTTCTATATTGTCTGGTCATTTAAGTGTTACAATGATACATGCGTGCTTTTGCATTGACAGGGATACTTGCTGATAAGGGGGACTTGACAGATGCTTTTTTTGAAAGCAAATGCTTTTAATTTCATTTTCGCTGTAATTTACCATTTGCTCTTTTCATACGGACTAAAAGGGAGCAGTAAACCAGTTTGTTTACTATTGAGGCAAAGGTCAGCAGCTGCGAAGAGCTCCTTCACTTCTTTGCGATTTTGCTTGAGCAGTAAAAGGAGTTTGTATTTTCCACCCTTGGTGCTAACACTGTGTACTGACACACTCAAGTGACCACCCTTAAATCTCGCACGCCACTGTTAGAAAACTGACTTTCATGATTAATGAGAAAAACTATTCTCATCATTCTTACCCGAACTGGGGTGCATTTCTGTAAAATTTGAATATACTGACTTCCTCCTGCCTGGCTCTACATTTGGCTCCACCTGCTCACATCTTTACAACCACCAAACGTGCTGAAATTGTTGTTCAGTCCTTGTTGGTGTGCCAATACATTTGCCCACATAGTGTACGTAGCGTTTAATGTAAAGGACAGTGAAGAGGTGCACCTGAGGGGGGGTTGGGTCTCCGATAGCGTCCTTGGCAGATCTGCTCTTTGAGGATGGAGTGACTGGCCCCATCAAATGGCATACTGCTATACACCAGAGCGTACAGCAGCACACCCAGCGCCCAGCAGTCCACCTGGGACACACAATTATAAATCATGAAACGAAGCATGAAAAATAAAGCTTCAGTGCATCAAATGTTGAAGGATTTGAAAAGAGCTGAGCAATCAGGAAAACTACAACTATGGGCAACTTATTTGAAGCACACTTGACACTTTCCCACACTGTGACGTTGTCAAATTGCATCATCCTGTCACGCTGTGTTAAGGGGTTCGGTGACTAGTTTTCGGGAGTGGGCGAGCGTCGGCCATTTATTTTGCTGAAATTCTAAATTGAAATTGCAACATTGAAGATGAAACAGCCAATCAAAAATGCACATGAGCTTCCCGCAATCCGCTCCCTTCTTGACAATCGCACCATGTTTTTGTGGTTCAGTGAAAAATTAATACAGAAACAGAGTACTGTATCTAGAGACTCTAAACCTGTAACAAGGTCCCCGTTTTTCTGTTGCAGCATGTCTGTGGATCTGCGGTGCTCAATTGCTTGCTGTGATTTTTTTTCATGATGGTTCACTTCAGATATGTTCTGTTACGTCACTCGGTGTGCAGAAGCTCTGAGATATGTCTAATGACCCGAGTTTGAGTTTCTTGGCTCGTCTATTGATACTCCATGTCATTCTGACCTACCTCTGGTCCTTGGTAGGGCAGCCCAGTCACGATTTCCGGGGGGGCATAGAGCGGACTTCCACAGAAGGTCTGCAGTAGAGTGTCCCTCTGGTACTGATTGGAAAGGCCAAAGTCGGCCAGCTGCGAAGTGAGCAAGAGAGGGGATTTGCAGAACTGTTGACAAGATATAAATGTGCCTTTGGAATAACATCACTGTTTTATGTGTTCATCACTGTTTCTAATGTACCACCGTCTTAACAATTCAAGTGAAAAGGTTATGTGCGAGAGAGGAGATCCAGTGATGCGCACAGTTAGTCACGTAATGGAACAATCATGAGGACCATATGCAAACATGCTGAGGCTCCACTTTATCTGAAGAGATTATTACCATGCACACACCAACACACTATCAGTGGCTCAGCGGGTAAAAATACTCAACACTGCGGCTTCATTTCCATGGAAGAGAGTTGTTGGTTGACAACTACTCACAGTTGTTATGGAATCACAATAACCACGAGTGGCGGTGTTTATGCTACGTAACATAACCAAGTGCATGTTGGAACGTTAGTTTAAAATACACAACTGAACGCTTACACAGACTGTGACGAGAAGTTATTCTCAACCACCATGCCACAGCACGTTAGATGTGTCGCGAGAGATCATCAAGTGGGCCTTTTAAAATGATCCATATTGATCCCAAAACTATTATTTATTTACGAAACATGACGTATCCCTGTTAATATATCTACACCAGCGAAAGAGAGTGACAGGCAGAATAACTTGAATGCTCGTCAACTATACTGAAAAAAAAGGTGTGTTTTATTTCATCAAGTGGATGTACAAAAAAAACATCTGATACAAATCATTTTTTTTAAAGTGTACTACACATCTACTTATTTATAAGAACCTAAATCCAGATGAGTCTATTGTGGGCAACATAAAAACTTCAACAACCAGTTGCAAGGACCGTGTTACGGTCATTTCCCTATTGACTGCTTAAGAAAAAAAAACAGTAATAATACAAATGAAGGCAACACAAAATCATCACAGTCTGACTCACTGCCATTTAAGTAGCTTGTGTATAGCACCGACAAAATCTGTCCACAAATTGGTCAGTACCGGCAAAGTGCTGCTAATAGCAGTCAAGTATGTTTGAAGCCAACGATTTGGAAACAACTGAGTCAGGCTGAGCAGTCTCCACATGTGCTCACTTATATTGGAACCTTTGATTGCCGCAACTGCCAGTAGATTCCTTACATTCCACACAACTGCAGTATATGAAATGAAATATCCAAATAAGGCAGAGAAGAACTTTTTGATTTTAAGCCTCGGAACTACATTTGTACTAGTTGTGGTTGCTTGGCAGTTGGCTCAGCAACCCACATGCCAAAATGTATTAGTCAAGATGTTGTAAAGGCAAGGACGAAAATCAACACGTTCCCATTTAAACCAGTCTCATAATCAAAGTCTGTTTTTGGGACTTTACCATACCTTCACGTTCAGATCTTCATCCAAAAGAATGTTCTCCAGCTTAAGATCTCGGTGCACAACACTGTTCTGCAAGAGATCACAAGCATGTGACACGCATGCTACAGCCAGAAGCTTTCTCGCAGCATGTAAACGGAATGTTCTTGAGGGGTTTCTTACCTTTCATCCAATTTTTCTTTTTTACAACCACTAACAGTTCTCTCAGGCCTTGTGTTAAACAGAACAATGTGCCTGAAGACGGCTTGGAGAATATTTTATAATTATCTAGCGGCATGGGTGGTTAGCACGTCGGCTTCACAGTGCAGAGGTACCGGGTTCGATTCCAGCTCCGGCCTCCCTGTGTGGAGTTTGCATGTTCTCCCCGGGCCTGCGTGGGTTTTCTCCGGGTGCTCCGGTTTCCTCCCACATTCCAAAAACATGCATGTCAGGCTGATTGGACGCTCTAAATTGTCCCTCGGTGTGAGTGTGGGCGTGGATGGTTGTTCATCTCTGTGTGCCCTGCGATTGGCTGGCAACTGATTCAGGGTGTCCCCCGCCTACTGCCCGGAGATGGCTGGGATAGGCTCCAGCACCCCCCGCGACCCTAGTGAGGATCAAGCGGTTCGGAAAATGGATGGATGGATGGATGGCATGGGGGTGGCTCCTCACCTTGTGGCATAGAAAAGTAAGGACTCAGTCATTTTCTTGGACTGGGCGGAGCTATTGCTTCGAAAGGTGGAATGAGCAGGTATGCTGAGAGATGGCCGAATGGAGGAAAACACCACTTTGGGGGTGTTTTTGGAAAGCAATTAGCATTTTACCATGGCTAAAAGCTAAAAACTTAAGATTCCCCATGACATGGCCCTTTTAAATTAGTTTCACTCATCGCAACCATCTCTTGCTGTGCCCTGCACAGTGGAGCGGAACATGCATTCATTCACTCAGGAACACTTAAGTCTATTTTGGGGCAAGTTCTTCAAGGCACAAGGTGATGAAAATCCACCGTCCTGGGTGCTGTAAAGCTGCAAAAGCAGCATGATAATCTCTGTATTTAATGTGAGAGATTCCTGAATAAAAAGAGCTGCGAAAAGGAAAGGGATACAACATGGAACTATGAAAGTACGCCAGTCTAATTTTGACAACAATGCCCTCGTAAATACTCTTAGTCGGAGTGATCAGTTTCTGCCCTGTCATATTTTCAGCCAGAGGCACTGTTGTCATGTTAAAACAATATAAACCAATTGAGTGGAAGTAGGAGGAAATCAGATTAAATAAAACATGCTTGTTAAATGTGTCAGTGTGTGACTGCACACATACAATCTGTGTCTAATGCGCTCTTAACCCAAAGAGAACTGAAGTCAAGTTTTTTTCTGAGGTATTAGGATTAGGATTTAACCGATTTAGCGGCCCTGTGTTTGCTTCCAGCTTCATCTGCTGCTGTAATTCATGTCGTGCCTAACACATTCGAGGACGATGGTGCAAGTCGCCATAACATTCGTTGAGTTCACTGTGTGCGTTTGAACCTTGTGGCAGTAGTGGACAGCCGATGTGATTTGCCTGAAGATGCTGCGGGCTTCTGTTTCCGCAAGTTTCCCCTTCTCCGAGATGTAATCGTACAGCTCTCCTTTGCTGGCGTACTCCATCACAATTACAATCTTATCGCGGCTCTCGAACACTGCAGTGACACATGGGAGACATTTGAGATCAATTCCGCTGAAGAGGAAATAGAACTGCAAAGGCCATCAAATATTCAGCGGCTGAAAGCTCGGAACAGCCGGATCCATATGACTCTAATAAAAGAAACACTCGATTGATGTGATTTGACGCCAAGATTTTCAGGAAAGCTAAATTACAGTATAAGATTTTTGTAACATTGCTGGTTCCTTGTTGACAATGAAACAAATTGCATATCTGCCCAGATGACTAAAACACACCATTAACAAACAGTCATATATTATATATATTATGCAGTAACTACTTTTAAAATAAGGACTGAGTTCCTTGGCTTCACATTATAGTATTGATGATACTATAATAATCGTTACCTTCGAGGAAGCGTATGATGTGGGAGTGCCGGAGCGAGGAGGTAATCTCAATCTCCCTCTGGATGTGAATTTTGTCAAGGTCGTCTGTGATACGCTCCTTACGGATAGTCTTGATGGCCACCTGAGAAAAGAAATGTTTGATGTCGTCAACAATTTCTTTTTCAAATTTGTTAACCAACAAAGACATGTCAGCCATGACAGTGAATGTCCAGAGGTGCCTTGTGATACACAGGACTCACTCACTCAGTTTACAACTATTTCGAGATTAATTACAATTACATTTTAAGATTTGACTTGCAAGCGAAAAATTTGATATATGAGTGCTGCATGTTGGCAGTGAACCCAAGTCAATTCACTCAATATAACACTACACCCAGACACATATTCCTTGACCCCAATGAAAAATGACTAATACTGTATTACTGCAGTCTACTGAGCCATTGTGACCGTCTCTCTCTCTCTCTCTCTATATATATATATATATATATATATATATATATATTCATTCATTCATCTTCCGAACCGCTTGATCCTCACTAGGGTCGCGGGGGGTGCTGGAGCCTATCCCAGCTGTCTCCGGGCAGTAGGCGGGGGACACCCTGAATCAGTTGCCATCCAATCGCAGGGCACACTTAGACGAACAACCATCCACACCCACACTCACACCTTGGGACAATTTAGAGCGTCCAATCAGCCTGCCATGCATGTTTTTGGAATGTGGGAGGAAACCGGAGCACCCGGAGAAAACCCACGCAGGCCCAGGGAGAACATGCAAACTCCACACAGGGAGGCCGGAGCTGGAATCGAACCCGGTACCTCTGCACTGTGAAGCCGACGTGCTAACCACTGGACTACCGGGCCGCCATATATATATATATATTATTATTTTTTGTGTGTGTAGGGTCTGGATTATACTGCCCCCAGGTGGCCAAGGCATGCACAACAAAAGGAGTAGCAAAATTTGAATTACCGTATTTTCCACACTAAAAGGTGCACTGGATTATGAGGCGCACCTTCAATGAATGGCCTATTTTGTAATTTCTTTCATATATTGGATGCACCGCATGATAAGACGCAATCTACAATGCATCCACTAGATAGAGCTACGCTCAAGGAAATGCCAACAGAACACTACACTACACCCGATTTATACAGCGATGATAAGATGTCAGTAAAGCTTATTTAATAAAGCAGCAACATAGTTCACTTAACCAACAGCAAGTTATAACATTGACTCCTTAACGTTGAACTCTCTTGCCGCTGTTCTATTACCGTGTTCAAATGCGAAACAGATCGCCTTAAGTTTGAACTCTGCGTTGTAAGCATGTCTCTAGCAAGGAGCCATTTTGGGCATGACATATTATCGTAATGACCATACACAAGGCGCATCGGATTTTCAGGCGTGCTGTGAGCTTTTAAGAAAATGGAAGGCTTTTAGGTTGGCCTTTTAGTGCGGACAATACGGGAATAATGAAGCACAAACTATTCAATTAATTACATTTTACCTCATTATGTTATTGTGAATAAGGGTAGTTGTGAGCATGGCCACAAAGCGAATTAATCTAAAGGCACCACTTTGGGGAAAAAAATATGGAGATATCCTGCATTTTGTTTTACAACCATTGTACAAAGCCAACCCAAGAGAATTATTTCCCCCCTTCCATTTTCTCATACGTTGACTCTAATAAAATGAAAAAAATACCAAAGAATGCACAGTACATCCATTAGCAAAACACACAGATGAAAACAAAGACCTGAATCAATGAGAATTATATGATGATACTTGTGTGGACATAAATACAATCCCTAGGTATTAGCGGTGATTATGTGGTTTTAAAGCCTGGATGGTGAATGTGAACATGCCCGGCGGGCAGAGGGTGGACTGTTAGCACTCCTTTCCTTAATCCTGAGCACTAACTGTACCCCGATATAACCCCCAACCGGGAAGCAGACACACAACACCAGAACATAACCTCAACATGAGCCCCGAAACCTCCTTGGACTGGACACCTCACTTAAACAGCAAAAGAAATGCCCACCACATAGCAAAGCATTCTATTGCATAACCAACTATATTTCATGAGGAGTGATAAAAAATAAGTGATCTTTCAGTCATATATTGTATTTTGCATACACTAACGGCACATAAAATGATGATGCCTCAGCCAATTGGAAGCAAGGTGATTTGATGCGTGCATAATGTTAATATTTGCAGTATTGTAGAACTACACCTTATCATAAGAAGTCCTCATTTGGCCACATTAGAAAATAAAAATATTGGACTTGCTCAAAAATTTCTGATGTGACAGCATTGGGTTCCAAATTATTGCGTGCACAGGATTTAGGACAAATTTTGCTTTTTCCTTTGAATTGGATCGCTGGTATTTAATCTCAGACGGGTTTTAATAAATACTTGCACAGATGAGCCTAACTGCAGTAAAATTAGCTATGGTTCCATTGACCATGACAAAAATCTCTCAAACGCGCAATATATACTGTATTGTGTACTTATAGTCCAATGAAACCAAGCTTGAATGTTTTGGCCATAATTCAAATTATATTGTTGGCATAAACGCAACACTGGTCATCAACGAAAGGAAAGCGACAGTGAAGCACGGTGAGGCCATCATCATGCTTTGGTGTGATTATGGCTAGGAGACGTCAATACTTTGAAATATCAGTCAGTGTTAGCACAAAACCTTCAGGCTTCTAATATATAATAAAAAACCTACTAGAATTTATGAATTTAATTCGTGGTTCATCAGAGGTACTTTAAATGATGGCTGGTGTGTGGTGACTCTCATTTAACATGAAGTTGAATATGGTAGACTAATTATGAGCACAGCCAAGAGGGTGTGCACACTTGCACAAACACATTACCGGTATTTCAGTTCTTTGTTTTTATTTCCCCATTTGAAAAAAAAATATCAACTGGGCTGCACAGGTTATAAGACACATTAGTTGTGGAAAACATTTTTATAGTTTTTGTCTCATTCATTTAAAAATAATAATAAATCACACAGGGCGGCCCGGTAGTCCAGTGGTTAGCACGTCGGCTTCACAGTGCAGAGGTTCCGGGTTCGATTCCAGCTCCGGCCTCCCTGTGTGGAGTTTGCATGTTCTCCCCGGGCTTGCGTGGGTTTTCTCCGGGTGCTCCGGTTTCCTCCCACATTCCAAAAACATGCATGGCAGGCTGATTGGACGCTCTAAATTGTCCCAAGGTGTGAGTGTGGGTGTGGATGGTTGTTCGTCTAAGTGTGCCCTGCGATTGGATGGCAACTGATTCAGGGTGTCCCCCGCCTACTGCCCGAAGACGGCTGGGATAGGCTCCAGCACCCCCCGCAACCCTAGTGAGGATCAAGCGGTTCGGAAAATGGATGGATAAATCACACAAACGTGGCATTTGAACAGGGGTGTGTAGACTTTTTAAATCAATGAAATGATGAAAAGTTAAATGGACAACAGTGTTGATAAGGTGATATCATAGAGGAATGTGTGGTTTCAGGGGGGATTTGAAAAAAATGATCTCCACATAATATATGACAGATGTGGAGTAATTTGGAACACTGGAGTGTTCCACAAAAAAGAAAAAAAAAACAACCACAACATTTTAATCCGAATGATCGTTGCAGTCAAGCCTCCCATTTCAATGATGAAATTTAACCTCAAAACAGTACAGCACAAATACCGCAAAACAAACCAAAAAAAAAAGTGTTTCTTTTACTTTCCTCAATCCTAGCACTATTTGAACAAGAACAGTTCTCTTCATGTGCAATCAATACAATTTTATTTGAAGTGTGAGCACGAACAAGATTGGGAACGACACAAGTCTTTTTTCCTGGGGCAAACGGGCCTTTCCTCTGCATCTCGGCTCAGCGTTCTCAGCTGAAGGAAATAAACATTCATGAGCCATTCTGAGGCCCAATTCACACGCTCCATCACCCCTGTCACTTATGTAACTATGCAAACACACTCTGGGGACTGATGTGACCTTCTCAAAACCAGAACGTAATTGTGATTGAACTGCTGAAAGTAATTTGAAGGGGTTCTCGCATCCTCAAACACAAATGACTGATGACGGATCTCAGTTAGATGAGAGCAATTTTAAGATGACTGGAGATTCATACGCGAGTTACAGACGTTCGACTGATTGGCGCATAACACTTACTTGCTCACTCATATTTTCGGACACAAAACTACAAACTGAGGAAGGCAAGCAGATCACATCAAATGCACAAATGGTGACGGTACAAGTGCACTCCGCGTTGACGGTATGGCCGGCCGGACGCACTGCGCTTGGTTCAAGGGAGACCAGAGCAGAGGAAGAGGCACATTTCTGGGCATTGTTCAGCCTTGAGGCCATTGACGGCAGTTTTAAAGTGGCTTGGGTTTGGAGTGTGTGGTCTCATGTGGGAGAAAACATCTGACATGTGCGTCACGATACCTCATCGTTCATCCGAATAATGTCCTGTGTGTAAGATAAGAGCCTACAAATAAATGTAGCTGCTTCTGTATATGGGTGGCAGTTATGAGCACGCGTGTGCAAATTGTATTCAATATCAAAATGGATGTTGATTGTTGTGTTTCCAATTTTTGTTTTGTGGACACCCTGGGATAGCCTTGCCCACTCCATTGCTCCCCCAAGAATAAATAAAAGCCGAGCTCCGCCATTGTAGATTACAAATTACATTAAATGAAATGCACTGCTAGACTGTTAGAAAAACATGCGGTTGGATGTAAAGTTCGATGTCAATAATAACACCTTGTGCACTCCAAAGTCTGATATTTGAGTGAAATTTATAATATGTTCAGGAAAAGGGTGTGTTTGGTGTTTCTGGGTATTTGATTAAAATTAAACACATTTTCATGAGAACTGCATGATGCCACCATCAAGTATCTATACCTGGCATTGGTGAGTGTTTGAATGTAAGTACAGGTACCAGGACTTTTATTCATTCCGAAAAAAAAGTGATATTGGTACATCTCAAACTCTAACTATAAGAATTAAACCACAAAAAAACCTAAGTAATAGCCGTGGTTCCCTTTAATTCGATACCTTGGTAACGTTTCCATCCTGGAACATCAGCAACACGGACCGCCTCCTTGTTTTCCCCATGCTCACGATCAAACAACAGCCCCCTCAGTCCCGTTTCCAAAAATAATGTCCGTTTTGTTGTAAAGAATTCTTGGTATGTGCTCACTAGTGGGGCAAGGAATTCAACAATTACCCTTGCCCAACCAAAACCACTCACTCACCCCGCACTCACTCACATGCTCCCGTTTGCAAAGCTCATTCTTGAGCAGCCTAGTCTTGCAATAAATCTGCCCGGCTATCCTTCCTGACCTCATAATGATGGCGGACGCAGCCAGGGAAATCGTGCCAGTTTTACCTCAACGCTCAGTTTTTAAAAAGGATTATCCCGATCGCGTTGTGTTTGTTTACTACAAAGAGCGAAAGGAGTCGCTTTCTCTATGCTGGGATCATAGCACAACAACAGATTACGGGATGTCTACACAGACATGAATTGCTGCCATTCAATTCTTTGTTTCAGGTGATTCAAATGTAATGTCTCGCCAGACAGAGGCAAAGCACTCTGTGTGTGTGTGTGTGTGTGCGTGTGGAGAGTCATACTCTATTGTGAGGAAGACCTATTGTGGAAAAGTTTATCCCCTTGTTCAAGTGCTGAGGTGAGTCAGTCCAAAGGCATCTCAGCCTGGTAGCACAGGAAGCAAGAGCAGCATCTGATCCATGAGCTCACACTTACACACACGCACATGCACACACTCTCGATATATGCAGTATATGTCAGATAGGAAAATGGGATGCAGTTGGCGCAACACGGTCCATTTGTCAGACAGTCTTTCGCCACAGTGCAAACAAACACAGTGCAGCTCGCCTTCTAGCTAGCATGTGTCATGGCTTGCCATGATTTCTTGCCCAAATGATGACACTACAGTCGATCACCGATTTTGCATAAAATGCAAAATATGGACTGTTTTCGATACACTCAATCAGATTGGTGTAAATTCTCAGAAATAATAACAAGTTATGGCAATTGATTAGCTCAGAATATGTGGCGCTTGCTTGATTTGCCGAAAGAAAAAGTATTCATTTTCCTTATAATAACAAATGTTATTTCATGTTAAATATAGCACAGGCAGCCTTCAAGAGCCTTGCTTTTTTTTTGGGGGGGGGTTGTTTTGTCACATGCTGTTGTGTTTCGCCGTGTGGACCTGATGTGGATTTTTTTCAGTATTGTTGGGCACGACATTCATCAAATAAGAAGAATCTTTGCTTGGTGGTTGCGCCTTCTCGGCAGCACGCGTGTACCACCACTGATTTTGATTGGGAGGAATGTCTGCGCCATCTGACCGTCATGGCTGGACAGTCCCGGGGGCCCTTGTGTTTTTTGCACCTGAAATGGGCAGCATTTTTCACAGCTCCACTTTGTTCAGCGGAAATGTCGGTGCTGTTGGACAGTCTGCGGCTGGGTGGATGGATGACTTGTGGAGCTGACGATGTGAAGAAAGGAGCGTTCGCGCGGAGTGCCAATGCGTATGTGGAACTGGGAATCACGGCTTGGAATTGAAGCGGTTTTTACATGGGACAGGAGATGTGAGCCAATCTCTTTTGCGTCAATGGACGCTATAGCTTCTTGTTGCTTTCAAACTTAGCTTGTAGCAGTTGTGTGCACATTTTCAGCATGACGTCTTTGATCCACTGGTGAAAGGGCACTTTGATTCGCTCCTCAACAAAGTGCATGCAGAAAAAGTGGTTTAGATTGCGCGATTGCGTGTCTTTTTGTGTTGTGTTGTATTATTTTGTCATTTTATGTTAACTGTTCTTTTGATGGCGGCGCGGGCACCCGCAGCGGCTCCTCTCTCTCCTGTGGTTGAGAGGAAAGTAAGTTCATCTGTGCTGTATGTTGCACATGCAGCACATTTGACAATAAAGTTGACTTGAACTTGAACTAACATCAATATCGCAATATTGAACACTCATATTGCACATCGGATGTTTTTCCAATATTGCGCAGTCCTAACACACCTAACCGATTTTTTTTCTCATCTATACAATTGAAACACTCAGACGCAGACAGATTTTTTTTTTCCATATACAGAACTGAAACTGTCTCACACTCGACTGAAACACTCTCCCACACCATATACTGAAATATACATTGCAGTACAGTGTGAATGAGAGCATTTCAGTGCAGTGTGAGATGTAATCCCGCCCGTCCCTCGTTCGGCCTGTTTGTCTTTATAATGACATTTGACAATATCATCATCACGCACTCACCGTTTCGAGGCTTGCTCTCTCGACCGCCTTCTTCACTTTACCGAAGGTGCCCTTCCCCAGCGTTTCCATCAGGTCATAGCGATGTTTCAGATTGTGCTTGTGCTGGTGCTTCTTCACCTCCAACGCTGGCCGGCCCGACGCATCCACGTCGGCGTCCGCCTCCGACACGCGCGCACCACCGCGTCCGCCAAGACTCCGAGGGTGCCGGCAGCCCAGTTCCGAGCGATCGCCGGTGTTCGTCGCTCCTCTGCTGTCGCCATCGCGTCTGCCCATTGCGCGAGACGACACACTCACTCCCATACGATAGTGCACATACAGAAGCCTGACGAGCAGCTGAGGAGCAGTCAGTCGTCAGCGGGCAAGGCAGGACAGCGACCGCCGCACCAAATAAACTCAACAGGCAAGAATGAGAGAAGCCACGTGTGACCGATGGGCGGAGCCTTGACGTTCCAAAAGACAGCTTTCACTTCATTCAATTACTTTTTTTGGTGATACAAAGGTTGAAAAATCGCTCACACTCTAAACTAAATCAAACTGTGACCGCGGGGGCATTTGTGGACATTTTTAAGCCACCCGTGGCAAATACTAAAAACAACAACTGCTACTAAGACATTTGTCTTGTACAGTATACAGTCTATTTTTTTTAATATGCAAAAAGGTGCAAATGAATTATTTGCAGTTAAGCAAGTAACAATGTTTCTGTTCATAATGTGGTGAATAAAGATTTCTCGAGCAAAAATAGTTTCCTCCACTTTCTGCTCTGTGTCAAAGCCCAAATTGTGAAAATATCCCATGAATGATTTCCAAGTAACTGATTCTTATCTGTCCAAGATTACTATATAAAAATGGTCATTTTCTGACAGATTGCTCCTCATTTGCTTCTGAGTGGAGAGATCATTTTCGGCTGCTGAAAAGTGCAGGGCTATTTTCTGGTGGGTTGCAGGGTCATGCCCCCGCCCCCAGTCTTGTAAAATCCTAAATAACACAATATACTGTAATATATAAACAATATACAATTTCTGGGCAGCACATTGGTCCAGTGGTTAGCACGTTGACCTCACAGTGCAGAGGTACCGGGTTCAATTCCAGCTCTGGCCTCCCTGTGTGGAGTTTGCATGTTGTCTCCGGGCCTGCGTGGGTTTTCTCCGGGTACTCCAGTTTCCTCCCACATTCCGAAAACATGCATGGCAGGCTGATTGAACACTCTAAATTATCCCTAGGTGTGAGTGTGAGCGTGGATGTTTGTTTGTCTCTGTGTGCCCTACGATTGGCTGGCAACCGGTTCAGGGTGTCCCAATCCTACTCCCCAAAGATGTCCTGGTTAGGCTGCAGCCCCCCCCCCCCCCCCGCGACCATTGTGAGGATAAGCGGATCAGAAAATTGATGGTTGGGTATCTAATTTCTTGATTGACTGATTTTGGTGTGCTTGATAAATTAAAGTTAAAAAAAATCAATGGGGCCCTTGCATCCTTCGATTTTTCTGGAGGTGGACGTCGCAGGAAAGTTTGGACACCCCTGGCTTAATTAGAAGAACCGATGCATGTGTAAAAGCGACCCTCTGCTAGAAGTGAGTGACTAATATTCAACAAAAAAATAAATAAAAATTCTTAAACATGCAATGCAAATGTACCAAATTATTTTTAGGTCCATTATTTACAATACCTGTTTTGATCATTTGGCACCATAAAAAATAAGAATGCAAAATACTTTTAAGAAATCTGTGTTCACAATGAGAAACAAAGAATCACTGGATACACTTTTCTGCAGGTCAAAATTGAACAGGATAATCATGATTTACGAGGCTAAACAACAAGAACCAAATGAAAAATGTGCAAATGATACAATATGAAATGCACTGGCATTTTATTTTTGTAGCCAAAATTAAAAACAAACATCTTAATTGATGCCTGGATGTAGAACATCATGCTTTTCCAAATATTGTTAGTACGGCTGTCCGTATTTCTCAACCACGGTTGACTTGACCTCTCTGAACGTTTTAATAATAATAATAATAATAATGCATTTTATTTAAAAGCGCCTTTCATGCCACCCAAGGACACTGTACAGACAATAAGAAAATACAATGTAAAAATTTGTAAACGAGATATTATATAAAAACAGGACATAAAATCATAAAATCATAAAAACATGGAAAGAGCTAAGAAATGGAAGAGCTATGTGTTGTAGGCAATCCTGAACAGGTGTGTTTTTAGACGGGACTTGAAAGTGGAAAGAGGTGTGCAGTTTTGGAGGTCCGGAGGTAGGTTGTTCCAGAGCTTTGGAGCAGCGTGACTGAAGGCTCTGGCTCCCATGGTGCTCAGTCGGGCAGGGGGCACTGACAGGCGGAGGGAGGACGAGGATCTGAGGGAGCGAGAGGGGATATGCACCTGGAGAAGGTCGGATAGGTAAGGAGGGGCCAGGTTGTGGATGGCCATATATGTATATAGAAGCAGTTTGTAATTGATGCGATGTTGAACAGGGAGCCAGTGAAGCTGTTGGAGAACGGGGGTGATGTGCTGCTGGGAAGATGTTTTTGTGATGATGCGAGCAGAGGCGTTTTGGACCAGCTGGATTTTATGAAGGGACTTTTGAGGTAGGCCGAAGAGGAGAGCGTTGCAGTAATCAAGGCGGGATGTGACAAGACTGTGGACAAGAATAGCAGTGGTGCGGGGGGTGAGGGAAGGGCGAAGTCTGGTAATATTGCGGAGGTGGAAATAAGCAGTGCGGGTGATGGTGTTGATATGCGAGTGGAAGGTGAGCATGCTATCCAGGATGACACCCAGACTCTTAACCTGGGGGGAGGGGGACACTAGGGAGCTGTCAATGTTGAAGGAAAAACTGTTTACTTTGGATAAAGTGGATTTGGTGCCAAGAAGGAGGACTTCAGTTTTATTAGTATTTAATTTAAGAAAGTTTGTTGTGAACCATGTTTTGAGTTCGGAGAGGCAAGAGGTGAGGGAGGGGGGTGGGAGTATGGAGTTTGGCTTGCAGGAGAGGTAGAGCTGGGTGTCATCAGCAAAGCAGTGAAAGTGGATATTAAATTTGCGGAGGATATGGCCAAGAGGCAGGAGGTAGATGATGAAGAGAAGGGGACCTAGGACAGATCCCTGTGGTACACCTGTGGTGACTGGGGAGGGCTTTGAGGTGAAGGATTTGAGCTGGACAAACTGAGTGCGGCCAGTGAGGTAGGAGTGGAACCAACTGAGGGGAGTGTGGGAGAGACCAATGGAGGAGAGTCTATTGAGGAGGATAGGGTGAGAGATTGTGTCAAAGGCAGCGCTCAAGTCTAAGAGGATGAGGATGGAGACTAAACCGGAATCAGATGCTATGAGGAGATCATTCACAATACGGATTAGGGCAGTCTCTGTGCTGTGGCGGGGGCGGAAACCGGACTGAAAGGGTTCATAGAGAGAGTGAAGGGACAGGTGGGAGTGGAGTTGAGCAGCAACAGTTTTTTCAAGGATTTTCGAGATAAATGGAAGGTTGGAGATGGGGCGGAGGTTATCAAAGTTGTTGGGGTCAGAGCCATGTTTTTTCGGTGTGGGGGTGATAGCAGCAGTTTTGAGGAGTGATGGGACAATACCAGAAGAGAGTGAGGAGTGGATAATAGCAGATATGAGAGGAAGCACAGAAGGAAGGCAGGATTTAACAAGAGATGAAGGGAGGGGATCAAGCTGGCAAGTGGTGGGCTTGGATTTGAGTATGAGGTTGGATAATTCAGCAGTCGTTGGTGGAACAAAACTGGAGAAGAGATGACAAGGAGAAGAAGGTTCAGATGGGGGGGGAGCAGGCAGGTTTTGATGGAGTTGGTGATGGATCTTAAGGATTTTGTGATTGAAGTGTTCCATTATGGAGTTGCAGGTTGCTGTGGAGTATAGGTGGAGGGGGAGAGAGTTTGGTGGCCGGAGGATTTTGTTCATGACGGAGAAGAGAGTTCTTGAATTTCCTTCGTTGGAGAGGATGAGGCCGGAGTAGTAGCTGGATTTGGTTTGTGCAATTTGGTCCTTGTATTTAGTGATATGGGTAGTGTACATGTCCTTATGGATGGTGAGACCGGTTTTCTTATAGAGTCGCTCAAGTTGGCGGTTTTTTGATTTCAATGATCTAAGAGCGGGTGTAAACCAGGGGGCAGATGTAGAGAATGAAGCAGTCCTGGTCTTCAGGGGGGCGAGAGAATTTAGAATATTTGTGAGGCAGGCATTGTAGTGAGCGGTGAGGTCATCCGGGTTTGAAAGGGCGTCTGGGGGCGGGGAACGGTCGATAATGGAGCAGAAGGTGTCAATGTTGATATTTTTGGTATTACGAAAAGAAATGAGGCGGGAGGTTTTGATTGTAGAGAGACGGAGTACGATGTTAAAAGTGAGGAGGAAATGATCGGTTTCAGGAAAAACATCAGCAGTGGGCTTGGAGGGGGAGAAGCCAGAGCAGCAAACCAAGTCCAATGTGTGGCCTTTGATGTGGGTGGGGAAGTCAGTAAGACAGTGTATCGCGAGGCTCTCCAGGTAGGATGTGAAGTCTCTTGTGAGTGGCAGGTCGGGGTTGTCCATGTGAATATTAAAATCTCCCAGCAAAATTAAATTTGGCGAGAGAGTGGATAAGTGTGTGATTAAACTGGAAAATTCATTGATGAAATCGCTATGTGGCTTCGGGGGGCGATAAACTGTGGCAATGATGGTTGGCGTGGGTCCAGGGAGTTTAAACACCATGCATTCAAAAGAGCTTGATGCAGGAACGGAGACTGGTAAGACTTTCCACTTCTCGCGGTGGATTACCGCGAGGCCTCCTCCACGGCCGTTGCCACGGGGACGGCAGATGTAAACAAAGCCGGGAGGAGTGGAGTCATTCAGAGCAGCGAAGTCGTTTGTTTGTTGCCAGGTTTCTGTTAAAACGAGGAAGTCAAGTTTGCGTTCGGCGAGGACGTCTTGAATGAGGTGACCCTTGTTCGTAAGTGAGCGGATGTTCAGCAGTCCAAAGTTGACAGCGGAGGTGTCATGTTTGATGGCGGCAGTGCTGTTAGCCGACCTAGCCAGGCGGGCTACTGCATAGTAGTTGGTGTTGCGGCCGCGGTTTCTGGGAGGACGTCGAGAAGTGGACCAGGTCGAGTTGATTGAGCCAGGATTTTTGTAGTCAACATGTCTACGCGACCCGCGGTGAATGTAGCGACGTCGAGGCAGGCGAGCGATGTCAGGATGATGGTGCAGTTCCGGCGGTGGAGGCTCCGGTGCAATCCTCCGGATCCGGAGAAGATCCGCGACAGAATAGTGGAGTAGTCCTGTCACTGGATGATGGCAGAACGTCAGAAGTATCAGAAATAACCCAAAGGCGGCGAAGTTGTGCCGCCCCATGACGAGGGAGAAAGGCCGGTGCGGTGACAGCCGGTAAGTTTAAGCTACCGGCGTTAGCCCGTGGACTAAGTTACGATTTGGGGTTTGATTGATCGGGTGAAGCTATGATTTGTTACATCAATCACAGTCCAAACAGTCCAAAAACAGAAGGGCAAAAGAAAAATCAGAAGAAATATCTGAAAAGTTTTGGAAAAGTTTGGAGTGAGAAGCGGCGACATACACGCCAGCGTCCTCTCACCCCGGAAGTCGTTTTGCATCATGTCATCAGAAAAATAAATCTTCCAGTGCAGATACCTAAAAAATGTGTTTTCTTACTTCCCACCACTGCTTATGTAGATCCAAACAGACATTATCTCAAGGCAAGCCAAGTTTATTTGTGTTGCACCATTAAGGCAAATGCCTGCAAATGCCTTAATGGTGCAAGACAAAGTGTGAAACAGATACAAAGAAAACATAATTAAAAACAAGATTAAGTGCAAAATGAAATAAAGATATAATCTCAACATAACAGCAGGATGAATGCAAAGATAAAGCAAAACAGTCAAATGACACACCAATTATCAAGTTAAAATAACAAAGCAGTGATTTGTGGAATTGTACAGCTTTTGGGGGTCGCACCGTGTGCCTTTTTTTAAATTTAATTAAAGATGTTATAAAGGTACTACTATTCCCAAAATGACGAGCAACAAATGATTCAATTTAATTCATTTTAAGAATGCAGTTCCTTGCAAATACAGGTACTGTACCATATATCTATTAATTTACATGGCAGATTCAAGCACAGTCCCAAGAAAACTCAAGAGTTTTAAATTTCATAACTTTATGGCTTTATTTATTTGCATCCCTTAAATTGCAAGACGTTACTTCCCTCATTTGTAGAAATGACCAAACGTGGCTTGTTTGCTCTACAAGACCATCCAGAGTTTTCACATCCACAGTCAGTTTATGATTCCCGGGGCTGACGCAGGCCATAATTTTTCTTGTAAGGTTGGAAGTTCGCCTCCCTCAGCTCCTTGGTTGAAACGTCGTAGTCGCTCCGAGCCATAAAGGGATGTTTCATTGTGTGAGGAGGTCACGAGGATTGAGGTTAGCCACCACACAGACACCATAGCTGTCGTGCATTGCTGCATGTCTTTCTACCACTGCCCACGCATTCACAGCAGGGTCCAATTCCAAAACCTCCTTGGTGATGATCTCATGACGACCTGCAGCCAAAATAGACAATGTATAAAGTATGGTTCACAAGACTGAAGACTTTGATCTAGGACTGGGCCGTATGGCTTTCCCATCAGATTTTTAAGCATTTTTAAGCAACTTGCATCAACTTCCTTCTTCAATAAAATCAATGAATCATCCAGCACTACAGCACGACTGTCACCATAACATTTCAACATGATTAATTCCGGCCTGCTGCACACTGAGCGATCCGGCCGAACATAACCGATCTGTAGCGCAGTGTGCAGCGTCAGCTCGCCAGTCACTTGGCAACTGGTTTTGGGATTCAGATACTGAATTGCCGCTATATGATGTAGCCACATCGCAGATTACATGCACATAAGATTTCACGCACGCTAAAAATGCATTTTTAGATTCGAAGACCCAGCTGGCCAGAATCATACAATCTTTTAATAGTTTAATGAAAGTGTTGAAGAACAATACACTGTTTGGGCAGCCTCAAAAGCCGATACAGGCTCACCATTTAATCGCTCATTGCATGGATGTGAGTTGCCAACCGTCATTGTTTTGCAATGGCCCAGTCCAAGTTGGGTTCAGTGGCATGAGACGGTGTGTGGCGGGCGAGAATTTTAAACTTACTCGCCCCCTTGTAGTATCCACAGAGATACAGCTTGCCCTGCACTACGCCTGCATTAGAGGTGTTGTTTCGGAGAGACAGTAACGATGTGGGAAGACTCGGGCCTGGCCTCCATGTGTCTGTTTCCGAGTTGTAAATCTCTACACAGCTCAGAGAGCGACGTGATTGGCCGCAGTCTTCTCCATCACATCCTATACCACCTGAAGAACACAAGAGCATCACCTTTCCCTGTTCTTGCCCATTACTCATACAAATTTGATGGATTGAGACCAGACCTAAAATGTAGATTTCTCCATTGAGAATGGCAGCGCCAAAGCGATATCTCGAGTGCTTCATCCTGGCGCACTCCTTCCATCTATCTTTACCAGGATCAAACTGGAACACTCGGTTACTGAGCTTGTCTGGTTCTTCTTCTGGGTGGTTCTGACAGAGAGGATATACGAGAAAAAAGAAATAGGGTTGAGTGCAATGTTAAAAAGTGCACAGAACTATGGCTTGGAGCTAATAATGACGGTTGTTTCATTTGGCATGGGTGTAGTGGAATACAACATACTTGGTACTGAAATGTTGCAGAATAATCTCAGAATTAGAATCAATGGCCATGTACATTACAATTATTGCAGCAGCCTTATCTTACAATTCTCTAATACCGTACTCATTTTCAGCTTGGTACTGGACAGTATGACTGCATTGTAGCTCATAAACTTCAGGTCATATACAGTATGTATATAAACTTTTTGTCATATCTGTTGAGTGAAATGTGCTGTGAAAAACACTTCCCTATAGGACACCATCTTGTGTAACCATGGTGTCGGGGGGGGGGGGGGGGGGGGACCTCAAACAGACAAATAGTGAGACGGGTGAAGTGTCTTTTATCGTGCATTCGCGGGCAAGTCTCCACGGCTTTGCGCTGACCTGTTACAGTGGGCTTCAAGACCTTTGCTGAGACAATGCCAAAATATCCACATCAGGAAAATAAAAAACTACAACCAAGTGTAATAAAGGAGTTGCCTTTCAGAGGTAGAAGGACCTCAGGCAACTGAGAGGATTCAGGATTGAGGTAAAATGATTGATGACAGGTAAATTCAGCACCGTTTTCATGCTACCAATTTAGCAGCCATGGCTAACGTTGGCTTGTTCAAAGTGCAAATACTAATTTGGTATTATGTATGCTCTTTTGTCGACTCTGGATTACACGCGCTCACATTCAAATTTTGCTGGGACTTTTAACAATGAAAGCTTTCACTTTTGTCACATTTTTTGGCCTGTAATCATCCCTATGGGAAACGAAAATTTTTGCACCTGTGGCGACCATCCTCCCAGCACATAAAGGCGTTCTTTGAGGCTAACAGTGCTGTGGCAAGCTAAAGGAAGAGGCAGTGGGGTGAAGGAGATCCAGCTGCCTCCTCTTCTCAACGACCACCTCATCACACTGTCTGTGATGATGTAATGATGGTGCACTTTCATCTGACCGCCAATCATGTAGATTGCATCGCCCAGGAGCCCAAAAGCACACATGTCCCTGTGTGCTGCTGAGCAAAGCTTGACCCAGATGGACTTGTCAGCAGGATTGTACCTGGAACATAAACAAATTGAGCAGGTCAGATGGTGAATTAAAATAGTGACATTTGCTGTTCGTGTACACCTGTAGATATCCACTCTCTTCATTCTATGCTCATCCTCTGCCTCGACGGCGACCACTATGTTGTTGTTACAAGTCACAGCCCCGCCAACAATCTGACCAAAGCCCCCTGAGCCCTTCAGAGGAGAGGGGATGTAGTACGTTTTTCTGTCTTTGGGAGCGAAGCAAAAACTGAGATCAGCATGGCCCCCACGGCGGGAAGGAATCCCGTCGTGGTTCACGCCTCCCAAGCAGATCAGAAAGTTGGTGGTCTCCATTCCGTAACGAAGGATTGGTCGAGGCGGGGCTGATGCCTTGCACAGACCCGAGGTCTGGAGGGCAGCGTCAAACATTCGAAAGCACTCAAAGTCTCGTAGCAAAACCTGTGTGCTCAACATACATAATGATCAGATATCGGTGGGTTAGGATTGGGGTCACATGATAAACACGAAGGCATGTTTATCCTCCTTGTTGTTTCCCCCACCGGATTATTTCTCCGAGCTTTTTGGAGGAATACGGGATCCACAAGCTCCAGCCGTACACGACGCAGCAACTCCACAGCCTGAGCTTCACATTGCGAGTCCCCTCGTCGCTTTGCCACCCAACGCAACACCAGCTCCAGCATCACCTCCTCCTTGGAAATGTTGAGGTCGTCTGAAGCCAGCAGATCTGCAAGACTTTGAGCGTCCAAATCTAGGACTTCTTCTTCCTCACAAACCTTGGAAGAAAACCAAAATCAATTAAACCTGCAAGCAGCAATGAAGGGGCGACGTCGACTAAGGATGGCGTCACGTGATTAAATCGTTTAGAGATTCACGTAGTCAATAGTCCACCCAGCCTGCGCATATAGGTCGGGTGTGTATAGATGACCGTTGATACTGCAGACACATACAGTGACCGATTTGTTTCCACATGTGAAAGAGAGCCAGGTTGGATTTGAAAAAAAAAAATCATATTTTTTTCAGTTCACATTGCATGAAAAAAAATCTGATATATGTTGCACATGGACAAAAAAAAAAATCTGACTTGAGCTGCAGTGTGACCACAAAAATAGCTACATTTTTACCCGTATGTATGCACTTGCAAAATTGAGGTGTTTTAGGGTATGTTGTTGTCCCCTAAAAGAATAATAAACAATTCCAACACTGCTTCGTGCGCAAGCCCTTACCTGGACTTTCCTCAGCAGAGCCATCATTGTTCGAACGTCTGTCTTAGGGTCAATTAAATAACATAGAACAGAGAAGTGAAAATTGCACCTGTGTAAAGTGTTGGCAGAGGTATCGGAAAGCACAGTCAGCTAAACTAGTGGCCCCCAAGTCTCTGGCCCAGTGGTACAGACCAACACAGTTGGAAGCGTCCATACTGGCCTCCATGTGCCTTTGACACAACCTAAAGTAGTAAAAACAACGGATGCATATACGTTTCGCTTGGAATGTCCCACCAATATATGAGCAAACAAACGCATTATCTTTCACACCTGAAGGCTCCATCAACATGGAGCAGGAAGGCAGCAGCAGACACTGCCTGGATGTTGTCATTGGACAGGTGGAGTTCAGCGCGGTACATGAAACCCAGCAGAAGCTCCAGGCTGTGAGCAGGAGTGTCTCTCAGGGGGACTACACCTCCCCTCGTTTCCTTCAGACCACATGTAAACATGGCCTAGACATAAACAGAAACGTGTGGTTGTTCCTCTGTAATGCACTCAAATAATCAGACGAAACTACTCATACTGGTGATGGTATGTTTTAATGTACCAAGACAGACAGACTACACAATTGTTTGTCAAACTTGTACTCAAGGGTAAAAGTATAGTATTTTCGTGCCACACTTTGTACTGACGCGCACCTGAAAGTATGGGCTGAATGCAGAGAGCACCACCTTGTGGCAAGCAAAGGAAATGCCGCCAGCCACCAGAACCACGTCAGTGAGCTCCTGGGCATCTCTCATCTTCTCCAGTTGCCTGAGAAGATGTGCTCCATGTTCGGCCTGAGCAGTGGCCGCCAGGAGTGTGTCCATTGCACTGATACCTCCACACTCTGTCAGTACACTGACTTTTTTGTTTTCCTTTCTTTCTTTGGAGAATTCTTAGCAGAACAGAGTCTAAAGAATAAATAAAAACACATGAAGCCTTTGCTTCATGATGTTTTGCATGCAGCAAATGATCGACTTCATTAACAGACTTGCGGAATGTCATCCCCCCACTGACATTGACAACCATCCATTTTCACACTGGAGCCAGCCAGTCACAGCACCCATACAGTGAATATGAAAAGTCGACACACTACTGCTCAAATGCCAGGGGGGTTTTTTTTCATATTTTTTCAAGAAAATTTTTAAAAGCAGCAAATTAAAGCAAAATGATATTATGTTGTTTCACAACATAATTACATTACTCATAATTACAGATTTAGCTGTGTTCAGAATTAAACAATTGCAAATGTTCAATAGGCAGTCAGTCCAAACATGCCTCTATTTAAAATGTCGGATTTGTCCGAAAAAAAGTTAATCTGTTCTGGTATGTTTTTCATGTATGAAGTTATTTCTTACAGCACAGCACAAGGTCTGCAACAACATCAGAAGTTCAAAGGTCAGTATGGAGAAGGGCATGACATATTTAAATATATCATCGAACACAGTGAAGACAACCATCATCAAATGAAGTAAATACGACACAACTATAAGATGACCAAAAAGGAAATTCTCCCTCTAAAAGTGAGGAAAAAGGGACAACAATAATAATTAAAGATCTACTGACTGTTTAGAATCTACTTTCTTTTGTCTAAGCTAATGAGGAAGGGTGTCAAGTCGGTAAGCCTTATCTTACAAAGAAAAACATCCAAGCCGGGCTCCATTTCACCAAAACATATTTGAAAGCTCTCAGATATGTGATTGATAATTGGTTAAGGGTTGAACTTTTTGGCCCTACTTCCAAAAAATATCCATCCATCCATCCATTTTCTGATCCGCTTGACCTCACACGAGTTGCGGGCGTGCTGGAGCCTACTCCAGCTGTCTTCTGGCAGGAGGTGGGGTACACCCTGAAGTGGTTGCAAGTGTGTGCTGGCCCCCATTTGACATAAGTTTGAATGTGATTGGTTAATTCTGAACACAGCCCAATCCCCTTTTACAAACTAGTGTGCTGTTGTTTGATAATAGTAGATAATTCATTTTTTTCCAATTGATCTGTAGAGGTTGTAGGTGGTGAGAAAACGTTTGAAATTATTTATCTGGCTCTTATTATTTTATATCACCAAAACATTTGGCTAGGGGTGTATAGAGTTTTATGTCCATTGACAGACACCATTCCCTAGTGACTGACAAATGCAGCTTCATGAAGCATTTGTAATCGTTTTTGACAGATGGCCCGCTTGGTTTATAGATGCAGTGGAAAGCAAGAGCACAATCTCAAGATGTGCTTGATGAAGCATCATTTTCCCATCACTACCACTCACATCAGCAATTATGGACAATTCCATCCTTCCATCCATCCATTTTCCAATCCGCTCTATCCTCACAAAGGTCGCGCGGGGGGGGGGGGGGGGGGGTTCTGGAACCTATCCCAGCTGTCTTCGGGGAGTAGGCGGGAGACGCCCTGAACCGGTTGCCAGCCAATCGCAGGGCACACAGAGACGAACAAGCATTCGTGCTCACACTCACACCTAGTGACAATTTAGAGTGTTCAATCAGCCTGCCATGCATGTTTTTGGAATGTGGGAGGAAACTGGAGTACCTGGAGAAAACCCACACAGGCATGGGGAGAACATGCAAACTCCACACAGGGAGGCTAGAGCTGGAATCGGACCCTGCACTTCTGCACTGTGAGGTCGACATACAGTACTAACCACTGGACCACCAGGCCGCCCCTATGGACAACTTAAAATCTTAAATGAACCTAACATGCACTTTTTTTTTCTATAGTGGACAGATGCTGGAGTATCTGGGGAAAACACAGGAAGGCCGGAGCCTGGATTCAAACCCCTGACCTCAGAACTGTGCTATAAGCACTCATACACTTTGCCGTCTGCCTTTAAACCCTCTCGCCAAAATCACTTTGTCAAAGAGGACAACAACACATTTGAGTGCTAGCATACTTTTCACACTTTTCACAGGGCAGTTTTGCAATGTCAGCAGTCACATGCATGTATGACTTTTTAGCAAACCATGCAGTTGGGCTATCATACCAGGAAGTCTTCCTCAGATCAGAGCCTTTGCCCTAAGATAAGCTTGTTTTATTCACTCTCTGTTGTAGTTGTGATCGCTGCTACTTCTGTCAAATGTTCTTTGGGGAGGGTGGTGGGTTTAAAATAGACCAGCATGACAACTTGGGCCTTTGGTTTCCACAAGTGGCTGCCAACGTGGTATAAACCATCAGATAAATATCAGGATATAATTATTTCTATGTGCCCTGGGGCCGAGTGGCGACCAGTTCAGGGTGTAGTCCGCATTTCACCTGAGGTTAGCTGGGATAGGCTCCAGCTCCTCTGCGACCCTGTTCAGGATAAGCGGCATTGAAAATGGATGGATGGATAGATTTATTTCTGTCATTTACAGCTTTGCATGTACACTGATATAGAGTAATCACCTCACCACCATGGGGGTTACATTGCAGACCACCTCAGCAAATAAGTGAAATCCGCAGTAAATAGGATGGCTTACAACTTTGTGTACTGTGTTATTATATTGTACATTGTGTCCGTGTGTAAGGATTATTCATGTTTCCTTATGTTGACCGCTCATTGTATAAGGAATTGCCTCTTTGGGATAATAAAGTTCATTTTGACCTTGACCTTGACATTGTAATCCCCTCTTTCAAAACTCCCAAGGCATGTTTTTATAGCAATTAGGACACAATATTTTTTAAATGTTTTCAAACAGATTTTAAGAATAATGCAATCATGCTAAAACATAGTCAATATGATGACAGAGCAGGTGCAATGGATAACCCCAAAACAATCCCTCTGTCTTTCCATATTAACAAATCAGAATATCCATCAAGAATGATGCTCAAAGATGTGTACACTGAGCAGTTGCTTTCTGTAGAATTAAAAAGCAGGACAGCAGAAGAAGTGACATTTACTCTTTTTTTTTGTTTTGTTTTTTGTAAAAATTAGACTATCAAAGAAAATGATGTGGGCCCCAACTAGTGGTCGACAGTGGAAATGCACTCAAAATAAAAGGTAGCCATAACAAAATAGTTACAAACTGTGCAAACAATATATATCCACAAAACATAGATACCTCACACCCAAATCTACAATGGAGGTGGGTTTGTGAATGCCTACACTGTATAAACGGACAAAATGAGCATCTGCTTTCAGAAAAGCTCTAGAAACACAACACTGTTGCTTCACTGTGTACAATCCTACTCCCTGTTTAAAATCTTTCACAATACCACAAAATGGAAGTGAGATTTGATGTTTAAGTGACTGAACTATATCAAGACTCGAGACCAGATTTACACTTTTTTCTGCATCATATTTGCATGTTTTACATTTGAATGTGATTTATTTATTTATTTATTTTTTTGGGCACATATTTTCAATCCGGTAAGCAAGTGATCTCATAATGGGATGTCACAGCTGTCTTTTGTTTTGACACCAGTGGTGGACAAAATGTCCTAGGAACATCATCTCAAATCTCAAGTACTGATTATCTGGCAATGCGGACATCTATCTGTACCAAATGTTTTCAGATAGCTTGTAATGTACAGCAAGTGAAAGTCAGTTGAGATTATTTTCAACATGAATTCATGTGACCTGTTGAATTCTTGTGAAGTGACTTCAATATGCCTGTATGTTGTATTTGTCCCGTAAGACCAAAATGTTACATTTGGATTTTAAAGTAGCAGTCCATTTCCTTAACTAAATTCAAGTCTCCATCTAAAACTGTGGCCAACTTAAAGTGCACACAGAGTGTGACCGCATACACGTACGCACACAGCACCTGATTAGGTGTCACTGATTAAACAGACCTGCCGACAAACGGTTAGTTTGCTTTGTTACACCGTGTACTTCACTTTGTGCAGAAATAGTTGGACAACAGTTTTTGTTTTTCGGAAATTACACTGTACTGACATCAACTCACATAACCTTTGGTATGCAATCATAGTCACTTTGTGGATGGTTGAGCGATTGTAATGGTTTACCACCAGGTTTTACATTTCCTTCGGATGCATGTATTTTTCTTTCGTGTGTCTTTTTTTCTCTCCCAGGGTTCAGGGGGGCTTGATCAATACACGGGCGGGCTGAGAAAATAATTTGGAAATTATTTTTAAAATATCAAATGCTGGAGGGGTAATTGCTGCTTTTTAAGTAAACTATACAACTACTTAAAATATGTATCTGGCTCCAGATTATTTAATTTTGGGCACCCACTTGACAAAATAAAATTGAACCAACAGTCTTCATTTGGGTCGTTGGGAGGCTGAAGTGCATCCCAGGTGACCTTGGGCAACCGCCAGGTTGATCGTCAGCCAATCACAGGGCACAAACATTCACACTCAGACTCACACCTATGGACACTTTGGAACCTTTAATGAAGCCGACATCCATGTTCTGGCGATGGTGGCAGACGCTGGAGGCAGAATACAAACACAGAGAGAGCATGCAAACTTCACACATCCAAGATTTGACCCCAAACTTTAGAGGCGAATGTAAAACGGTGGTTGTAGTGATAATAATTGTCACTTTTTTTTCTTTTTTTTTTTAAATACAAGGCTTTCCTAACATTTCTTTGGCCTCTTAATTATGTTTTCTCCCATGAAGCTTGTTGAAAAACTAGATCGCAAAACATAACCTGACTTTATTTTTCCCTCCATACCTACAAATTCAGTAGGTTATCAAACACGTCCAAGAAGTAAATAATGCGTCAAGTAAATGGGAAGCACACATCTCTGAATGCCTCTGCGATATATGTCACATCATGTAAATCAATACATGTCTTTGCTAACACTGGTTATTTATTGTAGCTTGTTTTCTCTCAACCCCCCACCCCCCATTTAAACATGAATGCTCTTCATCGGTTCATTAATCTTAAAGTGTGATGTTTGTGGTGTTTTTCCCCCTCTTCTCCCTAGTTATTACTGTATTTCAGCTTGGCGTGATCAACAAAATGTTCTTAACTGCAGACATTTACATGTGTGTGACAACAACCAGGGTTAATAAGTGCAGGAATGCTTCCTCTTTCTCGTCACATTGTTAGTCATTCTACTCAAAGAAGTAACTCCCTCCTATGAGTCGTTTGCTCTTTTACGTAAAAAGGCAGAGCATCATGGTCATTCTTTTCCCGGCGGGGTGGTGGAGGGGGAATCACACACTGCACAAGTTCACAATAACAACGCATCATGTGAGAAAGCTATTGTGAAAACATTCCATTCATAAGTCAAATAAAACATAAAACATGTTCTTCTTTTCTGAGAAATAACAAAGTTTACAATAATAAAATCGCTAACAACATTGTGCAAAATAGTGATAGCAATGCTCAAAAAAGAAATTTTAAAAAAGGCTAAAAGTTGCTCCGTTTCAAAGAGAACCAATTCACCCACAACTCTGGACTGTTGATCTCTTACTTGACTATTTGTGTGGAGCAGTAACAGTGATTGAATTGCTAGTCGGAATGCAATTGTGGTCGCGGGGCTATCTTTAACACAGTCTTCAACATAGTCCTGCTCTAAATTGTGCAACAAAATAAATATCTTGTCTTCAACATTTATTACCTCCCCTCTCATTTTGTGAGATAAACTCCAATCAATAATGGCATTTGTCATTTTAACAAGTCCCTGCCTAAACATTAACCTGCTCAAAAACAACATCAACCTGATGATGCAGAGTAAACGGGCCCCAGCATTGAGGTACTCAACACAATTTTACATGCTGCCTCTTCCACTAATGATGCTGGCAAGCTTTGCAATGGATGGAAAGGGAACTGTATCAACAACTGCTGCCCCTCTTTTACTAATGCCAGTAGTTGACCAATTGTGGCATTTTAGGTCAGATTGAAAACCTTTTTTTGTGTCTATGAGCCGGGGCTATAGGACAACCTTAACTATAAATGTGATCATTTATTTCAACTTAAATGATCAAGTAATAATTAAACTTGTATCTCAAGGCACCACTGTAGCTCATGACGTTGAATTTCCAATACTTTGCTCCTCTCATGTCCTGTTTTGCAACGAGACAAAGACAGGTCATGTTTCCTTCAAAGAAAAAGCAGACACAAACATCATCATGCTAAAGCACAACAATGTTGTAGACCACAGGGAATTGTTTCACGGCTCAGAATCAATGTGGCACCATTCGGAATTAAACTTTTCATAAAGATAAACCTACACACATATATATATATATATATTAAAAAGGCACGCTCGCATAACCTCAGGCATGTTTGTGTTTGCACAGAAAGCAAAATTATGGGCTGGAAGTTGTCATATAAGGACAGGAAAGGAACTGCCACAGTCCAATCGCAACTCAAGGAGCAGACAGTGTTAATCAGTAGAGCACAATCAGTAGGCGGTTTCACTCTCTACTCAGCAATTGATGTGCAACTGTGTGAGTTTTATTTCTGAGAGGACCCTCAGGCATAAAGTGACTGTTCTACATCCAAGAAAGAAAAACCGACACAGACATGGAGGATAAGAACTGTTCTTCTGTGGAGTATTCGGTGCAGCGGCAAGTTTTGGATGAGTTATGTCTGGATGAGGTGGCACAAAAAGGGTCGTGGTCCGCAAAGCCAACCTTCAGTGAACGTCTCAACGGCTCCATGAGGTAAAAACAACAACATTAAAACAAAACAGAATGATGAAATGACCTGCAGGTACAGTAAACGCGATGGGGATAATTGTTATTTGGATGTGAGATTTTATTTGCTCGGTTGTAAATATGCCAGCGGACAAATTGCTGGTGATAGATGAAGGCCACTAGTGATGATAAGCAAGCAAAGTTTACAGTACTGCTTTGCAGTAAGATTTCAGAATAACCTATGACACGCCATAAAAGACATGTGATTTTGATATTTAAATGACACAGCATTCAGTACACCCAACCTTCCTGATGTTACAAAAACAATTGAGACTGTGAGAGAGGTATTCATTCAATAATAGTTGGATGACTGTAGTTGTAGTTTGCAATGACGTACTGTAAAACTGCACTTGACAATATCGAGAGCGAGTTCTAAGATTTTGACCCTTTCATATTACTAAACCACTCCTGCAAATCACAATAATGATTTTATCTGGCAGTGTCAAACAAAGCTGAAGTGTAAAACTCAAAAACTTGGTTTTGGAAATGTTTTAACAGCCTTTGTATTTTGAACTAGGTAGATTAGGCAGCCGGTGGGGGTATGCATTTGTACATTGTGCACCATTGAGGTCAAAACAGAGTGGCTTTATCGCTTCCAACACTTTATCATTCAGTCGACAAATGCCTTATTTGTATTTGCACACAGACATGTCATCCAGGCCATTTGGGAAAATTTGTAGCACGTGTTGCAATTCTCACGATGAATTCTGACGAATGAGACGAATTCTCTCTCCTCTTTTGTTACATGTTGGTCGACCAAGACACTTTTTCACTGGTAATCAGGGAATATCCATCCACTTTCTGGACCACTTAGCCTCCCTAGGGTCATGAGTGCGCTGAAGCCTATCCAAGGTGGTTTTGGGCTGGACGCAGGGCATACTCTGAGCTGGTCGCCAGACAATCGCTGGGCACACAAAGACAAACAAGCATTCACGTTCAGAATCATACCTCGGGACAATTTCGAGTGTTCCATTAACCTGCCCTGCATGTTTTTGGAATGTGAGAGGAAACTGGAGTATCCAGAGAACTAAAGAAAATCTATGTGAACTCCACATATGAAGGCCTGAACCTAGATTCTACCTCACGACCTCTGAACTGCGAGTCGGATGTGCTACCCATTCACCCACCGTGCTGCTCTATTCAGAGAATAGTTTCAGCAAATGAATAAAACATGTTCACAACAAGACACACTGTATCTATGTCCACAAGTTTGTGACTTGTGTTCTCGCAACACTGCGAATAGACATTGTGTGTATCTTTCTGACTGTCCCAGGTGCTCAGTGCCTCGTGCCAAGGAAATCTTGCTGAGCTGGGTCCCTGTTTTTGGCTGGCTTCCTAAATACTCCATCAGAGAGAACGCAATCGGGGACCTGATCTCTGGCTGCAGTGTGGGCATCATGCATCTTCCACAGGGTATGTATGTGGGCAGTCGGCATTTGGCTTGGTCAGATTATTGCACATTCAGTATCTTATAAAAATTTCAAAACACCAAAGATATTGAAATAGCAACAAGTCACATTCTAAAGGGAACCACACTGAAAAGCCAGGCTCTGCGGGTTGGCCGTCTGACTTGGTTGGTTGGTTTCAAATGCAATGGGCACAACAACAGCCAATCATTTGTTTCCCTACCAGGTATGGCGTATGCTCTTCTGGCTTCGTTAAGCCCCGTGATCGGCCTGTACACTTCACTCTACCCGGTGCTGGTCTACTTCATCTTTGGCACCTCCAGACACATTTCCATTGGTAAGTTGAGAGCAGATGATGTTACCACAGACGTCGACAAATGTGCTTGATCGATCGATTGGCATGTGCATTTACAGGTACTTTTGCTGTGATCAGCATCATGATTGGGAGTGTGACAGAGCGGCTGGCTCCAGACAGTAACTTCCTTGTTAATGCTACTAATGGGACAGATAGCGTCAATACCAATGAACAGGGTGCTTACAGAGTACAGATAGCCTGTTCGCTCACAGTCCTGGCGGGGTTGTTTCAGGTTGTGCTTCCACTTTTTCTAAAACTCTCTACCATGGTGAGGTTTTTTAACCAGCTCTCTCTTTCACTTACCCAAAGATCCTGTTGGGTGTGGTGAGGTTTGGTTTCGTGGTCACCTACTTGTCTGAGCCACTGGTCCGAGGATACACCACAGGATCAGCGTGCCATGTGTTTGGCTCCCAGCTCAAATATTTGTTTGGGCTCTCTCCAGCTCGCACCTCCGGTCCTCTCTCACTCATTTACGTGAGTATGTCCCATTAACCACCATTTGTTCAAACCAATCTTTCTGTATGTGTGTTCCTCACCAATGGATGTGCTCTCCGCTGTTATAAAAACACTTATGCAGAAATCTCCTTCAGTCATTTGGACTCAAGCAGGGAGACCACATATATACTATTCAAACCACATATCTTTCTGTTTTTTTTTTTTTTATTACAGACTCTGGTAAATATATGTTGCTTGCTACCTCAGACGGTCGTACCAGAGCTAGTGGTGAGTGTGGTGGCGCTCACTGTTCTCATTGTGGTCAAAGAACTCAATCAATGCTATAGGCAGAGGTTGCCCTTGCCTATTCCCATTGAACTCATTGTGGTAAGTTCCTACCCTGCAAGTCCTTTTGATAGCAATCATTATCACAGTATTGAAAAAAAAATCTGCTCTGACCATCTGCGGCCAGACTTCACATTGTCTCCGAGCAGTGGGTGCATGGGATCGAGGGGATATTTTACGTCCTCTTTAAATCAACGGTGCACTCCTTATCTTTGCAGATCATAGCAGCAACAATCATCACTCATTTTTGTGACCTCTCTGCAAAATACAACGTTGATGTTGTTGGCGAAATCCCCAGTGGGTGAGTCAGTCTTTGTGATTTTAAGAGTGCAGACAGCGGTCAGCAGATGACATGACAACATAGACCGCAACGCCTGAATTAATAGAGAATCTTAGTGCTAACAGTAGAATGCAGAATGTGTGAGACAAATATTTACAATAGCTGAAGTCATCCTACAGCCTCACATGCTTGAGTCAAGTAGAAACAACTGACCAAAATACCAGGTAGCTTTCTCCTTGTTAAGATAAGTCAACATAAATTGGCAAAGATGGATTTGCCCACGGTTTTGCAGATCTTGAGATAGCAAGAAAATGTAACAAGTAAACATTCTTTGTGTTGCGTTTAATCCTCGCTTATCTCGAGAGTTTTTCTACCGTTCCAGGCTTAAGGCCCCCCAAGCTCCAGACGTGTCGCTGTTCCCTGCGGTGATTGGTGATGCTTTTGCTGTTGCCATTGTGGGCTATGCCATCAACATTTCTCTTGGTAAAACATTTGCACTCAAGCATGGCTACAAGGTGGATAGCAACCAGGTGAGGCTTACACAAAGACAAAAAATGTGGTGCTGGCTTGATATCCTTAACGTGCATGTGGTGTCTTCAGAATTAATCAGTTATCATGAAAATGTATAGAACAACAAAATTCCAGGGTCTTATCAAAAAGTTCATTTGAATACTTTTTTCCCCATTGGACGCATAAGTGGTTTTGGTATGTCATACACACTACTCTGCTAACTAGAGTGTGAGTGATAAATGGTTAAATGATACAAAACCTCTTTTTTTCACTTTGTTTTCGTGCCCACATCAAGTTATTTGATGAAATGAGTCATTTGGATCATTTATATTCTATTTTCATGATCATAGTGAACATTTTGCAAGTGTCCCTGAAATTGCGGTTTACGCTGTCATTATCGACTAGTTGCCCCTTTAAAATACCCTCAAATGATTCATTGTCTCATCAGTTTGCTTGAATTTAGTTCCTTGGTTTCTTTCAGTCTTTCTCAGTTTGTTCTTGCCGTCATGTGTTTGCTGTTGTTAGTCACGTTAATCAAGTCAAGTATGCTGACTTTATTACTTTGTCCCAAACTTTTATTGGCCTTTTTGAGTATTGAGTAACATTTTTTTTAGTATTCGATGTGTACTTTGTTTATTCCTTTTGAAAACAAATACTTTTGGAGACTCCTGTGTTCTTTGCCTCCCCTCCAACTTTTGCCAGCACCACCACACAAACCAGTGTTTGTGGAAGATACTTCACTATGACAGCATGGACGTGTTAAACATCCAACTTGATGCATAATATGATGAAATCAAAACATAAGAGTAAATATTGAATCTAGAAAAATAAAATGTTGGGCTGTTCGTAATGAATTACAACTGGACAACTTACGAGTGGCATGAGGGAGCTGATTGGTTGACTGAAGGAGCAGGGCTGACAAGAACAGATGCAAAAACAAAACAAGTAGACAAGACATGAACATGGGACCCAAGAAAAAAAACAAGACAAAATATGAAACGACACTGAATCCATTCAAAACAAAGTCACATTGTGATAATGATGTAAAAACCTGCCAGAAGTACAAAATATATTTGGTAAAGAGTACACAATCACCTTGCCAACTGATTTGTGTTCAGTGAAGGTCCACCAAGTCCTTGCCCACACATATATATATATATATATATATATATATATATGTAGAGAGAGAGAGAGAGTAATGCTATCTGGCCAACAATGGGTATACAAATATTATATCCGTAAGTTTGGGAGCTTTTCCAACAGCATTTGACTTCATACAATGATTTTGAACTTTAACATCAAATCACAAATTTGTGGGGGACGAAATGGGGAATTCTCAAGCTCACTTGATTGTGATTTTGATTCAGAGTTAGGCTAAATGTACGTCCTGTTTCCGTCTGACTGAAATTTTTGAAGTTGGAATTTATGTTAAAATGGTCAGTTGCTCTTTTCGACAACTGCCCGGTGACATTTTTGTTGATTGAACTAATGTTGATTTACTTAATACATGTCTTGCAAGTGTTAAAGTTAACACACACAACAATGATTACTCATTGCATAATCGGTTATCATGGGTAGATCACTGTTGCATTACTCTCCATTCTCTTTGCTTGTACAATAAGTGTGGCTTTCAAATCACTTACGTTCCTCTAAGGAGTCAAAATGATCACTTTGAGATACAGGAGAAGCTAATTTTTAAATTACTTTTGTCATTAATGTCTGAAGGCATGTGAAGCGCAGAGATGGAGTGGGAGCACTTAGGCTCATAAGAGCCACTCTGATTAATCATTAATGCTGAACAAGCTCTATGCACACTGGTGCTGCTTAAATATGCTTGCCAATGCTTTTAGTGTGGCAATGATGTGTTGACCCGGCTATAAAGTTAACGAACAGTACACTAATATTATCGGAAAGGAGGGTACACACTCCTCACGTGCCATAGGTTCATTTAACAACTCTAAATGTAATTAAGTGTTACATATTGCTTGTTTTTTTTGTTGTTCTTCTTCTTCTAGGAGCTGGTTGCTCTCGGGCTGAGCAACACCGTCGGCGGCTGTTTTCAATGTTATTCCGTCACTTCTTCCTTGTCGCGAAGCCTCGTTCAGGAGAGCACCGGGGGAAAGACACAAGTAAACCAACATGTCATTAGTAGAAAACGATGTCAGATATACTTCTTAACCTCACGTGATGTTGAAAGAATGTATTGTGTGTGTTTTATCAGGTCGCGGGACTGATTTCTTCCATTATCGTTCTGATTACGGTCTTAAAAATAGGAGCTCTCTTTGAAACTCTCCCTAAGGTATTGGTCATCTCTGCCAACATGTTACATTTCAAAGAAGGTCAAATGCCTTTCTTGGGAAATTTTCTGGAATGTTTCATCCTCGTGCCTACACCTTTGTTCTCTCCGCTTTGAAAGGTCAAAACGATTCACCTTTTAATGATGTTGTGACTATTTGTGCATGTTCTTCAGGCTGTCTTATCCACAATAGTAATTGTGAACTTGAAAGGAATGTTTAAGCAGTTCAGTGATGTGCCGATGCTGTGGAAGACCAACAAGGTTGATTTGGTATGACGCAATCCTCCAAATGCAACTTTGGCAATTTGTACTGTTCGCTGATTGCCTTTTACTGCCCTCTAGCTCGTGTGGCTGGTCACGTTCACATGCACCATTCTACTCAACTTGGACCTGGGTTTGGCCGTCTCCATTGGCTTTTCTCTGCTGACGGTGATCTTCAGAACCCAGCTGTACGTGCTCATCGTTACTGACACAAAAGCCTGGTAGGCATGTGAGGTGTTTTCACGTTTTGTGTCATCATCTCTTCCAGGCCACGCTATTCAATCTTGGGCCAAGTGCCAGCCACCAACTTATATCTGGACGTTGACACATACAAAGAGGTAACAAGAATACATGTGCAGTAATGTCTCTTGCTGAGAGACATTAAATGTCCATAAATGTCGGAATATTGAAATAACACTCATCCTTTTGGCTCCAAACACCACCGCAATGGATCTGAAATGTTAGCAATAAGGTGTGTTTTAACTATTGACACCCAGCTTTTACTTGAGGGTATTCCTATCCAAATCAGGAAATTGGCGGAGAAATTACAACTGTTGATTAATATATATTTTCAAGCTCAGAGGGTATTAACAAGTTTTGGCTTGAATTAATCTAGTCTATTTGCAATAGGGAGAAGCCTCCAGCCGAGACCAAAATTATTCATACCATGAGGGTATGAATAATTTCAGGCGTGGCTCTATGACTCCCGCTTAATTAAGGGACCAAAGGTAAAAGGACAAATGGCTTCTCAGCTGTTGCATGGCCAGATGGCTATCTATGGCTGCCAATAGAACTGGTTCTCACGTATTTATTGATGATGTGACTGCTGATAAACACTTTGGAATGAATTCTGAAGTGTTTCCCGAAACACTGCTCATCGCTTCAGAACTCAGTGGCCGGAGCGTCACAGCACAGATGGACAATGACGTGAAGCACGTTACGAAGGTTTTGAAGGCAAAGAAATGGAATGTTCTGCAATTGTCAAGTCAATCAACTGACCTGAATCCAATTGAGCATGAATTTCATTTTCTGAAGACAAGACTGAAAGGAAAAGGGCAAGCAGGAAGTGAAAACATTGTTGATACGTTCCAGACTCAAAGCTGTAACTGACTGAACAGGATTTGCAACCAAGTATCAAAAATTTCAACTTTGATTTATGAATGTTGATGGGACACCATTAATAAAAATAATATTAATTAATAATAATAATTCCTAACCCACTACCTGATTTGGATGTAAATAGCGAATGAAGTTAATGAACATCTTGGTCATTTCATTTCAAAATAAAAGCAATTCCAGAGTCCAATTTGCTTGCTCTGTGCCTGCAGGCTAAAGAGATTCCAGGAATCAAAATCTTCCGTTCTTCCGCAACTATTTACTACACCAATGCTGAGATGTACTTGGAGGCCTTACAAGAGAAGGTTTGCATTTGTCCTTGCACGCTTCTAGGCTAACCTTTGATGATTAGCTGCTATTTATACATCACTCTACAAGCTTTCATTACCTCATCCAACATATGTTATCTGTTTGGTAGAGTGGCATTCAAATCGGGAAGCTGCTGGCACAAAAGAAAAAACAAGATGCAACACGGAAGCAGCAGCAGGAAAAGACAGACAAAAATGAACCAAACCCACAAGTATGTGTATTTCATTTTGCATGGAAACATTACCTCCAATTTAAGTATGACTGAAACATATATCCCCCCCCGACAGAGGGTCAGCAATCGTCTGCCTAATGGCACATTCTCCTTGGAAGAGAAACAAATCTCTGCAGAACTGGGAGGACAGAATTTTAAACGTGGTGTGGCCCTGAAGCTGACTGAATCTCCAGCTAATGGCTTTAGTCAAGGCCAAGTAAACTGGGCTTACCAATCCGACACAATGTCGGACTCCGACATGGGATCCCAGCATGATGACAGTATCACGCAGGCTTCAAAAGACAGCCATGACAAAAAGGAACCCACTGATTCATTCGTTCCTCATAGCATCATCTTGGACCTCTCAACAACCAGCTTCGTGGACACTGTCGCTGTGAAGACCTTGAAAAATGTACTCATGTGCCATATGGAGCAACTTTTATTTTTAATGTTTTTTTTTTTTTTAATGTGTACCTCTTTCTTCCAGATTTTCAGGGACCTAGGAGATATTGGTGTGGGAGTCTATCTCACTGGCTGCCAAGGTCAGTGGTCCACCAAACTAAATAGAGAAACTTGAAGGTACATAACGGAGTTCAACTCACACTGCTCACAAAGTTCGGGACTTTCATATTTAAAATGCGCTACAGCCTTTACCAGTACACATCACTTGACCTTCCCTAAACTTTTGAATGTGCGTCTCTGTCCGTCTCAACATTTCAGTACTTTGCACACAATTTGCTCGGCAACAAGGAGCTAAATGATAAAATTCACAGCAGGTGTTTGATCCATAATTGAACCAAAGCATTTCCTGGTTCGATTAGAACCAGAATTTTAGTTTCATCTTGAAATTTCTATGAAAGCCAAATATTCGTTCAAGCATATATTATTGAGGTTACTGCATTCATTTTCTGTGCTTGTTTGGTCAAATATTAGCCTGCGTGGTGGAGCAGCTGGAAAGAGCAGGTTTCTTCTCAGAGGCCATCCCAAAGAGCAGACTGTTTGTCACAATCCATGATGCGGTGCTCCACATTCTTAACAAAGTGGGACAGACAGACGTCATCCTTGTGAGTTCATTGCCACAAGTTTCCTCATTTACGTGTCAACTTTACGCTCAGCTCAGTGGTATTCTTTGTGTTTCCAGGATGTTTCCTACAACACCAAAATGTGACCAGCAGGGGCCAGCCTGTTCCAACACGCCATTCCTCCATTCCCATTTGCTTTTGAACTGAAGGGTGCAGTTGCTCACGACTGGTACACATTCACCTCCCCTCCCCCCATACGGGGAGAAAAGTCCACCACCTTAACATGGCGGCGCAATTGCCATGGAAATACAGGGAGCCGTTGCTGACAATGAGCGTTTTGTTTTATTGTCTAATGAGATGAGGCAGCTTCTGTGACAAAAGCGCCCCCCCCCCCCCCACACACACAGTGAAAGGCAGAGAGCGGGGTGGAGTGGGAACATTTGACACCGGAGTAAGAGCGGCGTGTATTTTTAGCCTCTATGAGAGGCTAAAGACTGAGCATGTGTATTTGTTATTAATATCTCGTCATAATACTGTAAGTTTTTTTCCCTCCTCCTCACTGGTTCCAAGATTGAACGACCTTGAATTGCATTGACAGTTGAAGAAATGTACAAGAACTATTGATGGTCAGCATTCACATGTCGGACTCTGCTGAAATCTTGAACCTACTTCTACTTCAAGGACTGCAAAGGAATTTCACCCGTTTGTCAATCCTTTGCACACAGGTTCTTTTATTTATCTAAAACTGGAGTAAAAACCTAACACTTTGACGACTATTTTTCTCTGTATTCCAACATCACGAATCGACTGGAGCCTCTGTAGTTCTAGATGTCGCATAGCGCACTGAACAAAAAAAAAAACATGAGAATATATAGAGGCAGCATGCACAAGCAAAGGCGGGCAGTCACACCCCATGTAAAACAGTTTGAAAAAGACAAAATCTAGTGTTGACCCAGGTAGTCATAAAAGTGGGTATGCGTGAGGAGACAGACAACTACGGTAGTTCCCCCACCCCTGAATCTGTCCTTCTTGGCTGGCGCCAGCAAACATAAGCATTTCAGATAGCTCCTTATATGATGTTAAACATGTTCACTGGAAAAACCTGACACATATGGGCGTGATTAGAAAGCAATACAGTAATCCCTCATTTATCGCAATTAATGGGGACCAAAACTGTTGTTTCGGTCTGGTTACGTTTGGTTTTGATTCCTCATGTGCCCTTTTTGATTCCTCATGCGCCACCTGTTCTCGTTATCAGTGTTCCTTGTGTGTAACCAATTAGCTCCCTCAACCCTTTTTGTCTTGTCCAGGTGTTTCTCGTTGTCTCGTTACTTAGCTTGTATTCAGTTCCCTGAGTTTCTGTCAGTCTTTGTTGGGTCATTGTGCGCTGTGAGTATGTGAGCATATGTGTGCTCCTGTCATGTTTTGTTTCCTGTTGTAGTTTTGTTTGATACTTGTGATTTCCAGGCATTTTTTGAGGATTTCGACTTAGTGTTTTTTCCATTGTACTCCTGTGTGTATTTTTTGTTAAATACATTTTGGTCAATCCACCCTGCTCCTCCCTGCTTTTTGGGGTCCTACAACTACCATCACGCAAAACATGACACAAAACCACCCGCGATAAACGAAAATCCGCGAAGTAGCACCCCCCCTATAACCCCCCTACATATACAGTAGGTACATGTAAAATGCTCCCGTCAGCCCAAATCGATTCGTATTGTTGTGATAAACTGTAGAAAAGACAATGTGATGTTGGGTCTTTCTTCCACCTTACAGAGAAATAAAAGAACCTGTGTCCAAGGAGGGCCATAAGGAAATGGACAGATCCCCTCCACTACACTGGCCTTTACTGACAAAGATTGGAGTAATGACACTTAAAATTGCTTTCTCAGTATGCGCACCACGGGGGAGGGTGCAGGAAGGCACAGGGGCTACGGCAGCCCGATGCAAGCTTGGTCAGTTTACACTGGTGTCAGATTCCGCTTATCGGCAGGACCCATCGGGGAAAAAAACAGTCTGACCTATTCTCCTTTCAACGGGTAGAGATTTTCCCACTTTTTCCTCATCTGCATCAACGCAGCAATGTAAGGAGACGGGAAACACTTTTCAAGCCGGTGTCAAGTTGTCCTCATCTTGGTGCACTAACCGCCTTGCCTTCAGGTTTACGAAGCCAATCCGATTCTCAGTCTATCTGGTCCTTCATGAGTAACCGTTTTTGTTGTTGTTTTTTTTATTAAGGGGTAATAACAAACTATTTCATTTTTTTAACAGTGGCTACATCTCTCATGAATCTCATGCACTTGTTACTGACCAAGTGAATTTAACAATCCTTGTCAGGACCATACGGATTTGTTTTATTTTATTAAGCCAGCATAAAACTTGTTAAGTCGTCTTTTCTTAACGGTTAACAAGACCCGACGTTGTGAGGGAGGTCACAGACGTTCGTTCGATATACAGTAAGAGGTTGAGTGGTTGGTGATGAATTAAATCATAAGAATAACAAAGTTCATCGGATGCAAGAGATTTATTAAAATGACAATCATCCGAATAATATCCATAAATTAACCATCGAACCTGCCAGATGTGAGTTACAATCGGTAATCCACGGAAATCACAAAATCATTGCTTTGATTATATTGATTAAAAACTGAAATAAAATGTAATAATAAAAAGATACCATAGTTGACAGGGTAAAGAGAGAATAAATGCAATTAAATGCTAGTCTATTTTTGGTGATTTTTCTTTAAGAGTGATCAAGTCAAAAACACCTCAAGATTGAATTAGTGGTAAGGTTTCTCAAGTTTTAGGAAGATTAGGACATGCGATTGGCTCTTCTTCGAGAACAAGTGAGCGTAGAGTATTTCCTTAGTTTTCTTACCGAAGTAACTGCCTCATAATATCCAATTTCCGTTGGGATTAAACAAAGCACCAAGAAAACTCCGCGGTACTTAAAATAAAATTGTGCAAGAGGAAAGTAGTTTTGGATTTTTTGGATTTCCTCCCGTGGCTGCATGTCCCACTCTGCACTCGCAAGGAAAAGAGCCCAGCTTTGACCCAAGTTGTGCTTTTTATAGCCTCGGTTTCTTACAGTTTACTGTGCATGTGTCAATGAAAATTCCCTTGGAGTTAATGGAATCCTGCTTTGTCACAGGGTTCCCACTCTTCCACTTGCTTTTTATTTATGGACCTTTTAATGACTTTTGTGGACCAATTTAGCCATTTTTGAAGGACTTTTTCTCCATTCAGCGGGGGATTCACAGTGGATTTAATGCCCGCTCAGCAATACACGGTGATGGATTGATTTTTAGTCATCATACATTCGCTTATGCCTGACATGATAAATTGATTATGCTTGCAAAGAAGAACGCTTATGCTTGCAAAAAAGAACGCTTATGCTTGCAATCATTAATTGACTATGCCTGCAATGAAGAACACTTCTGCTTTTAATAAAGATACATTCTTTATTATGTACTCACTTTTTATCCATTATATACTCACATTTAGACTCATGAATGCTTAGTGCACTGTGTGGAATTTGACTGTTGGAGGAGATCAAACAGGGGGAAGCGTGTTGTTGTGGACACGGCAGGATCCCTTCACCGTCCTCCACTTCCCCAGGTCCTCCGCGTGTTCGTTTGATTCGGGCTGAGTTGATGTGCAAAAATCAGAGGCTGGAAATGGAGAAGTTCTTGCAAGATGTTTTACTGAATGTTCAGGGCACAAGTGTGAAACAACACGAATTGATTCGGGCTCCTGTGAGTCTCAGATTTCATCAGGAAGCCCCGAGCAACTACAGTCACACGTATACATAGGCATAGTATGTTAATTATATTAATTAGGGGCGGGCAGTCCTTCCCCTTGTGTAAAAATCGGAGACAAAGAAAGTCAGGCAAAGTTCGATCTTGGCATTTTGACAAAGTACAGACCACATCTGCTGGTCCACAAATCTTGAGATTAGGGTTCCTCTTCGAAGGCACTTGACAGCCTTCAGGGACTTTTACGAGGTGGTGGAGGCAAGAAAACCCTTGGGGGCTGTTAATTAACCAAGTGAAAATAGGATCTAAACTTCACACTACGTTCTTTGTTTTAAGTACTTCAGCAGATGTTCAGGACAGAGACTAGTGTCAAAGTCTATGATACAAAGTTTTAAGCTAAACATATAAAATATATAAGTGATAACTTCAGGACGCAACCACCTTTCCGAGGACGTCGTTGGGAAGAGATAAAGTAAGTGTTAAGACTAAACAGTGAGCAAGGTTGGACAGTGAATGGAGCCATCAACACCAGCTGCAACGTGATGTTTTTGTAACAATTGCACACATGTATGTAATTTACACTCACATACACACACATAGTCAAACAAGTTCAGTGTGTGTTCAACAGCCCCCACCCTTTAGGTTGGATACACCTATGTAGTAGCTTTCCCAATAAATGAGGTGAAGGGGGAGATCGTTAGGGTGACGTGCCGAGAACTGAAACCGAACGCTTCTCTTCGTTCCCTCCTGGTACCAGAATTGAGTCTCCTGTCTCCTCCTTGTGTTTTATTCCTGAGTGTCAAATTGGACAAACCTGACACACGGGCTGAACAGAAAGCCACATATCACTGAGCTGGTGTTCAAATCATTGCTGCCAAAGGAAGCAATGATCTTTATTTTTAGGGGCAATCACTTAACCCTTTATTTGACATACTGTATGTCAAATTTTCACTTTGCTACCTGTAACACAGGTAGGAAAATGAAAAAAAAAACTTTTTAATTAATTCTCAAATAAAACACACAAAGAAACATTTAAATTGAGAAAATATAAAACTTCAATTTATTTTCGAATAAACACAACTCTAAGAACAGAGCTAATGGTCATATGAGTCACCTGGACAGGGTTTAGAAAAATCTGGTTTCACTAACAGTAGTACTGATTGCCCATCTTAGCAGTATCTAGTATACCTGAACAGCTGAAATGCATGTCAGAAGTCTAAATCCCAAATGGTCCAACCCTATTATTTTCCCTCATATCACCTTCAATGATCAGACATGTTTTATAATGACAAATATGAAACTGATATGACAATTAGGGAATAGCAGACAGTGACTTAGTTTTCTCCTCAATCTCTTGCAAGTTCTTGGCGATCAATTTTCTTCTGCTTTGCTGTGTGCCTCAATGCATTTGACTTGACCAGGAGGCTATGACAAGTTTTACCTCTCACGGAGATGCCCTTTTTGCACACTGGACAGTAGGCCAATATATAATCGCCAGCAATTTTTCCGACCCAAACACGGAACTCCGGCTTCTCCAGCCACGCCACTTGAAAATAGCATTGTCCCGGAATATTTGTAGTGAGGCCACTCGAGTGAAGCGCGCCTCAGCAGTCGAAAGTCCGCTGCTCTCTGCTGTGTGTGCGTCCGCGCCAACATGTACGCACGCGCGTCTTTTGGTTTCAACCAAGCAACCGACATCACAAATACACTTTGATCTACGACAACAAAAAGCTAGCCTAGCCGAAACAACAGCTAAGCTTAGCTGACACACACACAGCAGAGAGCAGCGGACTATCGACTGCTGAGGCGCGTTTCGCTCGAGTGGCGTCGCTACATATTTGTCTGTCACTTGTTGAGATCGATAAATTCGATGAATAAATGTTTCCAGAAAATACGGTAATTGTTTGCCGAGCCGGTGACCAAACCATCCATTCACTGCCCCAGGAAAAAGCAGAGCGGGTTCCAGGTCCTGCATGTTCCGACAAAGCTATGAATTGGAAGGGTGGGGAAAATGACATACACAAATTAAATGAACACCGCAGGTTAATTTTTATGGATTTAAGATTTCCCTGAAAATTATGGACAATATGAACATAATTTTACAACTTTTTTTATTGATTTTTATGAATATCCTCCTAGGGTTGAGCTAGAATTGAAAAAAAAAAGACATTATGCTTATCATTATAACGTAGCAGCGCAAATAAGTAGCATGCATCATATTGCCACAATTCCTCTCTTGTAGACAATGGACTTAAATCTTGTTCATTTCTTATACATCATGTGACATTATCCGAGAGTAACAATGCACAAGTCATTTCTTCACACAAAAGCAATTTCAAAGCATTCTAATGTAATATAATTGCTGTTCCAATACTAAGTAAATACCATGTTATTATTTCATCACAACATTCAAAAGAAAATAAAACAATTATCACACTAACAATAATGACTGTTAAACCATGTAAGAACATGTCTTGGCATGTTGAGACTTCTTTTGAGCTGGCGAGCTTTTACTAGAAGAATTTGTTCTGTCGACATCCAGTGCCCAAATCAGGAATTACCTCTACTTCTTAGGCCAATCCAATTTAAGTCTATAATTTGTACCATCACTTCACCTTGGCATGGCGCACCACTCGACACTGGTTACAAAGGGACAAAAAAATATGCAAGTATGCTGGTGCCCTTTCCCAAGGGTTTTGATGTAAAGTAGGCGGCAATTTGTCTTTAGTTCCACATCTCGAGAGTTGAGACAGTGCAACACTGCTAAATAACATTAAACGTGTCAACAACATGCTTGGTTAATATGTGACCAACGATATCTTACCTGTCTTTGTTAGTGACAGATGAAGTTAGATGCCGTAGTAAAGTCACTTACTTTTTGAGTTCCGAACCTTGCATGCCTTTCTCATTTTACCGATTTGATCCTTAATATAACCCTTGAATACAAATGTAGTGGACTCTCTGCATCTTAGCCCATTGGTGGGTTGATGTTTGTACACACAAAACAAAGAAAATCAGTATTTTAAGAATGCTCATTTTCAAATAGAAACAGGCGATCAAGTTATGTATTTCAAATTCTAGGTCTAGATTCATGAATAACAAGCCACTCAAGTCATGTGATTTCAATTCGAGATGTTTCAAATTTTGTCTTTCAATTTGTCTTAATTCGTGCAAATACAACATTAATTGTGGGAGGAGCCATGCTGGCAGTAGTTTCGGTCTTGATCTTTAGTAATCAATGGAATTTCATGAATTTATTTGTTATGGAGAATTTTAGAGGCAAAACTATCTTTTTCGAAAGTTCCACCAAGATGGTAGCCACTGTTGTGTTGCTACTTGCTTTGTGCATCAGATGACACTTCTGACAGACGAACATTCTTGCTCTCTGCCTGCAGCAGCATGCCTTCATTCTCCGCAATAAGATACTCCAGGTGATGTCTGCCCCATCGTGGGGTTATGAGGCGTTTCCATCGCTGCAAACCCAAACAGATCGTGAGCTGTCTAATGAGTACTCAAAAAGATGCAAAGGAAAAAAGGGAAATGTCCAAGTAGACACATTACTATACATTTTATGTATCTGAACTGAAAATCAGAGCCAAGAAAATTTTTTATGGAGCAACAGTCCAACTGACCTCTCGAGGTGATCCGTTGGCGCGCAGCAGCTTGTACACAACAGTGAGTGGGATACAAAGCATGGAGGAAAGGGCCAAAGCCCATCCAAAGAGTTCACCCCACCATGGGTATGTGTACACATTATTGTAGGTTAGGGGCTTGTAGTTGATCACATGGAACAGGAAAACTCCCTGCAAGCGCAATTAAATGTCACAAATTTGCTATCAACAGACATGCCAAATGTGAAACCATACAAAATGCCACTTACCATGCAGACAAGGGGCGTGATGTAGGACCAGCACCACTTCATGTAGGGAAGGGGCTGATAGCCGATCATGCGAGCCACATCGTCCATGAAACGATCCGCGCCTGACAAAAGGTCACATGATGCAAGCGTTTTGAGGTGGCAGTTCACTCAACTCAACACACTGTGCAATCCGTGTTATGGGTGGAAGGATGGTGCAGCAACAAAAGGTAGGCAGACAATACAAAAGTTCTCAATTTAGATCCACTTCATAGAATGACTAATGTTAGTGCGGTACTGAGAAGTTCACAGCAGTGCTGAGAAATAATTATGAATTCCCCTCGAGTTCTAGCCAGGAAACACCCCATGCAATATGACTGACTGCTGCAAAGAAGCAAAGACTGCCTTGAGCTCAAGTGGGATAACGCCTCACTGAACAGCATATCCGTCTTGTCTGTCATACCTGGATGGCCACACCAGATGGAGCATTTAATTTTGTTTAATTCTGTTTAATATCATTAGTGTATTTGTGTATGTTTGTTTTATAAAGGACAACATTGTGACATGGTATTTTTCCTCATTAAAATAGAGTTTTTTTTTTGTTGTTTTGGGGGAGGGAGGGGAATGGGGTGTGGGGGCAGAAGACATTAATGGCATTTCCATTCAATTCAATGGAGGTGGAGGATTTGACAACCACATGTATTGAGCTATGAATGTGGTCAGTGACAAATTAAAGTGGCATGTCTCTACTGTGAAACTTACCATAGACCCAAGCAATCACTACACACTCCCAGAACGCCTGCCACAGCAGAGTGATGCCGCTGGCAGAATAGTAGTCAAACAACTGGAACACATACATCCCTCCCTGGCAGAAACAAGATCAGTGAGCACTGAGAATTTTGAGGAAATATTACCTTTGGTAACCAACATCTGCTCCGATGGAGAATACTAGCAACGGCGAACTGGTGTATTTTAATTAGATCCTTATTGTTGTTGTAATTTTGTATGCTTGTAATTCTGGAAAAGAGTTTCTTTACAAAAAAGTATGAAAAAAGAGGACTGTCGATCAAAAAAAATCTCAATTAATAATCGCATCCAGAGTTAATTTGCAATTAATCACGAATTCACCACACATTTTGCGTATTGTAAACTTCTTTTGGAAATATATCATTTACAGTAAAATAATGTTTTAAGTTTTTAACAGTGTTGTAAACGTAAAAATTGACAAATTTGTATCCCTTATGCAAATATATTTAACATTGCAACATTGTGTTAGAGTAGCACTTTTGCTCAGTGCTCATGTGTGCTTTTATTTTGTTAAGTACTTTACTGATGCACACTTGCAAGTGATGCAATTGTCCGACAAAAGAAAAGCCTTATGTAACAGAGCCATGTTGTGGAGCTGCTGAATAAAATACATCTTACAGCTAAATCACAAGTATGTCCGCTCCAAGAGACAAGATGGGCTGACAATATTGCTGCTTCACACCTTCCATGTCCTACTACTTGATTACTTGCAGAACATCTTCAATGCTTGTGTCATCTAAGTGGTTCTCTGCTAACTAGCAGCTGAGTGGCAGATAAGTAATAACTGCTCGCTGACAGTGGAGCTAGTCTGCCTAGTGCACTGCATTGTCAAATCAGTGAACATGTCGCAGCCAACGTGCTTGTCAGTCGCAACAGCTCCTCCACTGCAGCTTTCATCATTTTAGAAAAATTGCATTTATTGGATGCAGTGGTGGTTCTCAAGGCTAATTCATACACTTACTCGAATCCACGAACTGAAAAGAGTTCCCGGACAGCCAACTAAGGGTTGTACGGTATGTTGATCGCATGTTAAAAAAATAAGCAGTGTCGAAATGAATTTGTGGTAATGCAACACAATGCGTTGAGTTCAACGGCCTTAGAAAAAACATGAACACGTGAATGGTGGCAGATATTGGGCCAGAATGCCACACAAACACAAGACTGACTAATAGCACAACTCTCAAAAACATGACACTTTAGATGACCATTCCTCAATGATTTTCCTGACTCTAACCTGCAACTTCATTTCTCGGGTCCAAAATTTTCCATGATGCTCTGGGGGGGATTTTTTTTTTAAAGGGGAAATTGTACCTCCGTGATCATGGACATGTCAATGAGGATGCAGATGACACAGCAGATGGCAGCAACCACCTCTCTCCGAAAGGAGCCCACGGCGGACTTGGGAGGAAGCATGTCCATGATTCCAGTTATGAAACCTTCTACTCCAACAAACTAAAATGAAAAAGTATGGAGGAGCAGGGGGCAATGGCAAGATGTGTATATACATATATATATATATGTATATACACACACACACACACACACACACACACACACACAAGTTGCTTGCCAGAAAAGAAAATGGCATTCCAGTTCCGATTCCAAGTTATTGATGAGCAAACTGGTGGCAAATTTTAGCCTCTTGACAAATCTGTCTTTTAGTTATTAGCATTCATACATATACCCAGACTGTCTCTTCTGCTTCATTTAAAAAGAAACATCTTAAGAATTCTTTATTCCAATAAAACTAGATTTTGCTGCAAAACTCCAAGATTTGTGTCCAATGTGGTCGACACTTTTCCACAAAGCTGTGCCTGACCAACAAGTGTTCAAACCAAATGATTGGATTTTACCTGACTGTCCAGGCCGAGTACAAGTAACATAAAGAAGAAAAGCGCTGCCCAGAATGGTGCGAAGGGCATCAAAGTCACAGCCTTGGGGTAGGCTATAAATGCCAGGCCGGGTCCTACACAGGAACAAACAGTTCAACATAAACTGCATTTAATTCAATTCCCTGAATATTGAACCCGCATTTTCAGTGTACACTACATATAACTTACCACTCTCAGCTACGTTACTGATGTCCACGCCTTGCTCTTTTGCCATGAAGCCCAACACAGAGAACACGACAAAGCCTGCAAAGAAGCTGGTTCCGCTGTTAATGACCGCCAGCACAAACGCATCCCTAGAAATACAGAAAGGATGGATTCCAAATGGGGTCAGGGAAAATCTTTGCAGCTCCAAAACCATCAGTTTTCAGGAAACTATAAAAATGGCATGTTTGTTGAGTAATGATTAGGAGACGTGCTTCGAAGCGTGTATCGAGTCATAAGGGGGCCTTTCTGCAACGTGTGTATCGAGGCATGCATTATTTAGGGGAGGAGCTGAAAATGATGACGTTGAAAGCCTCGTTGCTCGGTTCCCATGTGTCCGATTCGGGAAATCCTTCAGATAGTTGAACGAAGGTTTGACAGGTTTGCATCCCAGGCAATGGCTCCATTCAAAATCAGTGTGTGTGTGTGTGTGTGTGTGTGTGTGTGTGTGTGTGTGTGTGTGTGTGTGTGTGAATGCGTGCGTGCATGTTGATAGTCATGGCCAGCTCATTGTTTAGATAAAGATAATTGTAGTTTGGAAAGTGTTATGGTAGCGTGTTAATTTAGTTCTAGATAGTTTGACTGTGCCAATGTACGCTCAGTTACACGACACATTCCTGGGAATGCTTACAAAAGAGGCAAGATTGCAGCGTTCGTAACAGGATTATAGCGGATGAGCATGCGACTTTAAAATCAGTGGACAGTTGAGGTGTGAACTTGAGCCTTGCTCTGTCTTGTTTTTAATATGTGAATTTTCATTATTTTACTCAACAGTGAGGTGTTTGCATTCCATGGAACACCTTACGGGGAAGGAAAAAATGCTGTTGTGAAATGTGTTCTACAAATAAACTTGTATCGTACTGGACCATGTGAAAGGATGCGAAACATTTACTCACCCAAAATAAATACATCGTGTGAGGGCCATGTCCAGCTCCAGGCCTGGAGGGCCTCTGTCCTGCCTGTTTTCCAGCTCTCCCAGCTGCAACACACCTGATTCAAATGATCATCTGATCAGCCAGCTGTGGAGCAGCATTAGAACAATCCTGATTATTTGAATCAGGTGTGTTGCTCCTGGGAGGGATGGAAAACAGGCAGGATAGCGGCCCTTGAGGACCGTCTTTGGGCACCCCTGTTAGGCCTATACACTTTATGTCGAGAGGTTATTTCCTCATATATATTTTGTAATTCGTCATGCCCATAAATCAAAATAGATGCGGAAATAATCTATGCATCACACCTTGTGCGAGGTGGCAACAGCTGCCTATAATTATACACATGGCAAGGAGGTTGGTTTTGTGTGCGCATGAAGCATCAAGAAATGAACCATTGCTTGAACCAAATGGCTGAAATACAGCAAAGCCTCCTCGCCATCACTTTTGGATCACCTACGACAGTGAATCCCAACTAGTGTGCCGGAGCCCATTAGTCTGCCGTGACAGCTCCAACGCTGTGCCTTGGGAAAGTAACACATTTCACGTAATTGGTGAGAAAATGATTTAAGAACAAATAACTTTTCTTTGTCCCACTATATTTGCCAGCAACTTATAGTGACAAAAAGATCAAATAAATGATCATCTATGAGATGGCAAGAAGTATGAAATTGACATATGAATCCTCTTTTTGTGACACTTTCGTATGGTCGTGTGCCGTGCGATTTTTCAAACTTAGAATATGTGCCTTGGCTCGGAGAAGGTTGGGAATTGCTGGCCAGCAAGAGCAAGTCGTTTTCAGTACTCAAGATTGCTCAATTTTGAAAATATTACACACCGATATTGGGACTGACCAATGGAATATATTTATAAAAATGTAAATTAACCACATTTAGGTATAGGTTTCCACCTAACAGTGACATTAGGCTATGTAGTACTGCATTACTTTTTGCCTTGCGCCACCTTATCGTGTATTCTATTCTGTGCTTGACTGAGAAGAACCCAAGTGCAAAACACAAGCTGAGAAGAATGCAATGCACCAGTGGACATTCCCGTGTCAGTGTTTAAACTTACTGGTAACAGTTGTAATTGAAGCGGTTATAGCTGCCAAGTGCAGTCAGGGCACCCAGTCCGATAGCATATGAGAAGAAAATCTGGGTACCAGCATCAATCCACACCTACCACAAAAGAGGAACAATGTTTTAAATTGCAAGGCTGTGGTGGAAATTCATTATCATTAACCAGCCAAATATAATGTAAGTAGGAGTCTACCTGTCCTTCTCCCAGTTTGGACCAATCTGGTTTCAGGTAGTATTCAATCCCATCTACTGCTCCAGGGAGAGTCACACCATGCCCCAAAAGAATAACCAGAACAACATACGGGAACAGGGCTGTGAAGTATACAACCTAAAGGAAGGAGGAACATATTGTTGAGGACTAAGGAATAATAGACTGGAATTTTTAAGTGCAACATTATGGCATGTAAATTAAAATCCAATTCGTACCGCACTATTCACGGGGGATATGGACCATTGAAATGCCGAGGATTTTATTTATTTTTTTTAACCTCCAAAATGTCTTCAAAAACCACTGATGAACATTTAACGTGTTATCCGACCCAAAAACAGGAAGGAAGGAGAAAAAAACAATGACATACGGGAACAGGGCCGTGAAGTATACAACCTAAAGGAAGGAGGAACATATTGTTGAGGACTAAGGAATAATAGACAAGAATTTTTAAGTGCAACATTATGGCATGTAAATTAAAATCCAATTCGTACCGCACTATTCACGGGGGATATTGACCATAGAAATGCCTAGGATTCTTTTTTTTTTTTTAACCTCGAAAATGTCTTCAAAAACCACTGATAAACATTTAACGTGTTATCCACCCCAAAAACAGGAAGGAGAAAAAACAACGAAAAACAAAAATATTGAAAATATAAATATATTTATAAACATTAATTCTATATAAAATTGTAAAAGACATGAATATGCAAATCTGTGGATGCCACATAGCCAGTATGCAGAGGGAATTTTGGTAAAAAGTTTTTTGCTGTACCCATCCACCTGGACACAACATAGGATATATGCCTGCAATTACCTACTTAATTCCACAATTCTGAAATTGTCCCAGATTGTATCGAACACATTTGCTGCCTAACTTGGCAACAATTTGATGACTTGGACAGCAAAGCGATACCTACCTTGCCTGTGGTTTTAACTCCTTTCCATATGCAGAAGTAAACAATGACCCAGGTGGCAAGGAGGCATAGCGCCACCTCGTAGTTCATAGTTCCCGGTTCATGGAGCCCGCTAGACAGATGGAGAACTTTATGTCTGTGAGCAAGAACAAAAGTGGAATCGCATTATTGAAATTTGAGATTGGAGATGCTGGAATATCAACCCATGCGAATGAGTCTAAATGTGACATACTCCCAGAATTCCATGACTGGGGAGCGCATGCCTCCCATCTCCATGCAGCTGTTAAGGAGTGACAAGTTTGAGGACAGGTTTTGAGCAACAGATGAGTCAACACTGTTGCTGTGGCAGTTGCGGCTGAAGTTGACTGTGCAATTGGCCGTGTTCCAAGCGTGGCCACAGGTGGCCCAAGGAAGCGGGTTGGTGAACGAGTGGAAGAGAAAGTAGAGACCCCACACCAGAATCATGATGTAGTAGGTGTTGCAGAAGAACACAATCACCATAGAAGCCAAGCCCAGACCTGGTCGGGAGAACAGTTTGGGTCGTCGTCAATGAATAAAGTGACATCCACTGCGTACTCTTCCTGTCTGACACTGAGCGGTAACCTTTGAAAAGTGGTGCGATGTTCCAGGCGGAAACACCTCCCTGCTTCATGAACTGCCCCAAAGCGATTTCCAGGAAGAAGACGGGGATGCCCCCGATGAACACCATCAGCAAGTAGGGGATTAGGAACACTCCTGCAACAGGAAACACAACAAACAGGTTGTCACATCCACACATTGTGTATTGGATGGAAAGTCATCAAATGCCATTGTTGTGATATCAAAAGATGAGACAAAGATAAATCATGGCAAAAGAGTTTCCGTGAATGTGAGCTATGACCAGTACAACTCAACTGAAAAAATATTCAATAAAGTGATTGCGCGAGTGTGCACACCATCTTATAAATGGAATGTGGCAGTTTGTTTGGCATTTACAAGTCACATTCACCTGATGTTAAACACATCAGGCACAAATGGATGGATGAATGGATGGACTTTGAAAAATTCAGAGCACCGGAGCTCCAGCCAGGCGGCCCAGATTCCAAGCGAGTGTGGCCGTTTAGCGTGCGTCATTTTCGGATATGCGGTGGGGGACGTGCCTCTTGGAGGTGGACTTCGGGGAAGGCTAAATCAAGCTAACCCTTACAGATTGAAATTGAATATACAATGACCCATGAAGACTTCATCTTTTCATATCTTGGGGACTTATCAAAGAAAGCAGCTCCAGTGTGAGAGAAACTAAATGCTCATTTTCTCATGTGTAAGCCATGGCGCGGCTAATCGTTGTGATATTTTCCGAGGTTGAAGAGGGCCTGAGTAAATTTTGGTCTTGATTGATTGCAGTTTTTGAACATTATTATAAATGTATGTGCAATAATTTTGGATGGACCAATTGTGTTCGGTTCTTCTGCTCTCAACAAGACATGGTCAGAGGGGGAAGGGGTGTGGCTACATTGTTGCGCAGAAAGAACATCACTCAACAATTTATTAACACACGCAAATAAATAAAAGTTGTAGCCAAGTTATTAAAGTTTGAAAACAAACAAGTTCTGAAAGATTACAGCACCTTTTACTTTGTATTATGTCAGACCTCTTCAAGTTCAACGTTGTCAAGACAGCTATTGTAAAATAGCAGCAACTCAGTTGTACAAAGGTGGACCATCATAGCTTTCAGATCAAACTTCATCCCACATTGTTTTGCGCAACATTTTTTTTAATTTGTAGTGAAGCTCACCTCCTCCATTCTTGTAGCAAAGGTAAGGAAAGCGCCACACATTTCCCAAGCCTACAGCAAAACCCACGCAGGACATGATGAAGTCCATCTGTCTGGTCCAGGTTTCTCTCTCTGCCTGCTTTGGTACCGAGGAGGCACTGCCCTGGCTCTGGGGCGTACCAGCACTTCCACCCTCACCACATCCTGGGGTCATTCCAGACACAGGCATCAGGGAATGAATCGATCCCCCAGCCTCTCCCTCAGACAAGTCTCCCGCTTCCATCCAGAGGCAGTTTTCACCTGATGGGAAAGATGGGACCCGGACATTATAAAACACTCTTATTTTCTTTTTTATTGGTTCATACATTTTTTAAAATCGAGCAGTTATTTGGAAGACTGCTTTTATCGTTTACTTGAGTTATATATTTTTAACAGTAATTTTATTTTGAGTCCTGAACTTTTTTTTGGGGGGGGGGGGGGGCTTTTTACATTCTAATCGCGCTGTGTCAAACCAAACACCAGATTTACCTTTAATTCTTTCACGAATCTTCTTTCCTGATTCCTGCCACTGTTTTTGAAACACTTCAAATTAAAGTCACGCAGTTTTCTGACGGCGAAATGATTACGTGCCACGGGAGCTCAGCCAATAGCGGTGAAAAGGAGGCCGCCAGTGCTCGGACCAGGTGGGCTGTGTCCGCGGGCTCAGGGGAGACTCAGAAGCCGTCGACGAAGCACTTGAAGGTAAGCCTGAAGAATCTCATTGATGGCCCCGAGCTACAGCAGATCCACAGCGAGTGGGGTGTGGGGGCGGGGGGGTCACCTTTTTACTTGCAGAAGTCTCGGCGGTTTCGGACGGGGCAAGTGTGCGGCGCCACACACACGTACTCTGCACTCGTACGATGCTCCAGACGTGCCTGCTTGTGTCGTCACTACGATGGGATTGTAATGAAGAGCTCGTCAAACCACAAAGTGTGATAGAGGTCGTTTTTTGACGCATCTGGACGGCGCGTCTTATTGATATTCCTCGTCATCTTGTTATGCGGCCGGCACGCTGGTAGACTGTCGCTGATCTGGCTCCGGCGTCCCTGTGTGGAGCCTTCGTGGGTTTTCTCAGTGTACTCCAGTTTCCTCCCACATTCCGAAAACATGCATGGTAGGTTAATGGAATTCTAAATTGTCCTTAGGTGTGATTGTGAGTTTGAATGGTTGGTTGTCGATGTGTGCCCTGCGATTGGCTGTCAACCAGCTCAGGGTGTGCCCCACCTAATGCCCGAAGACAACTAGGGTAGGCCCCTAGCACGCCCGTGACCCTTGCGAGGATATGCGGACGAGAAAATTGATCAATGGGTGTGATTGCGAGTGTGAATAGTTGTGCCCCGCGTGGCTGGGATAAGGCTCCAACACCACTCCCCTCGTGAGGATAATAAGCAGATCAGATCATGAGCAGATGGATATTTTGTAGTTATTATGCATTCGAGAAAGGTGGGAAGGCATACTTTTCCTACTTCTGAATAGAAAAGTTGCATTACGACGCCCCTTTGAACTGGGAGGTTGCGAAGCTGAAAAAAACGGACCCAAGTTCACTGACTGACTTCAATGTGACCTTACTTGACAATGGCGACACCATGGAGACACAGACCGTGAATGGCAAAACATACTTTTCAAGATTATAAACATATTCAGCTTTGGTGCTTATTAGATCAATTGAGTTATTCGACATAACTTTACTGAACACAAGATGGTTTTTACTGGCAGCGTGAAGATGTGCCGCTATATCTAAATCCGACTTCCAACCTTCCTTGTTTGCAGTATAAGCCTCTGCTTTGCTGACTTGTTTCGTTATGAGCATTGTAATATCTGTTCATTGTTATTTGTGTGTGAGTGCAGGGCCACCTGAGTAGAGGGGTCCAGCCAGGAGGGGAAGATTGGCTCGGACAGTTGAGTGTTGAGAGTTTGGGCATGAATTGTGGCCATCAGCGGCTCTGGTGTGAATGTCACCTATTTGTTGCTGTTTTGTTTAATAATAAAAAGCAAACAGGTTGCATTTGCTTGAGCACACAGAAGAGCGTTACAATATATTTGCAGCTTCCTTGACGTGTCTCAAAGATGGTGCATACGGGAAATAAACTTAGCAAAACGGAGAGAGAACAAGTCCCGGTACGCTAGAGGATGAATGTGTGAAATGCCGGTACTCCTTACTGTGTACAGGTCGCTGATGGTGTGATGGTACACTTGCCTGATTTGTCTGCTTGCAGCGTTAGATTGATTCCCACTCAGTGACGGTGTGGATGCGAGTGAATGGTTTCGTTTGTCTCAATATGTGTTCCTCGACTGATGATCAGTTCATTAACTTGTTGTTGAATCACTTGTCTAAATATTGCTCATATCTAAAGTTTGTACTTGCAAGTCAAACAAGACCAAAAAATACAAATAAAATGGTCCACTGACATCATCTTATTCGGACCAGCTAAGTTAATTTGTTTTAGGAAAACTGAGTGAAAATTTCCCAATTTATTGAGAGATCATTTTGCTGAAATTAGGTAAGTAATTTTTCATTGAATCATTTTTTTGCCCTTGTTTTTATGAGGAGAGGCATGGTGGTCAACAATTTAGCATGCCCACTGTCATGATTCGGTTTAGGGACCAACAGGTGGCACTGTAGGGCTCCCCCGGCAGCTGCACACCTGTTGGTCATTTGGTAATTAGTTGTTTAAAAGGACTCCCAGCCCGAACATTCAGTGTCGGGTCATTGTTGCTTCTTGCTACTGTCTTGTGTATTGCTGTTGCTTCTTGCTACTGTCATGTGTGTTGTGTTGCTTTTTGCTACTGTCATGTGTGTTGCTGTTTGCTTGCAACTGTCATGTTTGTTTCTGTCATGGTTCTGTTCCTGTTAGTTTTTTACCACAGTCATGGTTTTGTTTTGCTACTTTGGATTCGTTTTGGTTGTTAGCACTTTGTTTGTTTTGGATTCAGTTTTCTCTGTTTTATTAAATATAGTTCGTCAAGTTCACCCTGCTCCTCCCTCCTGCCTGCTTTTTGGGGTCCACCACCACCTCGCATCGTGACACCCACGTCACAGTGCAGAGGCACAGGGCTCGATTTGACACTGCGATTGGCTGGCAACCGGTTTAGGGTGTACCCCGTCTGCTGCCCAATAACAGCGGGGATAAGCGCTGAGATAAGCAGATTAAAAATTCTATGGATGTTTTTATGAGCCCACTTTTGGCAGCCATTCAAGGACTTTGGGGAAACTGACGTTGACGTCTTTCTAGCTCTAGCTCTAGCCGAATACCAAGGTCAATTTAGTTTGACAAACCCAAGTCAAGACAATATTTTAAGTCCTAAGCAAGTGTTACCCACTTGTTCATTGGTCGAACTGCCCCCCGGCTATGTATTCACACCCTTTTTGGTCAAATCCCACACATCATGATTCAGTGATGCACATCCTCAAAAAACGTTTCAGTCTGCTCAAATGGATTGTTTGCACTGCAACGCCGGATTGTGACCACTGGGGGGCAGCCTGTTCCAACTGTGCCGCTTCTGCTCTTGGACTGACGGCGTTCCATTGCTCACCATTGGTCCGCAATGTCTCCTCCCACTTTACAGGCAGAGTCCGCCACTTTGACTTGGTTGCCGTGGAAACGCAGGGAGCTGTTGCTCTGACAACCGGCTTTTTATGATATTGTCTAATGAGATAAGCCACCTATACGTGACGCGCTTACGATGGCTTTTAGGGAGTTAGAGTTTGAGTAGGAGAGGGTAACGAAGGACTATGAGGACTGTGTATTTATAGCCTGTATGAGAGGCGAAAGGGAAAACTAAAATGTCAGTGGCACCATCTACACTGTTGACACGTGAGAGTGTTTTGTGCTGTGTGCACTCTGGTGTCTGCCTTCAACAATCAATTATTGCAGATATTTGTAAATCAGAAAGTTAGGGCTGTTCACTGGTTGAGTCCTAAATGCTGGATGTATGACTACAAAGGTTGAAGAATAGGCCGGAATTGCATTCAGTTAGGCTTAAGACTGCAGTAACTACTAAACTCTGTGTGGGTGTATTTATAGTCAGTAGGTCTATTCACGCGTCTGATTCTGCTGACTTCTTGAGCTCCTTTCTATTTCAAGGAGCCAGTGTCAGGTTCCCATTTTATTTTAATGGCATTTTTTTTTTTGTGAGCCAAGCAATTTTTCACTTTACATTTCTCTAATTGGTGGAATTTGTTATTTATGTTCTCTTTGTCATTGCCAGATGTTTTAAATGCTGTGTTAGGTGACTTTAAAATGTTCAATAACTTTATGAAGCTTATGCGGGTGTAGCCTACTTTAAAAAAGAAAAAGAAACATGACTGCATAAATGCACACACACACACACACACAAAAAACAAAAAACTCAATTTTGGGGTCTTTTATTGAGTCTCTCATAGCCATTCATACAGTCACCTTTCCAGCATTCTTCATATCCTAGTCTAACTTTCATGGGGGGAAATACTGATAATGATGCAGTCCTCGTATTGATAACACAGAATCACAGACTCTACACAAACACTGGATACATAAGTTCAAAGCACAATTGGATTTGGAGATGGACTGTCTTCGTTTGACTTTTTTTTAAAAGTGTTTTTGTACAATTTATGAAGAATTAGAGTTGGTGGAAAGCAACGTGAAGACAGCTGCCAAGCTCTGACACACACGCACACACACGCACTTCCGACCGTGGCATTTTAGCAGCAGATGTGAGGTTTCACTATTTTCATTGAATATTCACATAGTGATTTGTCTGTATTGAAGTGGATGAAGTTGCTGCACCCCTGACAGAATGAGCCTAAATGCAAGCACAAGGGACACATCACACGTGAGACAGGACAGCACAGGAAGCAGAAAAAGGGAGAGCTGGTGAGCAGAGGAGAGTCAAGGAGCTGAGAAGAGTAGAAGAGGCAAAAGCAAGTTGTCATAACTGGGGGTGTGTGTCTCACTTATTTTCCAATCTAGTATTAAGTCTATTTGTGTGGGGCTTCGCCGGTGTCGTAACATTTGAGGGTGCTTGCTCTCACCACTCCAACGTTGGGTGGAAGTTTTCATTCAAAATAGTTGAACTAGTTTCAGGGATGCGATGTACAAAGGACAACCTTGACTTTGAGCTCCCCGGGGGTTTTGACTGTCAAACGGCACTTTCGAAGAGATGGTCATTCTTAGATCCCGCAGGGGGCAGCAGTTTGGCCTCGCTCTCTGGGGCAAGGTATTCCAGGTGATGTTTGCCCCAAATTGGGGTGGTCAGGTGCTGCCAGCGCTGCATGTGGAAAGATGAAAGCTAATTGAGTTGATTCACTTCTCGTGATTGTATCAGCAGTGAACAAGACTTGAATCAAGACACTGGAGAGATGTTTCAGTGTTCCCCAAACCATGATGTCATTGGGTTTGTTATGTTCCAATCAATGTTGACAGTCGTTAAGCGTTGTAGGACTCACATGAGGCCAGGTTTGAACGAACATGACAAGGGACCGAGTTAGAAAGACCAGTGGTATTAATTTAAGTTGTCTGTTGGGTGAAATCGTCTTGATATTGTTGGGGTAGAGTCCAGCATGATGACTTAATTTCTGTGATTTGGATGCTCCTGTGATTAAATATTGTGGTGACCTTATCATGGAAGTCTATGTCACTGAGGGTTTACTGGTCTGTTCTTTACCTATTTCTTTTGTGTGTCCTCTGTATCTCGTCTGGAGTTATCTGACTTTCTTTTTTTGGTGTCATGTTTGGAACATGATTGTTACAATATTTTTTTACCATGATCCAAACTCGGAGAAGAAGAGAAGAGGGACAACAGTTGATTAATTTCTGACTCGAGTACGTGTTCAAGTTTGTTCCCACAAGCGTCAAATGTATAGAGCAATGAAAACTCCATGACATAATGGCCTGGCTACCAGCTTCAAGGAGTATTGCAGTCGAACAAGCCTCTTGGAAGAAAGGTGAAACATCAAGTGCAGTTGCTTGAATTCAACAACAGGCATGGCAAACTACTCATTTGACATGCTCTCTCCAGAGCAATCCAAATGACATGTAGCAAAAAGCAGTATCCATGGTGAGTCATTCTTTTTGATTTTGGACACACAAGAAAACTTGTCTGGACATGCCGGCAAACATACTGACCTCCCGCAGCGATCCTTTGCTGCGCAGCAGCTTGTAGCCAACGGTGAGTGGGATACAAAGCATAGAGGAAAGGGCCAAAGCCCAGCCAAGCATTTCGCCCCACCATGGGTATGTGTACACATTGTTGTAGGTTAGGGGCTTGTAGTTGACCGCATGGAACAGGAACACTCCCTAGAAGCACACTTCAATGTCAGCAGCTGCCAGTGGGCACGTCAAATACAATACAAAATAGCACTTACCACACAGACAAGGGGCGTGATGTAGGACCAGCACCACTTCATGTAGGGAAGGGGCTGATAGCCGATCATTCGGGCCACGTCATCCATGAAACGGTCTGCGCCTGACAAGCGGTTCCAAAGACATTGTGAAAGTCGACTGGCATAGATTATTCATCAAGACACGCTGAGAATGCACAGCTCGTATCTTACCATAGACCCAGGCAATCACCACGCACTCCCAGAACGCCTGCCACAGAAGAGTGATGCCGCTGGCAGAATAGTAGTCAAACAACTGGAACACATACATCCCTCCCTAGCAGGAAGAAAAAAACGCAAGCATAGTCAACAATGACAATTTGCAGTTAATATTTTATATGTGACCTATTTAATAATAATAATAATAATAATAATAGATTTTATTTAGAGCCTTCCAACTGCTTAGTCATGCCAGAAATGGTTTTATGTGTTCATTGAAACGTGTCAAAAAAAACATCCTCAAAGCAGCTTTGAGGGCAGTTTGTTTCATATTTGTAGCTAAAAATTACCCATATCAAAGTGTTGATGTGATACCTATCCGTACTTTGGTGTGGTGGCTCGGTACAAATGAATAATCTTGCCAACAGGAACCATACTGGACTTTGGTACTGATAAGAGCAGGCTTTAAGATAAGATAAGATAAGAGAAGACAACTTTTATTTGTCCCGCAATGGAGAAATTCATTAGTTTAGTTTTTTTAGTCCAATTACTCAACGGCTGATATCATTAAAATCATGACGACATCAGGGTAACGCGGTGAGGTGATGAATGTGAGTTTGTACCTCCGTGACCATGGACATGTCAATGAAGAAGCAGATAACGCAGCAGATGGCCGCCACCACCTCTCGCCGCAAGGAGGCCAAGGCGGACTTGGGTGGAAGCATGTCCATGACTCCGGTGATTAGACCCTCTACTCCAACAAACTTGAAAGCAAAAGTCAAACGACATAAGACAACAGTCACGTTGAAACATCCGTCATGTAAATTAAAATTTTACCATTTCTTTTTTTTTTTCTTTGCACAGAATTCAATTCAGTATCGGCATTCCTACGCAATTATACATACACAGTTCATGTACTACAATTTAGCCTTTGCGTCATTGTTCTGTTAGGTCCGATGCAATTCAAAACCTTTGCTTGGGAATGCCCACTGACACTGCGTGACTGACTACAGTTCTCCAGGTGTCATCTTTGCAAGAACATTCATCATAAGGGGCAACCTCCAAAATAACCAAAGGGTAACAGCTGTAGTAGCTGCTGTCACATGATCCATTCTGCACAGACAAGAAACTAGGCAAAGAATAGCCAGTGAGAGAGCATGAATGGACAGTGGAATGACTGAATCAAGACAGAAGCTCACTGACAAATGACAATAGATGTAGGCACGGACACACAACAAACGCGCTGCGCAGAAATGCAACACAAAGACCGGACAAGTGGAATGAATAACAATGTTAAGGGAAGTAAGACTGAACGAAAGGATTTATTTATGATGCAGACTACCTTACCTGACTGTCCAGGCCGAGTACAAGTAACATGAAGAAGAAGAGTGCCGCCCAGAGTGGTGCCAGAGGCATCAGAGTCACAGCCTTGGGGTAGGCAATAAACGCCAGCCCGGGTCCTACACATAAACGTATAGGCATTAAGATTGTGCCTTCATATCGTGTTTTTCAGCATACTCAGGGTGTACTTACCACTCTCAGCTACCTTACTGATATCCACACCTTGCTCTGCAGCCATGAAGCCCAACACAGAGAACACAACAAAGCCTGCAAAGAAGCTGGTTCCGCTATTAATGAGTGCCAGCACAAACGCATCCCTGGACAAAGATAATAAAAAGACGACACAATAACACCATAGGATTACAAGTCAAGTCAAGTCAACAGTATTTATAGAGCACTTTCAAACAGCCATCGCTGCATACAAAGTGCTGTACATGGAGCAATTTAACATGCACAATAAACAGTAAGACAAATCGGTAATAAGTGAGGAAAGTACACTTCCCAATATGTTAAAACAGGACAAGCAGGGCACGAGGACTGTTGGCAAGAGAAGGGCTGGTCTGCCGGATGATAAATGGGGGATAAAGAGCAGATAAATATATCTTGACAAGCTGCTGTTGTCCTCACGGTGATGCACAGCAAATATGGCAACAGCAAGTTTGGCTCAAGGTCTGAGGGGAGGCAGGGTGAAAGACCTAATGGCTACTGGCTCGATCTAAACATATCCACTCAGGATGAAACATGCATGTGTAAATATGGAAACTATGAACTCAGATTTTATTATTTTTTTTTTTTACATTAACATCACTATTACAATGAAGTGAATTTCCTAATCTGGCAACAAGTCAATTTGACTTGTCGCAGAGAGTAAAAAAAGAACGGTATTAATTGATGGTCATTCATAAATTGCTGCACTCATCCATCAGAAGCATGTCCCATCATGTGTGAGAGCACTCGGGAGAATCCTAATGCATATGCATAATCAAAACAATGGAGCATCGATGGTTGGGTTAACAAAGCAGTGCATGCTATATCTGGACCGTAGCAATTACATGTCCTCTAGCCACACTTACTGTTAAATCAATAATTAAGGTAGCACTTAACAGCCACATAAACTTGTTACGCCATACCATTTTAATTTATGAGAATGTATCCATTTCAATTCATGACCGCTGGATGCAGCAAATAAGCAAAACCCAAACACTGATTCACAAGAGTTCAATGTACTGTACATTTGTTTTTCCTGAGCTAGTTTAAGACTTTTGAGAAGCGGAGCTTAGCTAAGATACCTCAAGATCTGAACTCATCTTTCAGTTACCAATTTAGGTCAAAGCTGAGAAAATGCCAGAGGGCAGGACATTCACCGGGTTGGTTATACTGGAGCCTGCTGACTACTTGGTTTCAAAATATCCAAGCAGCAAGCGGTGAGTTACTAAACTCATCTGCTCTACTTTTTTACATCATGCGAGATGTGTGATGTGTGGAAAGGGACGAGACTGGATGAAAATGTTTGTGGCTGGTCTGTCAGACATTCAAAATGTGATTATGTTTATTTGAAGGATAAATTACAAGCCCTCTTAACAAATTCAAATACAATCAACATTACTCTGCATTCGACTTGTGATCAATTTTACAGCACCGTATTTTCCGCACTAAACGGTGCACCGAAAAGCCGCAGCTAAAAGCCTTCCATTTTCTGAAGAGCTCAGCGCGCCTTAAAATCCAATGCGCCTTGTGTATGGTCTTTACAGTAATATATCAAGCCCAAAATGGCTCCTTGCTAGAGACATGCTTACAACGCAGAGTTCAAACTTAAGGCGATCGGTTTCGCAGTTGAACACGGAAATAGAGCAGCGGCAAGAGAGTTCAACGTTAACGAGTCAATGTGATAACTTGCTGTTGGTTCAGTGAACTGTGTCGCTGCTTTATTAAATACATTTTACTGACATCTGATCGTCGCTATATAAATCAGGGTGTAGTGTAGTGTAGTGTTCTGTTGGCATTTCCTTGAGCATTGCTCCATCTAGTGGATGAATTGTAGATTGTGTCTTATAATGCGGTGCGTCAAATATATGAAAAATTTTTTACAAAATAGGCCATTCATTGAAGGTGCGCCTCATAATCCAGTGCACCTTTTAGTGGGGAAAATACGGTAAGCTTAAAGTTTCCCGTATAACTCTCGGCCCAAATGTGCTGCTAGTTAGCTCCAGGCAAAAGTTAGCGTTGTAGCACGACCAGCTTTTGTGTTGGTTATGTAATGTGTTGAACCTTTCGGGATTTTTGGATGAGCAGCAAGTGTAATGCCTTGTCATACCATACACTGACCCATGTTTGAGCAACTGTCTGAAACATGGGGGGGAAATGGAGCATTTTGTTGAACTGTTGCTCTTCATCCATCTCACTAAATAAGCAGCGCACCTTTCTTCAGTATCATAGCATCTTTCTTAAACAAAACAAACCTAACAGCACAGATACATGATTATTTTGGCTGTTTCTCAAAGAAAGATCAGACAACTTAAGTAAAGGGTGGTTTCCAATCATGTGGTTAAGAAGCAATCCAAATTAGTTTTTGTTTTGCTTGTTTTGAGGCCAGTCCACCGGTAGTTTGTCAACATGGTAGTATTAAAATTATCTGACTAAAACCGGAATAAAACATTTTTCAGGTTTGTCGACTAAAACTGGACTAATTCTGCCATATTTCGAAATGACTTAAAATGCGACTAAAGCTGTTGAGCCTTATTCGTCCAGAAGATTAAAACTAAGACTAAAACTAATGGTAGCCAAAACAGCACTGGCTTTGTGTTCCACATTTCAAATGATATATTAGTAGTACTCAGGTCAAAGGTCATGGAAAACAACATGCAAGTATGGCTGATGTTTGAGCAATGTTGTGTTATTTCCAGAGTCTGTGGGGGACTTTTTTCACACAGTGTTGAAACTTACTGGTAGCAGTTGTTGTTGAAGCGGTTATAGCTGCCCAGGGCAGTCAGGGCACCCAGTCCGATGGCATAAGAGAAAAAAATCTGGGTACCAGCGTCAATCCACACCTACCACAAAGGGGAAACATTGTTTTATATAACAGGGTTGGATGTCAAATTCAGCCGTGTGTTCATTAAGGAATCAAACAGAAATCAAAGGAAGTTAACACAAATAGGAGTCAACCTGCGCTTCTCCCAGTTTGGACCAATCTGGTTTCAGGTAGTATATGATCCCATCTAATGCTCCAGGTAAGGTGACACCATGGGCCAAAAGAACAACCAGAACCACGTACGGGAACAGAGCTGTGAAGTACACAATCTACAGGAACATGGAAAATACAGAAAATGAACAGGAGATATGGGAGAAATGTGTTGGATTTTGATGGGTAGGTGAAGGTCAAGTGAAATACTATGTGTCAGAACTCACATAGTGAAATTTAACAGTAAACTGTTGAAGACATTCAAACTTGTCACATTAGATGAAGTGCATAAAAAGATACATTTGTATTGACTAGATAGAGGCTAGTGCTTATCAATGTGCTCTATTTGCTATGGTCAAAAGTAACTGCACCAAAGTATGTTTTTATCACTTTGATTAAGCAATTACCTGCTTTGTAAATACTCAAGTCTTAAGCCCATTAGGTCCTCGGTGTAGATGTGTAATGGGCCCTGTCAAGTTACTTTGAAGAAAAGGTAGCCTGTAAAATGGAAAGCCAGACAATTTGTAAACCTCCTGCAATAGCAGGGGTTTTGGGCAAACCTTTTCAAACTTCGAAAAACGCTGCCCCTGCTACCCAGTAACAGTCGAGGCTAAGTTGGTATCGTAAAAGTCAAGTACTGAGAAAGCACATATTCGCTGTGATCGGGGTGAGTATGGCCTCTTTCCAAATTGCAAATATCTACGTGGTGGAACGTTGCTAATCGGCTTACAGCCGGTTAGCTTATTCTCATTCTTTTTTTTTTCTCCTTGCCCTTTGAGATCTGCCTGCAGGAGACACTCCATATATTGTGGGCTACTAAGTAAGCATTGCACCACACCGAGCAGCTACAAAAATACAACACTTCATTATAGCGCAACATACAGTAATCCCCGCTACATCGTGGGTCACACTTTGCTGTCTCACTGTATCATGGCTTTACCTTGTTTTTTTCTTTTCCCACTGTTTGTACAATATTGTAGTGTTATCCATTGCTCATGCTCTCTTTATAATATAGTATTGTGTGTGTTTAAATGTGTTTATTGTCTCAGTAGTGTGTTTTAACACTTTTAAAAAAAGCTGTAATGCAATAATGCCATGCAGAGTGTCGTCTGCAACTGAAAGTAATCCCCATGATGGAGGGGCGATTACTGTATATTTGACTGAACTAGTTGAAGAAGTGCACATTTACATGATTAAGAACCAACCACACAATAAGCAGAAGAACATGAGCTCTTACACATTTCAGTCTAAACAATGATCCTCTCACTCCACTAAAGCTGATTGTGGGGAAAAGGCACAATGCCACAATTATTTCATCTTTCAGGTGAAGACGCAAAAACAGCCTATAAATTATATGCTTGCGGAAAGCGACTGCATACATTGCTAATTAATCTATGCTCCGTAAACCCAAAATGTCGTGTCCATTTTGATGAGTAATCTGCAAATCAAGATGAAACTTACCTTGCCCGTGGATTTGACTCCCTTCCACATGCAGAAGTAAACAATAACCCAGGTGGCAAGAAGACATAACACCATCTCATAGCTGATGTCGCCAGGTTCATTAATGCCACCGGACAGTCGAAGAACATTGCGTCTGTGAACGAGAACACAAGCTTCAATGCATTTACAAAGTGAAAGATAGCTGACCCGATCCTGGGGAAAGTCCAGGCAATTCTACATACAGAAAACCTCTGTCATAAAAGACACATATGGGTCAATGTTACTCTGATCACTCAATGATCATGAAAATGCAACAGGATTATCAAACTGCGGCCTGGTAGTCCAGGGGTTAGCGCGTCGACCTCACAGTGCAGAGGTACTGGATTCAATTCAAGCTCCGGCCTTCCTGTGTGGAGTTTACGTGTTCTCCCTGTGCCTGCGTGGGTGTTCTCCTGGTACTCCGGTTTCCTCCCACATTCCAAAAACATGCATGGCAGGCTGATTGAACACTCTAAAGGTGTGAGTGTGAGCGTGGATGGTGGTTCATCTCTGTGTGCCTGCAATTGGCTGGCAACCGGTTCAGGGTGTCCCCCGCCTACTACCCGAGGACAGCTGGAATAGGCTCCAGCACGCCCCGCGACCCTTGTGAGGATAAAGCGGATCAGAAAATGGATGGGTGGATGGATGAATAATCAAACTATGACTATGACATTTGTACACAGGGTTGCACAACAATATGCCTCTTCAATGTGTTTCCTTAATTATATGACTTTTTTTTTTTCATTAGATGTCTGATTTTGGAATGTCTGATAAGTAGCGTGTAATGTGTTATTAAATTATATTTAATATTTTTTTTCCTGCATGGCTTTTTTTGTCCACAATTTGATAAGAGAATCATTTTGATCATGTATATTCCATTTCAACAATTTGCATGTGTTCCTGAAAATGTGTCCAGCCTGTCATTATTAATGACCAGCATTTTTTGTCTTCAATGTAATTTCAGCTTCCATTGAATATTTTAAGAATTTACACTTTAAACTTTATTATTTACACTTGCACGAATGTTTTCTCATTTTCATCATATTATATATGCATATACTATGTATGAACCCATAGGTGTCAAACTCAGGTCCTGGAGGGCTGCTATCCTGCATGTTTTCCAAGTCTCCCTGTTGCAACACACCTGATTCAAATGATCAGCTCATCAGCAAGCTCTGCGGAAGCCTGATATTGAACCTGTTCATTTGAATCAGGTGTGTTGCAGCAGGGAGTCTTGGAAAACATGCAGGACAGCGGCCCTCCAGGGCCTGAGTTTGACACCTATGTATTAACCAGTCGCCCATCGCACTGCGCTTCTTGCATGAGCAAATCCGTTTAAGCTCACAAAGGTTGTGGGCGCGCCATACCTATCCCAGCTGTCTTCGCGCAGCAGGTGGGGTACACCCTGAACCAGTTGCCAGCCAATTGCAGGGCATATATATGTAGTATGTGCAGCATATATATGGGAGCTTGATCAATATGCATTTCTTACAGCAGAACATCTATTTAATGCTATTCATTGGAGAGTCAAAGACCATCCAGCCATCCATCCATCCATTTTCCGAGCCGCTTTTTCCTCACACGGGTCGCGGGGGTACTGGAGCCTATCCCAGCTGTCTCCGGGCAGTAGGTGGGGGGCACCCTGAACCGCTTGCCAGACAATCGCAGGAGTTGACGATTATGTTTAGTGAAATTAGAACATCTTAAAGGCTGGCCTTCTTTTCTTTGAAAGGCTCTACTGTACTAGATTTTGCGACTGCGTTGGTGGGGATTTTGAACATTCTTCCCAAAATGAATAACAAATAATGAAAATAGAACTGAAGAAAGAAAAGTGTCAACCTTTTTGTTTTTATCTACATTGTGGAAAGCATACTGTGAACAAGTGTTGAATATTAGCACTCAAGTTGAAACACTTCCAGCAATGCATCTGGTTTGTCCAGTGTTTTACATGCGAAGGAAAGGGCCTGGCTTTTATCATTGAAAACATAGTAGGTGACATAGAGGTCTAAAGGTTTTCCACACCAGACTTCTCCAACGATACTTTTAGGAACTTTGGTTAATTTTCTATTCTGAAAAGCACAAAACAAACAACTCCTACATAGTTCAACGCATACCAATGTACACAAGGACAAAGATCAGAAATAAAGCAATTGGCATGATGTATATCAAAATGTTACAATTTGAAGGAAAGAGATACATACTCCCAGAACTCAATGACTGGGGAGCGCATGCCTTCCGTCTCCATGCAGCTGTCGTTAAGGAGTGAAAGGGTTGCAGACACATTCAGCGGCAGCGACAACTGGGCAGCAGTGTGGTTGTGGCAAGTGCGGCGGAAGTCCTCGGTACAGTTGGGGGTGTTCCAAGCGTGTCCACAGGTAGCCCACGGAAGTGGGCTGGTGAAAGAGTGGAAGAGAAAGTAGAGACCCCACACCAGAATCATGATGTAGTAGGTGTTGCAGAAGAACACAATCACCATAGAAGCCAAGCCCAGACCTGGTTGGGAGAACACAGTTTGGGACGTCAATGAATCAAGTGACATCCACTGCGTACTCTTCCTGTCCGACACTGAGCGGTAACCTTTGAAAAGTGGTGCGATGTTCCAGGCGGAAACACCTCCCTGCTTCATGAATTGCCCCAAAGCGATTTCCAGAAAGAAGACGGGGATACCTCCGATGAACACTATCAGCAAGTAGGGGATGAGGAACACACCTGCAACAGGAAACAACAGCTGGTCACATTGAAACTATAGGGCCGGACAGATAATCTCTTTTTTTTTTTTTTAGGCTGATACTGATTTGGCAGGAAAAAAATCAAATCGTCAATTCATAGACGGATTATTTTAGAGAACAAAGATGGCCATCCCAATCAAGAATACATTTCAAATGGAGAGGATCATAACGGGAACATAACAGGAAACATTGACATCTGTTGTGATTGTCGAGAAACGAGGTGCACAGAAAACAGTCCATCAATAAATCTTAAAAGCTACAATTATCTACACAATTTGGGCTTTGTATCAGTCTGGAAAAACTGACAGACCTATCAAGAACAATGATGGAGTGAAATCACTTTGCGCTTTTACTTGATTGCAATCAATGCTTCCATGCTTCATTCCGGTGGCTGGGATGTCAAACATTAAATATTCAATGATACTTTACACTCCCCAAAGGCTTAAACAACAAAGTTTAAGGTGCCCTAAGACCTTTGTGAAGTCCTGGATATAAATATAAATATCGGTAGTGTGGGAAAAATCAAAAATGTTTTTCATGTTAAGTTGTTCTAAAGTGTTAAGAAATGTTTAATGTGTATTTTTTAATGTTATAAGCATCCTAATGGTATTTTGTTGAACTAAAATAAAGTTGTTTGGCTGTCAGCGATCATTTCACTGCTTTTTAGTGATGTTTTAAGTTTTTGCCATGGTATTGTTTCGGAGGTTTTTTTTTCTTCTTTTAAAGTTATATAAAATAACCTGTTTTGTCAGCCACTGCTTGTTCTCATTGCAGCAAAATTATTTTGCAAATAGAGCTCGAGTCACTTTTGTTGTCCATTTTTCATCATATAAAACTAAGGCATGCCAATTGAGACAACTATACATCAGAAAATATGGTCATGTTGTACCACACCAAAAAAGGGTGCCACCAAATCAGTTCTGGTGCAACCAACTGAAAGAATTAAAAGCACCAGTGCTACCAGTGCAAATGTTAGTGTAGAGCCCAATTTAACAAACTAGTTAATTGTTAATATTGGAAAAGGTAATCAATATTGCTCCACTCTGTCACCTCCTCTTAGTAAAAGAATTGAGACCATTTCAATGAGACCAAACAATTGTACATGTTTTTCAAAAAAATACAATGACTTACCTGATATGATCAAGTGTGCAAACAAATCTAGATGAACAAATATAGTGACGTAGAATACAACTGATCTAATTGATATGATTGCAATATGGGTATGTTACACCACACATGGCAAAAAGACTAATGGAGCAAAACTTTAAGCTGTCGGAATGAAAAAACGAACACCATATTTTGATCCTTGGTTTTGAAATGCATAAAGAGGCAAAGAAGTATGGACAACAAAGGGATGATAGAGATGTTCACGAGTAATTAGTCGTAATAGAGAAAGCTAGAACTTGTTTTGTTTTGATTGGCAGGACTTGGCCCAGAGCTAGCTGCTTTAAACACACATTTCAAAAGCATCTAAAGAAAGCGTCCTGTGAATAAGAAAGACACAATAGAGCAAAAATGAGGGGCGTGAGGCAAAGCAAATCTAAGATGTCGTTTGAAGAGAATTGCAACTATGTGATACCACTACCAAGCGAATGAGGCGGTCATGTGACCGCCTGTGACGCAGCACACAGGCTGGCTAAGAGCAAAGGAGGGAAAGATGGATGGATCACAGAGGAGGGTGGCTGAAAAAAAGTGGGACGATGCCGGAACTGGTGGGGGGGATTGGTGGGGAGATGGGCAAAAATCCAAAATAAACGACGCCGCACTGCACATGGGGGCAACTGGCACCAGCGTGCTATTATCGATTGACAATTTGTACCTCATTCACATGTCATTCTGCGGAAGCAGAGCTGTAGCCTTATAAGGCAACATTGGTGAGCGTGACTCAAACAGAAGAGACAGGGGCGGGAGAGCAAGAGACTGAGAAGAGAGCACGGGATGAGATGGGAGGCGTGAATGGAATGAGTGGAGAAAAAAAGGCTTTTGTAGAGATACCCCAAGCCAACCTATTGGCTGAACTTAAGGGGAACTGCATCCTTAATAGGCTTAAGTAAATCCTCTTTCGTCACAAGTGGACCATACACTCACTGCAAGGTCACAAATACATAAACATCAGCATTTATTCCATGCGTATGGTGTGACAGAGTGGGAGTTTTACTCAGTTCTTATCTGAAACTGTTGCTGTGTTGGAAGCTCTACTCTGGGCTGGTCAAGGACACAAAATGAAACTGTTTAGCGGATGCACTCACGTGTAGGGCAAATGAGAAAATGCATAGAACAGGTTTTTGTTATTGTGTGTCCAAATGCTACTATCAGGCAGAGGGAGAGCACCTTCATAAAGCTGCAAGAGTGTGGGGCAGGAGCACAGTGGGTGGACTGTGTCAAGCAGACCATTGTTATCCGATACCAGAAGGTGGGTATCAGAGCTCTGGGTCACAAGACACACACACATGCACACACACACACAAAAGAGAGAAAGGCATGGCTGGTCAAAGATAACCCCCCCCCCCCACACACACACACAAACACACAACAACTCATCGACCTTAATTGCAACAAAACATCCATCCATATCCATATATCCATTTTCTAATCTGCTCATGCTCACGAGGGGTGCGGGCATGCTGGAGCCTATCTCAGCCGTTTTAGGGCAGTAGGCGGGGTACACCCTGAACTAGTTGCCAGCCAATCGCAGGGCACACATAGACGAACAACCATTTGCTCTTACAATCACACCTCGGGATAATTTGGAGTGTTCCATTAACCCGCCATGCATGTTTTGGGGATGTGGGAGGAAACCGGAGTACGGGGAGAACATGTAAATTCCATACAGGAAGGTCGGAGCCGGAATTGAACCCTACGCTTCTGCACTGTGAGGCCGACGTGCTAACCGTTCTTCCACCATGCCGCCCGCAAAAAAACATTTGGGCAAAATATGGACAGGTGAGGCAAGGATAAAATAAGAGGAGGTTACTATTGGCCACGTTTGCAAGGATGAAAATGGAAAGGACACAGGGAGAGGCGTATGCCGATGTGACTGCAGGACATTGTGTACATCTGTTAAGCGGTTGTAATAAAGTGAATGGAGGAAGAGGAGGCGGGGGGTGGGGGCATTTGAGCTACGTCATCATAGCCAGGCAATAACAATTTGTTGGTCTACTTTTGCTATCATTTATAGCTGTCACATGACAAAACCTTACATAGCCCACAATTTTTTTTAAATCTCATATCTCAGATCGTAAAAGAGCTCATGAATAACAACCATGCCCCGATAACATGGCAATATCCGCGCCGGAGGCATGACCTTGTCCTGGCTGCGGGATATGGGAACACTCTGCCAGCAACAATCATCAGCAGATCCATGACACACCTCTTGCTGGTGTTTAAACAAACTTACAGCAGGGAGTAGGTTACATGACGAGTCAAACATTAAGTGATTTGCATTTTATTACGACAGCATGTCATCATAACATCACAAAAAAAGGTATGTATCCATGGCTAAAGTCTATTCTACAACCTTGTGTAATCAGTTTACATGTTCTCCCTTTGCTTACCCATGTTTTCAGTGGGTTTCTCCTCCCACATTCCAAAAACGTGCATGATAAACAGGACACTCTAAATTCTCCATGTGAGGGTGAATTATTGTTTGTCTGTAAAAAGTCTACACACCCCTATTTGAATGCAAGGATTTTGTCATACTAAACAACAAGATAAAGATATATAACTTAAAATCTTATCCAACATGAATGTAGTCTATGTCCTGTACAATTCAATTGAAAATAAATTATATAAAATGTATTTGTGTGTGTGTGAGTTTGCGTGTGAGTGTTTTGCACGTTTGTGTGTGTGTGTGTGTGTGTGTGTGTGTGTGTGTGTGTGTGTGTGTGTGTGTGTATGATGAATATGGATGAAGCTTCGTGGTAGGCAAGGTGTTCTTTAGGTGATGAGCAGGGTTGTGTTTGTGCCAAACATACTGTATGTTTTGGATTCATGGCCAAGAAGTGCAAGACTGGTTTCACTGGTACATTCTTCTAGAATTGGAGCCAAGGTGGAATGAATTATGAACAGTTCCAAATGGCAGGCAGTGCTGTCACAAAACCTTCAGGCCTCTGCTAGAATGCAAAAAAATGTCAAGAAAAGTCTACTAGAACATTTGAACTTCAATGATGGTAAAGTCGTAGCTGGTTATTCTGACTCACATAAATAAGTTGAATGAATGTGATTGGTTATTTCTGAACACAGCCTCATCCCAGTTCAAAGAGGGTGTGCACACTGATACTTCCCTCATCAAATAGACTTAAAAAATGAGGTGAGTTGTACAGGTTAACGGTTGCATTGGATGGAAAAAGTTTTGAAATGATTGATTATTCAGGACGATGTAACTTTTTACATCAGGTAAAATTGGCATGCGAGTGGTGAGAAACCATTTAACTGTCGATCTCACTCCCAACGTGTGGACAACCTTTACAGAAAATGCATGGCTGGATCTACTGCTACATAATCAAGCATGGGAGGTCCATTTCAAACACCCTCCTCTGATAAACTTTGATTTCTTGCTTAATACTGTAAATGATTGATGACAAAAAAAAAAAAAGTCCAAACTTTGCCCCTGTTTGTCAATGCAACCACGTCATGATTTTTACACATCATATGACAAAGTACTAGGGGTTAGTGAAACTCACCTCCTCCATTCTTGTAGCAAAGGTAAGGGAAGCGCCATACGTTGCCCAAGCCGACAGCAAAACCTACACAGGACATGATGAAGTCCATCTGTCTGGTCCAGGTTTCTCTCTCCACCACTGGCACCGCGTCAGCCCCGGCAACAGTTCCATCCTGGACCTGTGGTGGAACGGCTCCTCCGCCCTCAGCGCAGCCTGGGCCCTCTCCAGGCACCGACACCAGGGGATAAGCCGATCCCCCACCCTCACCTTCAAATATCTCTCTAGCCTCCAACGGAGGGAGGCTGACTTCACCTGCACGGGAAAAGATGGGAAGAAGAGATGTGACTATAGTTCATCTTGAGTGTCCTGAACTATGTATATATATTAGAGCTGTCAGTTTAGCACGTTTTTATTGGCATTAATTTAAATGAATTTTAACGGGATTAATTTTTTTTCTTGCGATATTAACGCGGCACACGTCACAAGCGGATGTTATGTTGCTCTATATATACACCAGAAACAAAACAACAAGCGCGTTGCAGAAGTCCACGCCGATGTCTGTTTTGCCAGCCACGGCAGCGCGAGACACCGAAAATGGATACTTAAAGAGTTTATGAATGGAAAATTTACTTTTAAAAAGTTGCCAGATTGCTCCACTGACAAGACCAAAGTTACCTGTATCATACAGGTATACGATGTATGCCACTGACGCGATTGTTACTTGTTTGGAACTATTTTGTGTGGAAGGTTACAGTGTTCCGTGTCCATATAAATAGAGCGAGTGGAGCTTCTCTGTGTTCGTCTGACAGTGACGGTGCGCTGCAGTGGTAGCGACCTAGCGAAAATAAAACGTCTCCAGTGTTGTCATCGAACCAAGTGTAATCATCCAAAATTATGTCTACACAAAACCGTAGAGAGACTTCCGCGCAAGAAAGACCAACAGAATCAACATAGCCTGACTGCTGTGTTCAAAGCAAACTTAAGAAAAACAAAGTATGCAACCATGGTTTAAATCCACTATAGGCTGGGTTCTAGTTTACCTTAGATGTGCACTTTATAATGTTATATTGCTCTGTTTTGATTCAATAAAAAGCTGTTAAAGCAGCTGTTGTGTGACAAAATATTTTTTTCACTGTTGTTGATGGACAGTAATATTGTGTGAGAGATTATGTGTGAATAACTGCTCCAAGTGAAAAATGTTCATGTAAAATTGAAAATCGAAATTGTTATTTCAGTAAATATTTGCATTTTGCACATAGAAAACGGATTCATGATTCCATGTTGATGAGAGCATTAAAATGGGGGAAAATAGGACAAAAGAAATATAAAAGGAAATTCAGAAACGATAAGAAATGCGTGAGTAATCACGATTCATTTTTTCTGAATTTGAGTTATGACAGTTGCATTTTTAATTAGATTAAATATTTTCATCGTTTGACAGCTCTAATATATATACAGTATATACCTGTATATATATATATATATATATATATATATATATACACACACACACACACAGTATATTCATGTTATTATTTGAACGGCCGATGCGGATTGACAAATACTACATAAAAGTGTCAAAGTTAGCTAATTTACAATAGATGTATAAAGTCTAAAGGCAGCACGGTGGTTAACTGGTTCGCATGTCAAACTCATGGTGTAGGGTTCGATTCTGGCTCCGGCCTTCCTGTGTGGAGTTTGCATGTTCTCCCCCGTGCCTGTGTGGGTATCCTCCGGGTACTGCGGTTTCCTCCCACATTCCAAAAACATGCATGGCAGGTTAATAGAACACTTGAAATTTTCCTTGGGTGTGATTGCGATCGTAGATGGTTGTTCAGCTATGTGTGCCCTGCGATTGGCTGGCAACCAGTTCAGGGTGTACCCCACCTACTTCCCGATGGCGGCTGGGATAGACTCCAGCACACTCGCAACCCTTGTGAGGATAACTGGATTAAAAAATGGATGGATGGTTGAATGGAGAAAATTATGCACTTGCCTATAAATGTCATGTTTTGGGGGGGTTTTTTACCGAAAAAAGTTTTACCATTAGAAATAATTTTCAAACTTTTTTCAACATTCATGTGACCTACTCCTACTTTTCAAGAAGGGAATTCTTTTTTTAGACAAAGTTAACTATAATAATGTGCTTGGTCAAGTGTGCACACCCTCTATTAACTCATTTACACCCTTTGACGTATAAATACGTCAATTAGCGCATAGCCGTTCCCTCCCCATGACGTATTAATACGTCAATCACGTGTTTTCATGGGGGAGGGTGCAAGAGAGTCCGATGCAACTTCTCACCACAGGATTAGGCTTGACGGCAATGTTAAATAGCAAAAAAATGGCCAGCGGGTGGCAGTGGTGAAAAAAATCAACCAGGATCACGCCGCAGAAGTAGTAGAAAGGGCGTACAGTGAAGGAGGGGCGTATGTGGATAGTGGATTGGAACATTAGCAACTAGCAACGATGGAAAAAAGGAAATAGCTAACTAAAAAGGATTTTTTTTCGGTATCAAAGCGTCCTCGAAACAAAACAACAAAGGAGATGGTGTTTGTGTGGAAGAGAAAATGACGCTCCGGTCACTAATCGAAAGCGGCACCCGTCAAACGAACGTCGGCCTGCACAAACATGGCGTGCTACACGCGGCCCGCATCGCTCACGCCGAGTTTCGAGTTCATCTGATGAAGATGAACTTGCTCCACGTCAGCGATCATCGCTTGGCAGAGCATTTTGTGCCTCCCGATGCCCCACATCGCCCACAAATCATCTCTCCGGCGACTTCCAGCGATGACGGCAAAGAGGCTGCATTGCTTCGCATGGCCGACGCCGGGCACACGTCAGCGATTCATTGGAATCGTCTCGTAAAGACGACGGCGAAAACGATGAATTGGAGAGCGATTTGGATCCCGATATGTCGGACGAATATGTGCCTTCGGACATAACGGAAAGCAGCTGAGAGTCCTCGCCAGAGCCGCTGGAACGAGGAGGTAACTGCTGACTAGCTTGCAAGTTCCCATTCAAAACTTCATCACTTCTTATGCCTCCTCAGTCACTTTTATGTACCGCTACATTCCCCGCTATACTATGAAGTTGCCAGTAACACTAATCATTTATGTACGGTTGATGCGTCTCGTAGATGTGGATGAAAATATGCGCTGACTTGCATGTCGCCATAGGTTTAAAAAAAACAAAAAACAGGACACATTTGGTCCGCTCAGCTCTGCTAAAACCACTAGTGTTAAATTCATATTCCATTTCATTTCAAATTGGATGCTGAGCAACGTGGAATGAATGGTGTAAATAGCAGTGTGCGAGCATGTATGTGTGTGTGAGAGATGTTGAAATGTAAGTGGAAAGCAACAATAAAAAAAATAGAAAAATAAGATAAGATAAGAAAACCTTTATTAGTCTCGCAATGGAGAAATTCCCAATTCACAGCAGCAAAAAAAGTGTGGTAATTGTACATACTTCTATACATTACAGATTGTCCAACCAGAAGCCAAAAGATGACGACTCCTCGCTTTGGTGGTGGAAAGAAAGGTAAATAAAATTATTGTACCTCACTGCAGCAAGATATATTTGCAACTTTTTATGTTTCTATAATTTATAGGTCGTGCATCTGGACGTGGTGGGATGAATCGATGGTGACAAACTGGATGGAAGCCAAAAACCATCTTCTCCACAGCTGCACTTTTGTTCATAGTTCAATAGTTTTGTTGTGTGCAAATAAATTATTTTGCTACAAAAACATTATTTGTAATGTTCTTTTGTAGGAGGAACACATTATTGAGGTATTTGAGCTGCCACGAAAGCAAAAAATAATGTAAAACTTGAAATGATGCTTGAAATGCATGCTTTTACAAAAAGCTCATTTTCTCTGGATTTCTGCAGAAAATCTGCCTTTTCCATAAAACTTAGCAGTTTTCTAATGCTGATTGCCAACGAACGGAGAATGATAGAAACAAACTTTTTTTTCTGCTGAAAGAAGAGAGTCTCACCTTTCTTTTGACAGGTTGCATGTATATATAGCCATAGAACAGAAAATTCTGTGGGCCTTGCAAATCAGTCAAAATTCAGTAAAATGTGAGGGATTGAGGGGGTTGCTCCAGTGAAAAGGGGTGGTATTCAATGAGTTAAGTGTGGATGTGGCTGTGTTTGAAAAGAATTAACCAATCACATTCAAACTCATGTCCAATGGGAGTCTGCACACACCTGCCACAATTTAAAGTGGCCCTGAGTAACCTCAATAACATTTAAGCTGGTTTAGTAGGATTTTCCTGGCCTTTTTGTTTCTAGAAAAAGCCTGGGGTTTTGTGCTCACACTGACTGCTATGTGGAGCTATTCATAATTACCCCCACCTTGTCTAGAGCTCTTTCCAGCTGAACACCCATACTGTCAAAGCATGATGCTGCCAACCATAATTCTTCACCATACGTCAGATGCTCTTTTGAGAAGGAGCAGTGTTGCACTTACACTAAACATACCTTTTGGAATTATGACCAAAATGTTCCACCATGGTTCCATCGGACTACAACACATTTTGTCATTTTTTTGGAGAGATTTTGATATGGTGTTTTCCCATAATTCCAAAATGTATGTTTTAAGCAAACTTTGCAGAGCACATCAGCAAGATGAACACACCAGCAGTGAAGCATGGTGATGTCGAGTGGGGCCTGATTCAAATACCAGTCAGTGATAGCACAAAATCTTCAGGCTTCTGCTTGAAAGCAAAATAAAAGTCAGGTTGGCCACTAGAACATCTGACTTTTAATGTGCAACCACATTATCTGTTTTACTCCCCCTCTCAAAAAAAATCTAACTTTTTTTTATTTTTATTTATGTTGTATAGCTAATAGTAGTTAATGGTGGAAAAAGAAATGTTTATCAGTTATTTTCTTAAAATCACAAACACCATGTGTTTGAACAGGGATGTGTAGACTTTTTTTTAATAACCATTGCATGCGGATGGAAGGAAAGAGGGATAGTGTGTTGTTGATGACTTAAAACGTCGCTTCAGGCTTAAAAACATACTCAGCATCCTATCTTCATCGTGTGAGCCTGATAAATTGTTATGTTTATACTCATGTTGCTGTTGTGTTGTCATCGTTGAGTGAACCCTCCCCCGACATTTATTGCGCCTGTCTGCATCTCACTCAGAATGATTGGTGTGCTGCAGCACAGCGCAGTAGACTGACCACGCTATGTTCTGCACCTCGAGCTTCTCTGCCGGTCGTGACCGAGTTCGCTTTTTCAGCATTTTGGATGCATCACAGTGGAGTGTTTACAAGAAACATAGGCAATGTCATCCTCGGGGTGCAATTGCATGATTATTCGAGCAGCCGCCTCTTGTGGATGTAAAGTGAGGCAGCTCAATCCAGATCAGAGCAGTTTGGGGTGTGTGTGATCAGAAATGGCATAAAGTGGGCAAGGTAAAGGAATGAATGTGGTTACATCCTGCTTTGTCAGGAATAAATATGATGCAATAGAAATTATATTAAAATTAAGATGACAATATTGCAAAATGGAAACTCTATTTTGGGAATCTCATCATTCCATTCATTCATTTTCAGCCACTTATTTTATTCAGGGTCACAGGTGACTTGGAACCTATTTTAGCTGACCAGTCAATCAGGGCACAAGCATTCACACCTATTGACAACTCAGAGTCTTCAGTCAACCTTACATGCATAATTTTGGAATGTAGGAAGAAGCCAGAATATTTGGGGGAACCCACACAAGCTTGAGCAAACTCAACACAAGAAGGGCTGAGCTCTGATTCAAACTAAGAACCATTGACTGTGAGGCAGATCTCATCAGTCCAATCATTTGACAGCATAAAAAACCCAATGCAATTGGAACATGTACTGTATGCCCGAGTGGCAAAGTTTGAAAAGATTTGGGGCGGGACTGGGTGCCAAAATCATCAAACCAATTTAGGATACAGTTTCTGAGATTTTCTTTGAACTGATGTGAGGTTTTGTGGCTGTTGTGAGAACTGTTGAATTTGCATTTTCACGGCAAATGCTGGTGCTGAGGTTGCCCTTTGCATAACATCAAAGCTGTGACTTAACACTTAACATGATAAATAACGATGCAACATACTCACCTCGACTACTTCCTTCCAGCTCGGTTGACATATTGATGAACTGCGTCAGAAAAAAAACTGAGTGTGAAATTTAAATTGGGGTGGGGGGTGGGGGGCGAGCTGGCTGTTGGTTTTTAGACGAGGGAGGGTTAACGTGCCAAGAAAGGCAGATATATGTTTAGCACCCTCTTTTCTGATTTTCTCAGTTTATTTCGCCTGTTTGAAATATAAAAAAATACAATTAAGAATATTACGAAATCGTTTTTTCTCCACACGTTGGAACGCCTAAGCACAGCCAAGAGATGATTTTGTTTAAAAAAAATGTCAGCAGGCGCCGTGGGACTCAGGAGACTCAGAAGCAGTCGACGAAGCACTTGAAGGTAAGCCTGAAGAATCTCATGGAGGACCGTTAGACGAAAAAGAGCCCGCTGCCTTAGGGTGAACGGGTGCGTTAATTTTTTTTTTTCTTTTCCAACGAGTTGTTCCAAAAGCCGATTCAGGAGCCCGTGGTGGACCTTCTGGTGATGCCGCGGCGCAGACTGAGAGAACAAGTGACGTTCCAGACATTGTCGTCACCCCTCCACCCCTCCCCCGCTGCTCAGCCGTCATTGGCTGATGGAGGCAAGCACGTACACTGCATCATCATTAGAACCCGCTATGGTACAATGACAGAATCCCGTGGACGGATGACTTGATTGGGTATACGTCACTGCAAGACAAGCAAGCAAAAAGCGGAGGCGTTCAAAATGCACCTTCATGGAGGCTGTCATGTTGCGCTACATCCACCTGCAGGTGCAAACAGTCCTTGCCATTTGGCCTGATACCGGTTATTATTTTCACCGCTTGACACATCATACTTTGCATTCCATCGGGGGCTCATTCCAGAGTCCAAATTTAACACTGATGAACCGCTGCCTTGAGACAGTGTCTTAAAAGAAGGTTTAATGTGCACCAACGTTCTGCTGACCACCAACCATCCATTAGCCGCTGCAGTGTATAATGGGCTTTCACACGCAGAGCTTGCCAACAGGCTCGTGTGCTACAGCTTCCACCTAGTGGACAACGCGTATATTGCCAGATTCGCGTGAAAATATGGACAACACGTCCTCATAAACCTCATTTCATAAAACAGTTAAAAGATAGACGCAATACAACAACAATAATTCCACCAACTGGCTGAAAGGTGATAAATATTTCTGGTAAATTTTATAAAAGCACATATGAAGTAATTAAATGCGTTAAAAACAGAGATTAAATTAATCTTGGACTGGCGGCAAGAGTCATCATTTTGCCGTCGGCCATGCGTTCATATGTATGGGCGGCACGGTGTTGGACTGGTTAGCACGTCCGCCGCACAGTGCAGAGGTCCAGGGTTTGATTCTGGGCTGTGGGGTTGGCATGTTCTCCCCGTGCCAAGAATCCGGTTTCCTCCGACATCGCAGGTTAATGGAACACTAAATTGTCCCAAGGCGTGAGTGTGAATGGTCGTTCTTCTACGCGTGCCCTGTGATTGGTTGGAAACCAGTTCAGGGTGTACCCCTCCTGCTGCGGCTGGGATAGGCCCGGGCGTTGGCGCGCCCGTGGCCCCTCGCGAGGAAAGCAGATCAGATAATGGATGGACGTTTTTAAATAAATAAATTAATAAATACTTTCAAAATGCACCTTCACGTCGGTTGCCATTTAGGGTCGCATCAGACCACTATATTCATAGGGGGCTCCTTCCAGAGACTTGCATAAATCTTAATGGACTGCTGCCCTGTTTTAACTGCAGGTTAAATAATGTGCACTAAAGTCCTGCTGACCACTAAGCATCCATTACAGCCGTTGCGGCGGTCAATGGATATTCACATCTTCACACACAGCAACAGCTGACATCTAGTGAAGGCAGCGTACTATGAGGTTTACATGAAATAGACAAGGACAATATTGATTCAACATTTTCACACACTTCATTTCATACAACACAGTTGAGGGACAGAGGCAGTGCAACATCAATAAATATGCATTCCAACAACTGGCCAAATAAATATTACAAAACAATAAATTAAAACGGGTTATAAATACAGATTAAATTATTATTGATAGACATGACTGGTGACAAGATGAGCGAGCAGCTATTTTTATCTTTTTAATACAGACGAGCCCTCAATGGGCAGTTTTGGTGTGGCATACCCTTTGAGATCTTAAAATGATTAAACTTCACAAATACAAAGCATTGAACAAAAATAATAACAGAAGAGAATGATTTGCAAATCATGTTCAACCTGTTTAAATGAAAATACCACCCAGACAAGATATTTAATGTTCAAATTGATCAACTCCATAGTGTTTTTAGCAAAACATCATCAACTTAGAAGTTTATGGTTGCAATGCATTCCAAAAAAACCTGGCAAAGGTGGCAAAAAAGAAAGTGTGCCTGTAATGGCATGGGGCTGTGTGGGTGCCAATGGCATGGATAACTTTAACACATCTGTTAAGGCACTATTAATGCTGAAAGGTACATACAGGTTTTGGAGATAACATATGCTGCCATCCAAGAAATTTATTTTTCATGGACGCCCCTGCTAACATTATTTCGGCAAGACAAAGCCAAACCACATTCTGGACATGTTACACCAGCGGGGCTTTGCCGTAAAAGAGTGTGGGTCCTAGACTTGCCTGCCTGCAGTCCAGACCTGTCTCCCATTGAAAATATGTGGCACATTCATGAGACTCCGGACTGTTGAACCGCTGAAGCTGTACACCAAGCAAGAATGGGAAAGAATTCCACCTACAAAGCTTCAAGAATTAGTGACCTCAGTTCCCCCCAAAAAAGGTAATCTAAGACAGTGGTAAACATGACACTGTCCTAGCTCACTTTGGAACATCTTGCACCCATTAAATTCTCAGTTAATGATTATGTGTAAAAAAATAAATAAATAAATAAAGTTTATCAGTTTGAACATTAAATATATTGTCTTAAATGAAATATGGGTTGAACATGATTGGCAAATCATTGTATTCTGTTTTTATTCATGTTTAACACAATGCCCCTACTTCATTGGAATTGGGTTTGTATGTCCAATAAATATTCTGCAGTGATATCTTCAGAAACGCCAGATGCCAGTTAAAGTGACCGAAAAGAAATGAAAAGAAACTCCCTTAATTTCCTTCTTAAATAGGTGACATTTTAGGTGTGACAAATGTTGAATGTTTTTTTATCTATTGCATGTGAAGGCATTAGCCCACCAGAGCTCCCTCATAATAATATTGTATTTTAAAACTGATGCAATGATGGGAGACCAAACTGTGATTTGCCTTTAAATGTATCCAACACTGAGGTAAACGTGTCAAGGGGTGTACATGTACACTAGAGGTCCTGATGGAGATTCAAGTGGGAAAATGGTTGGGAATGTTCCTCCATGCCTGACTTAGCATGATGCCTTTCAGCAACTAGTCTCTGGTAACGGGCCTGCATCTGGTAATCTGGGTCCACGTTGACCCAGCTGTTGGCGACCCATTTTAGGCCGCGTTTCACCGGGCAGTCTCCATGGAGTGAATACTCATCCAGCTCACCCATCCAACCTGAGGAAGGCAAAGGACAAGGACAGTTTTCTTTTTTACACAATTGTTTATTTTCTACACTCAGACACACACACAAGAAAGTTGGGTGAACTCCAAATTTCAAATCAACAAACCAATACAATTTTAAATTGGACAATTGAAATGAAAAGTTTTGCCGCCGTGAAAACTGTCTCTCTAAAAGTCATTGTATGCCAACTCAACTAAAACAGCTGAAGTAAGTAAAAACAACTCAGCAAATTGTTTTGGAGCAAACAACTCACTTTGTTGTGCTAACTAACATTGGTGCCATAAATGTCATTAATATATATATACATATATACATATATATATATATATATATATATATATATATACATACTGTATATACAGTATATAAAAGCTTGAATTACTGTTATAGCGCAAAAAAGCCCCAAAATACAAATTGTGGTTTCTCAGGGTGCTCATGTACAACGTGTGAGTACTTGAGCCACCACTGCAAATGGGGAACACAAGACACCAGCTTATGCAATACTTCAGATACAACGAATGCAAATAGGGTGGAAAGGGGGGACTTCCGACAACTAGGTTCAAACAACACATGATCGTTTTAAATGCAGTGCTAGGTTCAATGGACAAGTGCTTCTATTCTTGACCTTGGCCATCAGAGAGATGGTTGTACAAGAGGAGTGCCGTCCCAGCAGTGGGCTTTATTCTCAGGTTCCCTCGACCACAGGTTTTCTGGGTGTCTCTTAAATCAACTCCATCTTGGACCAGTGCCTGTATCACACAAACAGCTGTAAGCAAACAATTGCCGCTAGCGTAATTGATTGTCGTACCACTCTGATAATTTGCTAAGTATCCGATTCCTGTCTTGCATCAGCACCATCAAAATTCATTTGATGGTCAGCTGTCATCATTTTCTAGTGCTGCGATTGTTTAGGAACAAGTCTAGTGGAACCTTGACTAACAAATATGTGCCTCTCAAAACAATTTTCTCCATTTAAATGCCCCCTGTGGCATTTTTGTGTTGAAAAAACCCCCAAACTCCATTATATTGGTTTTCTGAAGCGTACTTAAGCCGAAAAAATACAAAACAGGCTCATTTAGGTTGACCAGTCTGCTACATGCTCTTGTGAGTGTTGTCATTTTGTATTTGTTTAACTGTGTGCTCCATTCAATTTTACGAGCCGCTATCATCCTCTCTCTTGAGGAAGAATTCTCACCAGTTCATTGTAGGTACGGTTGTCGGCCACAGGAAAGGTGGTCTCACCTCCTTCCTCGACAGAGCTGAGGTAGATCAACACAGTAAGATACCTGCAACAAAATGAAAAATACAACATAGAATCTTGATCATTTATTTGAATGTCTGCTACTGTGATAGCATTACTTCAAGAATATCACGGGACAAACACCTGCAGGAGACCTCTGTTAGCATGGACGTGTTACCCGCCAGTTGCGTGTGCGAACAGGCGGTCTCTTTATGGGGAGGACTGCTGTCGTGATGAGCATCGCTGAAGTCTCCGGGCTCAAACCGAAACACTTGCAGTAGCTCACTCATGTCAACCAATGCGGTCGGCAGACGTGTCAGGCTGTTTACTCTGAGTAAATAGCAGAGTGAAATTGGAAAGTAAATAAGGTCTATGATCAAGCGTGTAAGTGGAGGTACCTGATTCTCAGTGTCTGCAGCACATGGTGGGATCCTGGGCCTTGATAAAGCCCGGTACGTTTGCTTCTCTGTTTGAACTGATTCCGGTGCTTCCCATTTTGCTCTTGCCCCGGTCCTTGGGACACATCGTAAACACGCTTAAACTCTTCAAGGTTGAGCATCCCTGTAAAAGGACACATGTGGTCCATTAGTGAACAAACACTTGGCTGCCAACTCCCGCTAAAAGCTGTGCCTCACTGTTGTATGGTGTTCCACAGGGTTCAATTTTGGCACCCGTGCTGTTTTCCTTATATTTGTTGCCCCCGGGTTCTATCTTAAGAAATCATGGTATTTCCTTTCACTGCTATGCAGATGACAGTCAAACCTATGTCTTGCTGAACAAAAAGGACACTTTCTCCTTCGGGCCAATTATGTCCTGCGGGGAGGAAATCAAGGCCTGGTTGGCAGTAAATTTCTTGGATTTCATTAGGGGTGTTCACACGGCACACATTTGCTCCGGCGCTGCACCGATGTATTTTGTTGCGATATATTTTACACCGCAGCAAATTGTGTGGAGCGTTCACACATACAAAGCCGCTGAGCGTGTCAGCACCGGCACAGCGTCGGTGCAGCCCGACTTGCGTTCACACGGCAGTTTCTGCAGCGGAGCAAAACGACAGAAAACAAATGAGCTGTCGTGTTGGTTCTTTTTAAAACGTATACACAACTCAAGCAACTACTGGACAGGCACGTGCTTCTCCTTCTCGGTCTCCGTGCCTTCTGCTCGAGAGTGACCGCCCCCGATAACGTAAATCAACGATGACTTCAATGACACTCAGAAAAGCAAAAATGTAATGCGCCAAACAGAAAATCAAGAGAGGAAATCACAAAATAAATTATATAGGGGTCGGGGGGTTGTGAACACACAACAAAGGAACAAACTACACAAACAACTCCGAGACAGTCCAGTCTCCTACAAAAGGAAAGATGTTACCAGCCAAGTCTTGTGTCTTTATTAAACAAATACATGACAGAGCACGAAAGCAACACATTCTCGCCGTACGTAATCAACTCTTCACAAGCATTTGCTCTGGAGCAAATTTAACCCAGTTGCGTTCACACGTGCAAATTTACATCGGTGCTGCTTCGCATACGAGCATTTGCTCTGGAGCAAATTTTTAAACCACCTCCCTGAGGTGGATCAAATTTGGTCCGGTGTAAGCTGTTTTCCGGGGCTACGCCGGAGCTAATTTGCACGTGTGAACGCTCTACTGGGGCAGCCCCGGCGTAGCACCGGACCAAATCTTGCCGTGTGAAGACCCCTATTGAAAACAAAAGTTATGGTTTTTGGTCCCAGCGGCCCTTAGACACCCCATCCTGTTGACTTGGGGCCATGGCACCTTATAAAAAGCCAACAGTTTGCAACTTGGGTTTTAGATTGGACAGGGTTGTTGCTGGTCCCTCTCTCTGGAATGACCTCCAACTGAACATTCGGCAAACCTCCTCGCTGCCCATCTTTAAAACCCGCCTCAAAACTCACTTGTATTCTTTGGCATTTGACTAGGCATGACTTAGATTTGTTCTTGGTTTTGCTGTTCGGTGCTTGCTCTTTGTTACTGATTTGCTTTACTGTTTGTGGTATATGTTAATTGCTCCATGTACAGCACTTTGTATGCAGCGATGGCTGTTTGAAAGTGCTCTATAAATACAGTTGAGTTGAGGGATTTTAAATTGGACCGGTTTGTGGAGTCTGCTGCGTTTGTGTTATTAAAATTTAATTAATAATTAATTGTTCATTTCTTTTCTTAATGTATTGTTTTCACTGCCTTTGCTATTGTATGCCTGATTTTTACAGCAATGGTTGTTTTAAAGTGCTATATAAAGAGATTTGTGTTGTAAACCACTCAATGAATCTCCCTGTTACCATGAGTCGAGCTAAGTTGAACTCTAACATTTACTCTCTACAAATACACTCCTCATAAAACTGTTAGGGATATTGATGATGTCAAAATTTGAAGAAAAAAAAAGCTTAAATACCGATTCTAACTGAGATGAGAAGCACTGCCATGGAAAACCTAACTTCAGGCCTTACCACTTCAATGCCACAAACTGCAAATACCGTACTTTTGTCTTGGGCCACTGTTAATCCTGATTTCATCATGTTTCTACCTTTTAAAGCTCCCCATCAAGATAATTCAACTTTTGCTCTTCATAATTTGCTGCCCGTCTTTATCTATAAGGGGCTCACTTGGATCATGCTTAAATTATTTAAATGACATTTATAAGTGCACTCAGTTTCTAACATTATGTAAGAAATAAATGTGTGTGAGTGTGGGCGTGCGTGGTTGTTTGTCTCTGTGTGCCCTGCGATTGGCTGGCAACCAATTCAGGGTGTCTCCCGCCTACTGCCCGAAGTCAGCTGGGATAGGCTCCAGCACCCCCCGCGACCCTAGTGAGGATAAAGCGGTTCGGAAGATGAATGAATGAATGAATGAATAAATTCCTCTTTACTTCCGCAAGTATATGAAAATGATGCACGTTTCCATAATGGGGGAAAAAAACAACACAAACGCAATGAGGTAGCAGAAGCACAAACTTTTTGAGCAGGCTTCCAGTCCAGTGAGTATCTGACGCAGGTTGTCCGGGCTCAGCCAAGTCCCATCTCGAGAACGTGAGTGGCTCACAATCTGGAGAAGAAGTCAGTATTTGCTTCAGAAATCTTTTAGCTGCTTAAGGGCTTTCTTCCATATTCCCACTGAATGTAAATGGCAAGAAATCGTTTTTCAATGGTCACCTCCTGCTTCTGCAGCAGCCCATCTTGGTTGAGGTCCAACAGACTAAAGACCTCCTCGGTGGTCAGAGATAGCAGTGGGTGGTCTGGCTCCCCTTGCCCCCAGCTGGGTGCTGTCATCTGGCTTTCCATCAGACCCTTAAGCTGAGCCAGCTGCACCACCACTCGACACTCCTCCTCTGACAGGAAACCAGGCACCTCTGACCAACAAATGTGGAATAATAAACCTTTGCAAGCAGTGGTGTGGGCCGCAAATAACGTTATAATTAACATGTGGTTATCTGGTACTGGGAATGCATTTACGTATTTGTTTCATTCGTTACACCTAACATCCACAATATCAAGACAGTCTGTAAAATGCACAGAAACTTAAAAAATATTATTCTGGTTGTAGTGTGCCCTATTCCACAATAGTACTGCATCCAAGTGACATCCTAGTTGTGCATGGTATTTTCGTTACTTCAGTAAGTTACACAGAAGAGTGAAAAAAATAATGCTTAACAGTACAGTCAGATATCACGGCAAATACAATAAACATACTGTATTTAATACCGCTCAATCAAAACTGAACAAGGCAGAACAAGTTTGATGAAGCCAGTGGACTGGATTTGACTGTATAATTTCACGCAATATTTTTGACTGTGTCTTCAGTTCCAATGGTAATTCAAAGAACGATACAATAGAATAGTTCTTCCATTGACTTGATTTCCATTAGGAGAGACTGGAAACATTCACTGATCCCTCTTAAAACAAACTAACAAACCACAAGGTCCCTTTGCCAAATACACAAGTTGGGAAATGTTCACATCCTGACCAACATGTCATCATCGCAAGACTGGAAAATGCAAATAGAGTACATCCCATCAAAAGCCATGAATAGGCTGATCTGGCACAGAGAATCAAGAATACTGAAAGCATATTGATAGGCCAATTCGAAGATTGAATGTAGTTAAGTGACTCACAAAAAAGTTTTCATAAACAGTGATAGCTTGAAGTGTCAGACCATTAAAAGGATTAATTTCAAACTGTCCAGTCAATGTAAATGGCTGTGATTGGGAGTGGTGTGAAACCTTCAGTGCAAAAGTAAATGATAAAACAGTTTTGCAAGGAAGTCTATAATGCACAGGTGTCAAAGTCAAGGCCCGGGGGCCAGATCTGGCCCGCCACATCAATTATGTGGCCTGCGAAAGCAAATCAAACATGCTGAATTCCATGATTCTTGCTAATATATATACCAACATTTCTAACTCTCATATGTAACAAATAAGAGAGATATTGTCAGCATTTTCTTGTTGCCAAACACCTCATTACACTAACTTAAACAATAGTTGAATCAACTGTTATTCTTGACTTCTTTATATGATTTCAGTCATAATGGCCCTTCAAGGGAAATGGTCACTAAAATGTAGCCCGTGACGAAAATTGGTTTGACACCCCTGCAATAAAGACTCAGATTTGCTCAAGGAACCAAACATGAAATAAAGCACCGGTTGTGTGTCTGTTCAACACACTTCACACTGTCGAAGCAGTGAATATGTGTACTGTAATATAACGTACACTCTATTGTAAACCCTTTTGTTTCCCATGAGCCACCTGTGGTACAACGTGTTGCACATTCAAAATAGACCATGGGGGGTGATGACTACCGGGGAGGACTAACTGATTAAGAAGGGCAAGAAATAAGAAACAAAACACCCATGATGTGCCCCAAAAGGATCTTGATAAACTTCAGATTGTACAAAATTTGGCAGTTAGATTAGCTACAGGGTGCCCTTTTTCAAACTGATGTTGTCATATAATGCATCAGAAGCTATTCTGGATGAAAGTCAAGGACAGACAGTGCTGTGTTGTCACTGCCAGAAAATCTGACCTCCCACAGACCTTTCAGTCTGGTCTCTAAACTATGAACTGCCCTCCTGTAATAGACATGGACAAGCCTCTAATACACTAGTGTCAAACTCAAGACCCGAGAGCCAGATCTGGCCCGCCATGTCGTTTTATGTGGCCCGTGAAAGCAAATCATGTGTGTCAGCTTCCATGATCCTTGCTAAACTCTGTACCAAAATGTCAAATTGCCATGTGTAATAAATAACGTTGAGATTTTGTAAAAATGTTGATACCCTGTTTACACTCACTTGAACAATAATTAAACAAACAACAAATGAAGAGTTGACTGACAACAAACAAATAATTGACTGATTTCAAAACTTGTAATCCATATTTTTTTGTGTATGTGTACAAGTAATAATATGATGAGATGATTTAGTATTTATTCGGTTTCATTGTCCAAATGGCCCTCCAAATTGCCATTGCCAAGAACTTAATGCACTTAAAAATACCAAGCCATCTCACACTGGAACACTACCTCCACAAATGATGTCAATAGTCGTTACCTTTAAAACAAACCTAAACAAAAAAATCTGTGATCTGTGGCGAAATTATTCTAATTATTCTAAAATGATTGAGTTCTAGTTATCCACTTGTCTATTTTTTGCTTGACTCCTCTGCTTCTATCTTGACAGTTGTTGAATTGAACATATTTTGACTTGATCCGACTGTCTGACTGTCTGTGCTTTGTAAATGTACCAATTGTTATTGTTAAAGTTGTATATTAATTGTGAGTGGACTCCATCAAGCAATGGTCGAGACTAACTGGGATCTTGAACTAAACAAACAAAATACACTGACGCTCATATCTGTTCAACCAATCTAATGAGTGACTTTCTGTTTCCTCCAACACCACTTCGGCCCGATGTTTACGATACACTCCACAGAAATAGAACCTTTCATCATGGGCCCTGCTTTATGCATTCAATCAGATCAGCTCTGCACCCCATAAAGATCTAATCGTGGCGAGACGGAGCATTTTTCGTCATATCTGCCAATTGTCTCAAAGGCTTCAGGATGCTTGTACAGTCAGCACCTTGTCTCCCACGTCTCTTCCACTTGGTCAATCCTTATTGTGCAGCCAAGCCTAATTGATGTGGACAACTGATATGAAATAAGGGAGACGGAACCCTCCATTTCTACCTCCCTTTCCAGCCGAGAAAGGAGGAAAGGAAGTGGCTCCACAGCAGGACAATGGCAAATTTGATTGAGGCCTAATCTCTCACATGTGCACACACACACCCACACACATCCACACACACTGAATTTAGGATGAGACATGCTCAGTCTTCTGGAAAAGGATCTCCAGGACGAGAGGGTATTGAGGTGTGTGTGTGTATGGGCCGGGGGGGGGGGGGCAGTGCTGTGGCCCAGGCTTGTACCAAGTCAATGCGGACAATGGGAGCCACGTAGCTCCTCTAGATGCGTCCCCTTTCCATCAGAGATAGGATTTTCCTCTGCTCTCTTTTGGCACTCAGCTGCCTCGACAGGTAGGCACAAACTAACGCTTGCATAGAGCTTGTGTTTGTATTGTTGAGTTAAATGTTTAGATGATTGAATTGAATTGAATACAACTTTATTGTCAAATGTGCTGTGTGTGTAACTGTATGTGTAATGTGTATTTCAAATCATGGGCAAAACCTGTGGTTCTGGACATGTCAATTTGTCACAAAGAGTCACATAAAGAAAGAACAATGTAAGTACTGTATCTTTAAATTGGTGGTAAATACTGATAGTGTAAATCTGTAAGGCCTTGGGACAAAGAAGAGGCAAATTACACCTAGAAACCACAAAGCACTTACCAAATAAGAGAGGTTTCAGACTGAGCGTCTTCATCTTATGTGTTCTGTCCCACACAAGGGACACCGGCTGAACGTGTCCGACCTAAGACGCATCGTGAATAACAAGGGCAAGTTAAATACACATTACACACACACAAATAATTTGGATCTGGCTGAGGTGTTGTCGCTGTTGTCTTGAAAGCCAACCCAGCACGAATTCAAAGTTCAACAGTGAAGTTGGGTCTAAAGCAAAATACGAGCAAGGCTGCAAGTTACAACTGAAACAACCGAATTTTTTCAAGAGCGTTTCAATGCAGTTCACCTACCCTGATCCCCTCAATTCGAGATAGTCGGAAACTTTGCTCGTACTCGCGGTGCTCCCTTGGACGAGGCGCGGGGTGAAGAGGACTTTCCCCGTCGCCGACACTTGACGAGGACGGCCGATCACCACTAACAAGATCCCTTGGGCCGTTATTGTAGTGCACGTAAAGCAGCAAGGCGATAACGTTCAGGATGTAGACGTGAAAGAAGACCATCACCACGACGAAGTAAGCCCGAGAGCAGATGTTGCTCCTCTGGACCGGTAGGCGAGTGGCGCGTAACGACTGCATGTCGGATGATGAAGATGCAATGCCGCTGACACAAGAGTCCTCATCATTCTGTAGATTTTCCTGAATGTTTTCCATGTCTACTTCCATCTAGGGACTTTGGGGGCTGTTTTAAAGATCAATACCGATGTGCGTAACTTAGGTCTGTCTGGTAACTAGCCTGAGGCTTAGCTGTCCTTGGCTGTTTCCGTGAAAAATAACACACAATCGTAGCTGTTGTTTTGCACAAATGCAGACGTGAAAACGCTTATTTTCTCGAGCTAATGATTTTTTCATCATTGACATAATCCTTCTCTAACTAGCTCGTGTTAACCTGCTCCCCCTGACAACCTGCATAACAGGACGAACATACGCACGACTTCCGGTCACAGCAAATCAGACAGCGACATCTGTCGTTCAATACTAGGCGCATCTTTGCGTATTAGTGCCATCCACAAATAAACCGGACCATGACATTCTGTTTTACATTACTAGGAAGCGTGATGGTCTGTTTTCACTTTTAACACGCGACATCTGGTGTTCGCAGAAACTGCTTTCTGTTCAAATTTGTCTGAAACACTCGTAAGAAAGTGTCATAGAAAGTGGATAAGCGCGAACACTGAGCGTATAAACGAACCGCCGGTTCCGGTTTACTCTATACCGGAAATCGCGCACACATATCACGCAAAGGCGCCTGGGGTCTAGCATGAAAGGGTATTCCAACCCAGCGGCAAGTAAAATATTGAACAGTTTTCCACTATTTTGTGTTCTTACCCTGATTAAGCCAGTATAGTCCACTTGGATGTTTCAGAATTGTATGTAAATACTTTACACATTACACTCTAAACTCAAAATCAAAATCCAGTAAATTCATTTCATTTTTCTTGTATAATAGGACAACGTAAAATATCGGAAAGAATTAATATAGCACGTTTCATGTACAAGACCATTCAAATTGCTTGACATAAAACAATAGAAGCACTCCAGATATATAGACAAAATATTAAGGCATTACACAAATCATTAAAAAATCATCTAAAATAATTAGATTAAAATGAAAGCATCCGTCGAGATAAATTAGATAGCATCAAATGGGGATTAAAACAAGAGAATAAAGGTGAAATTCGTGAGAATGATAGTGAACACGAATGTTTTCAGCCCTGATTTAAATGAACGGACACTTTGAGCTGACCTCGGGTAGTCAGGGGGTTGTGATACCCCATTAAACATACATTAAAATAGTAAATGATAAGTGCAACGGTGGGCTAAAATAAATCACAGGTGTTGTGCTGAAGAAGTAGTCTGGAATAGGTGTGTTTTGAATCTGTATTTGAAGAGTGTTAATGATAAATAAATAGTCCCGGGGTCAGATGAGTGTCAAAGTGCAGTAAAGTGCGGTATGAAAAGAGAGGTTGAGCAATGGGAAATCATTTTTAATTGTATCGTAGTTCGTAGAATTTGTGGGCTTTGTAGTATCCTGGGAGTGAGCAGGATCCGGCGTAAAAACTGCCAAACAAATCATGCGAGTGACCTGCATTGGCGACCCTGAAAGTCACATCAATTGCAATTATGCAATCAGGCCACATGAGAGCGACAAAAGACAGTTTTTGTGGCTTGTGTCTCGTGAGCTACAAGAAGCAGACTGGAAGATCCCAAAGTAAACATAAGAGGTTTGACATGTTTGTTCGCACAGTTACTTATTGCTTTTCGTTCCCCCCCTGGGCGGCTTAGGTCGCTTTGATGTTTACCAAGTTCTCTGTGTCCATATCAATAAATTCGCCCTTTCCCTCACAGTGATCAGCCCGAGAGGAAGGGTATTTTGGCACGATCATTTCTAGAAATTTTAATCGGCAATGAAGTTTGTTTTCGGTTGCATCTATATTATCTTATCCATTTGAAGACTTTGCAGTTATGACAACTTTTCGCTAAACTACCGTATTGTAACACTGTATCTGTTTCTTGTATTTGGTGACGTCATAGAGAGGGGACGAGCCAGGTTGGGGAATATTGGCTCCGGCAGTTAGTCTGAGTGTTGAGCGCATGGGCATGAGTTGTGGCCAACAGTAACTCTGATGAATGTGTGTTATTGCTCTTTTTGTTATTAAAAAAACGACAGAGTACATCGGCGACTACGTGCATCCTTCTTTCCGTCTTGAAGGGCATTACAGTATACAGTATTGAAGGTGATTTTTTCCCCTGATTTTGTGGCGCCCCTAGAGGCAATAGCGCAAACAGTGGACCCCAAAGACTCGCGATTTGGATTCACCTACTTGTGTTCCCCTCACCACCACCACCACAATATTTATTCATTTATTGGGGGTGGGGGGAACCCCTCATTTTCGTGTAAGCGCTTTTTGAAAGGTCATCCCCATATTTTCCAATATTTTTTCGGGGGGGGGGGGGGTATTTTTATATCTTTTTACACTGTATTGATAATAGACGTCAGTCATAGGCAGATTTTCGACATTCGCGAGGTGGTCCAGACCCTATCTCCCGCGAATCACGGGTGTCCCCTTTATTGCCTAATGGGCGAGCATTTTCTTGGATCACGTTTATGGCATGTTTTTATTTTTCACAATGTGTGCGAAACATGTTGAAATGTCATGCTCAAGGCCCCCCAGTCTGAGAAACATGACACAAAAACTTTAATACATTCATTTAACCAACATGCATTTTCCGTGTTGGTTAAATGGTTAAATATGGAATTTTACACCTTTGTACAGCAGCCCAACGCCAAATTCAACTTGACGGCTGTAGGTTAAAATGTTTTTGCCCACATTTTCATACCCTGAACAAAGTGATGAATAATACGGTTTCATTTGCATATATCTACATGTATTATTTCTGATTTAGTTTGAGGTGCATTATAAATAGGACTGGAGCTTGGGGGATCGCTCATTTCCCCCATGGCACCCTCACGCCCTGCCCCCTGGAATGAATCTGAACCTCATTCTCTCGTTCAACAATTGAGGATGGAAGTCTGGGTGACACACACACACATGCACACACGCACGCGCACGCACACGCACACGCACACGCAATTTCCCCGGATGACGTCGCTGGCCACCTCCACTTGAAGGAGACAGGCACACACAACACAACAGCGGCTGCAGTAGCAGCAGCAGCAGCAGCAGCAGCGATATGGCTGATCATCACCGACCCGGGCGGCTCTGCTTGTGAGCCCAAATCAGGAGAAAATATGCGTCACAGCTGGCCCCCCATACACCCTCTCCGGCGGTGGGACCTGGCGTGAGAGATCCTGCAACACCACTTTACCGACGGCCCATAGGCTGTGTGCTGCGTTTTGTTGCAAAGTAGTTACTGGACTCGTCGCAGTGGATCAAGTCGAGCGTGCTCCGGCGTGGATTACCATACACGAGGGGAACAATAGTCTCCCACAGCGGAAGTAGGACCAGGTCAGTTGCGGGCATATTTTAGTTTCTGTTCGATCTCCTCTCATTGCTGATCGTGCTAACGATAGAGCAACTTAGACATGAATACTTGAACGTTTCACCTGTCATTACAGGTAGATGTTTTTAGTACACGACAGCGCACCTATGTTGGGACTCTTGTTCGAAACCTCTCTGCACTGAAGTGTCAATACTGTACACTGTTATTACGTATGCCCACGTTTCAGAGCCCGGTCATAACGAGTTTGAGATGTTGTGCTGCATCGAAAACTGGATTCGGAGAAACTTGCAGCCAGCCGGTGCTGCGTAACTTTAACTATGCCCTGTTCGGTTCACCTTTTTCCGGACAGTTGCGTCAGGAAAGCACGGGGTGATAGAGGAACCAGCCGAAGCACAGGGCCCGGAATGTCGACGAGGGATCTCTCGTCAAGCTTGGTCAGTCGTGAGCCAATGGCACATTGAGTCCCACGAAATCAATGCTGTTTGTCAGATTGATTTCCGGGGGATGTTGTCGTGACAGTGGAGGTTCATATTGCGGGGTGAATGCAGCAGAAGCATGGGGTTTTAATTTTCGGCGGTCGGTCTCTGTGGTTGATTAATTATTTAGATAAATCTCAATGTGCGTTTCTTTGTCAATATATTGCCCTTTGCGCTAATGCAGCAGGATAGAACTTGTTCGTGCAGTGCAATACAAAAACATCTTTAACGAGCGATTTTATAACAGGTCGAGCTGTAAAAAAAAAAGGAAAAAAACCACGCTTTACGGAACACTTAAAATAACAGCAATACGACAGAACACACAAGATACAGGTTAATCGTGATAATCAGTTGCTTCTCATTGAACTGGACGGTCCTGCATTCCTGTGCTCTGCTTTTTATGATCACGGGGAAGTGATTTTGGTGTTCTCATCAAAATCACTCAATATAATGTAGTAGAGTAGTGGAACTCTAAGGTCTTATAAGTAGCCTAACATTTGCACACATACCAGTACAATGACACATTTATACAGCAGACACATTTTGCCTTTCTTCAATCAAAGCTAAGAACGGGCTAGTTGCAGAATAAATGTTACCCTTTTTTCAATCATTATGTGTGCGGTTGGATGTTGTCAAGCATAAAATGTCCGCTGTCATAGTGAAATATCAATTCACATTTCAGAAATTCAAAATATATCCGTTAAACAGGCCACATTAAGTGCAAACGTGAGCCAAAATTTCCACCTTGTCATTGTCCACCCTGTCAGCAAGCGTTGCTACAGCATACGTTGCTGTTTGCACATATACAGTGTCTGCTTGCAGTTATTTTATCAAAATAAGTGATGGAGCTTGACAGACATGGATTTTTAAGAGCAAAATAGCCACTTCTTTTCTGTGATACTGACTCTTTGCAAAAATAAATAAATAAATAAATAAACATCTACCCGCAAGACCACAGACATAATTGTTCTGGCCAAAACACATTAAGCCACTAGTATGACACTTAAAATGAAAGGTGTGTGACATAATGAGAAAGCACATAATGTACAGTGTTTCTTTTCAGTTGGGAGTTCGCCATACAGGTTTACTTCTGAACCAACGCAAGAGTGGCAAAGACCGTGATTTAATTTTATGTGTTGACATCACTTTCATTTGTGTCCTTAAATGAAGCAAATTGTCTTCATGCACTTTGCCTGATAAGTCTATCAAGCAACCATTTCATTAGTTATTTTATTTATTTTATTTTTTTAATGCAGGATTGAATATACGTTAGGGTGGCCCGGTGATCCAGTGGTTAGCGCGTCGACCTCACAGTGCAGAGGTACCGGGTTCAATTCCAGCTCCAGCCTCCCTGTGTGGAGTTTGCATGTTCGACCTGGGCCTGCGTGGGTTTTCTCCAGGTACTCCGGTTTCCTCCCACATTCCAAAAACATGCAGGGAAAGGCTAATTGAACACTCCAAATCGTCCCTTGGTTTGAGTATGAGCGCGGATGGTTGTTGGTATCTGTGTATCCCGCGATTGGCTGGCAAGCGGTTCAGGGTGTCCCCCGCCTACTGCCTGAAGACTGCTGGGATAGGCTCCAGAACCCCCCGCGACCCTTGTGATGATGAAGCGGCTCAGAAAATGGATGGATGAAGGATATATGTTATGTGACTGAGAAGATACGCAAGAGAGATTAGAAAATGTGGGTAGAATGCAGTCCTGGCTAGAATATCTGACAGCGTGAGTATTTGGACATGCATTAGTCATGCATCCTTGGTCTGCTGTGACAAGCCATTTTTGTGGGTGCTATTGAGGACCTGTTCCACGCTGTCTGATTCAATGTGCATGCGTGCACACATTCTTGTGCAGAGGAATTCTTGTTTGTGAAGTAGCCAGGCTCAGGAACAGAATATAGCTGACCAAAACTTTGTATTATGATCCCTGTGAGAGTGTCAAATGTGCAGCTAGATCAGTCCCTACTTTCTTTCTTTTTTTTTTGTATCATTAGCGGGCCCAATTGGCAGAAGAATGCAACGATCATGTGTTGCAACATTCATATACTCATTTGGGCGTGTGTATGCATGGTGAGAAGGGTGATGTGGTTGGTGATGTGGCGATACTTCTTTTTTTTTTTTCTTCTTTTCACTTCAGAGAGAGAGTGCGGTTCCAGTATGGGCCGGTAACCTAGCAATCCAAATGGTGTGTGTCCTGAATCAATCATGCAGCGTTCATCCCCTGCCTTCCTCGGGCATGTGCTACTTCACTTCACCTCTGTCCATCCATAACACCGCAAACACCCACGTTCAGTGACGCACATGGTCAGGGCGATTAACAGAGACAGCTAAACAACATAGGGCAATGTTTTTGATGATTTTATTTCAGCTTTTAACCTACAAACCTTTGCCCGCCTCTGTTTTATTGTTCCATTTGTGCGGCACAGCTTCCGGTATGTATTCGCCAACAATGCACCAAGTGCCTGACAAGCAGAGTGTTCAAATTGCATGTTTGAGACTCCATCATCTGGAGTGGCCCTCTGCCCCTACCAACCCCCTCGTTCATTTAGTGGGAGTTACAGAAGTGTGGTTTTCCGGGTGTCTGTGGCCTGTTCATGCTGCAGCCTGAAGCCACATGTCTTTTCCCCACACACACGGAGGAGCCTGTGCTGCTCTATTCGTTGACTCCATCCATTCAATACACTTTATTTCCACAAACAATAATTTCTTGACTTGACTAAAACTGAAAATGTCTTCTATATATAATAAACCTTCAGATGAGTTGTGTGTGTATGTGAAGTGCAGTGTAATTAGATTCCTGCTTCCATTCGTGTCGATGCTAATTCATCACAGCAAAGATGAAGATTGACAGTGAATAATTAATTACATCATTATTGTGGGACAGCTGCTTTGCCGATATGTAACATGTCTATTGTTTACAATTTGGGGTTAATGGCATGGTTGCATGAGGAGAATCTAATCTCCTCGTCTGAAGAGTATAGTCTGGGAGGACATGCAAATGACGGGGGAGGGATCCTGGCTAATCCTTGGGTGATATGAAATTATGTTATCTTGCCCCGCTTTTGCTCTTTTGTAATCCTTTCTTAAGCGTAATCGAGGTGCCAAGTATCCACAATTGGACTAAACTTGAATGTTAGCTGAGAGTACCTTCTTGTGGAAAACAGCAATCGTCATGATTGGGGCTCACAGGGTTTGAATGCCCTCGCAGCTGAGCATTGGCTGTCTCTGCTCGGTCTGAAAGACTGAGCCTGAAAGAATGAACAGCTTTTGTTCCATCCTCTGAGGTTGAACACAAAGAGAAAGGCAATCTGCTTGTACGCGTGTGTTCCGTTGTGTGCTTGTGCGTGCATGTTAGCTGCTGAGCATTTATGGATGAGACAGAAGAAGCACGAAGTGGATGGATACATACAAAAATAATCTGCTGCAGCGGCCTTGAGCTCCAGGCCAGTGACGCAAAGTACAAGGAACTAGCACTCAAAAACAAACTTACGCACACGCACGCACGCAATATGAATTGTTTATTTCCTTCTGGATGATACTACACAGCGCTGTACCAGAACCACCAGACACTTAAAAATGGTCCAACCTCTGAAAAAGCGTCCCCACAATTTCACTTTTTCTACACTTGCACAGTTATTGTGTCAGCTTGTATAAATGCTAATTATAAATGGCTGTAATCAAAAAACTGAAAACCGAATCGCTCGAATAACTTATCGCCAAATTGAAGGACCATTTTTCCACATGACTGCAGTCGCACACACCCGATGACAAGGTCTGCACAATAACCGCAATGCATGAGCAAAGAGTCCATAAAAGATGTAAAATGTCCAATGTTTGTGATCATTTCACATTCAAAGAGGATGAAATGCATACCACAACAGCACGTCCAACACAGCAAAATATCGTTGTTAGCTCATTTAATCATGCCTACAATCACTAATTGGAACGTGTCGAAATGCCACCGCAAGTTATCAGAAACACAGGGCTACCAGTGCCCTTAATGATAATAAAATAGACACGGAATGGACACATTCGTTCACGAGCTGCTGATGGCCACAATTCACGCAGAGTACTTTACCAGTGGCTAATGGGTTCAGGGCAGCTGTGGCATAAACGTCATATTTGGTGGTGGTCTAATGTATGTGTTAAACACTTAATCTTGGCTATAGTTAGAAAATATACTTAAAATATGCTCCACACCCATAACGCTGCTTTATCTACTGGAAAATGTGGTTACATCACTGGCCACAATATTAGGTACACCTCCACAGCTAATATTGAACATTATTTTCTGGTTTACTTACCGTCCCTTACTTTAACCAGTACATTCCAGGCTGTCCACAGACTTATAAAATTTCATTCAGTTTTTTTTAAAATTTATAAGGCAGACACTCTTAAAGACCTTAACCTTTCTTAACCAGTTAACGGCCAGACGACGCCACACTCGTTCGCTGACGTCGACGTCACTCGTCAAGGCAAGGCCATATGCTTTCAAGGCACCCACACCCTCAAGTTACAGACACTGCAGTAGAATGTGAAGATGGCATGATATCAAAACAATCACGTATGTGACAAACGGACAACAATACATCTGAAGTTCACACACACACACACACACATATATATATACAGATTCCGTTCAAACCCAACTACAGATTTGACAGCATTTGCTCGGAATGGACACATAAAAACTTTCAAGGTGTCCCGCAAAACTTTCTGTAACTTTGTGAGAGCTCACTTTTTTTTAATTCACTTTTTTTTTTCCAGCCATGTCAACTTGGGGGGCTCCGTAAGTGGAGGTGCAAGTGTTAGTCATAGGCTGGATGGCCTTTTCATTCGTTGCTGTCTTTCTTTGTTATTTTTATATCAGTGGGGTTGTCTCTCTCTCTCTCTCTCTCTCTCTCTCTCTCTCTCTATCTCTCTGCCACCCTGTGCTTTTTAACCTGCTATGTTTGCACTTGGGATATAACAATATCCCATAACAATGGGAACTCATGCTGAACAACCAAACACAATCATCGGGAGCCCAAATGACTGCTGAAAATGTACAGAGACTGCATTGCTGTATATTTAATGTACAATGATGACAAGTGGCTATATGGCGGTTTTAATTAATGAGCACAGTAGGCATGACTATGGCATGATGATGTTTGTCCCTCCTCAGGCCTCCGGGTGCTGGTGTTGCACCTGAGAACATGGACCGGATGAAGATCATCAAACGGAGGCTATCCATGTCTTTACGCAGTGCTCGACCTGTTGATGATTCCCTGTCTGAACTGGCGGAGCAGATGGCTTTGGATGAGTCATCAACAGTCAGGGATAAGGGTGAGACACACACACACACACACACACACACACACACACACACACACATGCCCTTCTACCAAGCGGTCCAGTTCATCTTGCCAAGGTCTGGGCACCAAGTCGGTCGGGGTGGTTGAAAGTTTCTATTATAGGTTGTGTAGATGGGATGGCGATTGCTGTGTGTGCTTTGTCCAAGTGCGTTTTGAATTCTTTCTTTTCAGCACATGTTTTGTGATGACAAGACAAATAAAACTTGATGGATGGATGTGAAATTGTCTTACAGCAGAGTGCAAAACTTTCACACAAATTGACAGATCCGAAGCAAGAGCACTGAACTGCACTTGGTGGAAACATGCCCTTTATTCTTACTTTCCTCGTAAGTCACCACTCAGGAGCCTTTTCAACACATACAAAAGCAAATAAAATGTTGGTGAAAGTGAAGATACAATTGTTATAACAGTGTTGTACCTTTTTATTGGTCATGTGTCCACATGCATTTCTCATTTCACAAATCATCAACATGCAAGACCTAATCTGAGCTTTTCCCATTTCACGGCAGCCTTCATCCCTCACCTTCATTGCCACCTTTTCAATGTTCATTTGTCTTGGACTTGGATTGAAAGGAACAGCGTGTTTTATTCACTCACAAATTGTGCTCTCTAAATTTGAAGCTGAAGGAAAGACATTGTGGTTCTCAGTGTTGCCATCTGCTGGGCATTTTGAAGGACTGCACTTGTGCCATCTCAACTGCCTCACTTGAGGTAGTGCGTGTGCGTGTGCGTGCTTGCGTGCGTGTGTGTGTGTGTGTGTGTGTGTGTGTGTGTGTGTGTGTGTGTGTGTGTGTGTGTGTGTTCAGCCATAATCTGGCTCCCAACATAAACCAGGTCAGAGTGAAGGAATGTTTCTCTTTGTCTTTCCTCACACTCTGAGAAATTGATAAAACAAGGAGTTAAGTCTCAGTGTGCACTTATAGTCTGTCTGTATTTCAGGCAAATGATAGCCGCGCTCCAATTTGTTCATACACAACTTGGTGGCTATAGATAGAGCATTATAGTTTCACCGTCACCACATTAATTTAACACCCCCGTTTCATATTTCTTCTAGCAGTCTTTTGTCTCGATAGCCTATGTTATTTTCAGTCAGTTACAGGGAGCAACGGAGGCACTGAGGAGAAGGGCAGTCGGGTGGAGTAAGTGACGTAGATGATGGGGGGCCGTTAAATTTTGACCAGTGTACTGCATCGTCTAGTTCCCATCTTTCTTCCTGTCACCCCACCTGCACACCCATTTTGCTTGATCCAGCGAAAGTGAAGGAGTGGTGAAGCATTCCTCCAAGCTTACTCAAAGTGCTAATCAGCGGCAACTTGGAGGCTTTTTCTGGCCTTGATCCCCCACCTTTTTCTTGGAGGAGATTTGGATCGCTGAATGGGGGCTGTGAGAAAATTGTGTGGATTTCAGGCTAAATGCTAAGCCTGAATGTACAGTGGTGGGGTGGAAGAAATGAGGGATTATTTAAAATTAAAACAGGAGCTGTGTCATGTGGCCTAATGCACACACAATGATTTTTAATCATGATGAAAATTGCGCAGACATGACATTTTCCCCCACATAAATATGAGTTATTTCTATCTCAGTGTATTTTACAGTCGCTATTCTAATCATCCTATACATTTTTTAGTTCTACCTTTGATGCCTCTTGGGCATAATCCTGCAAATGTTTTGATGTGCATGTTTCCTTTGTCACTCTACTTCTCAGTTTCATCATCCTTTTGCTCAATACTATTCCAATAGATATATGCAAGGGTGCACATAAAAATGTTGGTGTGGTTCTCAGATGAGCACCAGCGGTTGTTGTTTAGTGCTCTTATTTTTTTCCCCTTACCCACCTACCTCATGGATATGGATAATATGAAGATTTACAACACATCTGGGCAAAGTAGAGCATGCTGGCCCCATCCGGCCTGTCCACAGTCTTTGCAGCCTTTCGGAAGTCAAACCAAAATGTCAAACTAAAGTACGTGCTGCTTTTATTTCGATGCACATGTGTGTTAGCAGTGCAAACGAACATGAACAGCCACTTGGTTTCAGTGTTGCCAACGTCAATATACAGTATTGTCACATGTGACTTCTCTGACCATTCTAGCAACTATTTTTGAAAAATATTAATAGCACTATCACCAACTGTGGTCCTCGGGTTAGTAACAACCTCATGTTAGCAGTAAACTTATTTCCTGCACAGTGGAGGGAAGAGAGGACTTTGCCCTGGTAATGATTTGGTAGCCATAAGAACAGCGAATACTGCAGCGGTTTGTGCTCACTTTTTAAAATGTGGACACTGGCATGTGTATGTTTTCTGTGGGAATGTTTATTAAATAGTAATTTCATTTTAATATATGCAGATACATCATTTTGATGTGACTGATTTAATTGTTTCCTACCAGTTTTGACTTTTAATTTTCTAATTACAGTACAAGCTATACCAGAACGAGACACATGGTGGTACAGTTTAGTGTTTTGTTTAAAAAACGACAACATTAAATTAATGTATAACACAATTGAGTTCGCATATTGGTGTGGCCCTCCTTTCAGTTCTTCCACATGGCGGCTTCAAAAAATTAATTGCCCACTTATGACTTGTTATGTGAGAAAAGTTGAGATCGCTAGCTGATGTGGCATAGTTAAAGGCAGCCAGATCTTTTTTTTTTTTGAATCACAGACCATTTTCACGTATTTTGACGGACCGTCAAAGACGCGGTGCAACAAGACTGAGATGACGGTCCCGTCCGTCCGTGGTAGCCTTGCGTGGCTGTCCGCCACGTCCACCACCGCCACTGATTCCGTTCACGCTGCTCAAGTCAAGCTGGCCACCATAACGTTTGTTCATACTATGCAACGCGACAACAACTTAATAATAAAAGCCTCACAATTCATACTGTCAATGGACATCGATGCCTTCGTTGACTTTTATTCTGAAGTTAACCTCAGGAAGCAATTGTTGTGGCTGCTAATCACTGATGTGTGGCTGCAATATGCTTGGAACGCAAATGCAATTTAATCTTGCGCATGTGACTATTTTCAGTACACTTGCGCACCGCTTATGTGCACTCCTGAATATATGCCTCCCAAGTAGCTATTATCTTCCACGTGTACATCCTATCCCAAAGTGTTCCTCCAAAATGCCAGTTTGATCTGCTACATTTCCCTTTTTGTCTTTTTCAAAATCCCATGTTGTTTCTTGATTGTGAAGCTCCTCTCCCGCAACTGTTCCCTTTCTTTTGTCCTTCTCTTTGTCTTCTTTGTCTTTTAATGGCTTGTTTCTCACCTTTTCTTGCTCTCTTTCTTCTTTTTCTCTCTCTCGCTCTGGCTGCTCCTCTGCAATGGTGTGCTTCAGAGCTGATGGTAGTGAGCGGCATGCATCCTGCCTCCCACAGTGCTCCTTCCTTCCTGCGTCAGTATGCCGGTCATCTGGGCCACACTGCCCTGCGCAGAGAGCCCGGTGGGGGGCTGGAAAGAGACAGAGCCTATTTAAGCCTCTACAGGACTGGATCTCTGGGTACACGCGCGCGTCCGCACACACACACACACACACACACACACACACAGAGTAAAAAGTACTTATTGGTACTATGGTTTGCTTACAGCTTACATTGTGACTGCACAGCCAATAATGCACATGAGGCTGTATTGTTTTCAGTCGGTTAAGAGAAACAATCATGCTGGTAACTGTCCATAAATCCATTTTCTACCGCTTATCCGGGGTCAGATCGCAGGGGCAATAGCCTAAACAGGGAAGCCCAGATTCTTCTTCCAGCTCATCCCAGGGGATCCCAAGGCGTTCCAAGGCCAACTGGGTGACATAGTCTCTCCTGCGTGTCCTGCCGGTGGGACATGCTTGGAACATCTCACCAGGAAGGCATCGAGGAGGCATCTTAGTCAGATGCCAGAGCCACCTCATCTCCACTCTCCCCGTTAACCATGCGATGTTGCAGAGGCGTGTCAACCAGGACAACCTCACATCATCCAGAGTCTTGAGAAACTACAGGCTGATCTCATCCACCCCCGGGGCCTTGCCACCAAGGGGCTTTTTAGACACCTCGTTGACTTTAACCCTAGAGATAGGAGAGGCCACCTCAGAGTCCCCAGACTCAACCATAAGAGCCAACTCACCACCAGGTAGTGATCAGTTGACAGCTCCGTCCCTCTCTTCACCCAAGTGTCCAAAACACATGGCCACAAATCTGATGACATGACCACAAAGTCAATCATTGAGCTGCGGCCAAGGGTGTCCTGGTTGCAAGTCAACATATGGACACCCTTATGTTTGAACATGGTGTTTATTATGGACAGTCCTTGACGAGCACAGAAGTCCAATAAGAAAAAACACCACTCGAGTTCTGATCGTTGGAGCCGTTCCACCCAATTATGTCCTTCCAGGTCTTACTGTCATTGCCCACGTGAGCATTGAAGTCCCCCAGCAGAACGAGGGAGACTCCAGAGGGAGCACTCTCCAGCACAACCTCCAAGGACTTCAGAAAGGTTGTGTACTCTGAACTGCTGTATGGCACATAGGCACAAACAACAGTCAGGACCCATCCCCCCCACCATAAGGTGGAGGGAGGCTACCCTCTTGTCCACCGGTGTGAACTCCTATGTACAGGCACTGAGCTGGGGGGCAATGAGTATGCCCACACCTGCTCTGCGCCTCTCACATGGACAACTCCAGAGTGGAAGAGAGTCCATTCCCACTCAAGAGAACTGGTACCAGAGCCCAGGCTGTGTGTGGAGGCAAGTCAGACGATGTCAAGTCAGAACTTCTCTGCCTCACACACCAGCTCAGGCGCCTTCCGACCAAGAGAGCTGACATTCCATGTCCCTCGAACTTGGTTCTGCAGCCGGGGATCGGACAACCAAGGTCCGCGCCTTTGGCCGCTGCCCAGTTCACTTTGCCCCGACCCCTTTGCCCCGCCGTGCCCTCATAGGTGTTGGGGCCATGGGAAGGGGGACCCACGTTGCCTCTTTGGCCCCCATGGGTCCAGGCCCAACCATCAGACGTTTGCCAGCGAGCCGAGCCCCACCTCCAGGCCTTGCTCGAGAGGGGGGCCCTGGTGCCCCGCGTCTGGGCAAGGGAAAATGCCGTCCAATGTTTTTGTTCATTATCTGAGTCGATGAGTCGTGTTTTATCTGGGCCATCACCTAGAATCTGTTTGCCATGGGTGACCCTACCAGGGGCATAAAACCCCAGACAACTTAACTCCTAGGATCATTGGGACACACAAACCCCTCCACCATGGTAAGGTGACAGCTCATGGAGGGGTGCTGCTAACTATTGTTGTGGCATATATTCAAGAACTCCCAACGCCATTGTACATTAAAAAAAAAAGTGACTTTTTGGATCACTTCTTCACACATGCTATTCATTAGCCTGCCTGTGATGTTTCCCAATGTGTGTTAGCTTTAGGCTAGTGGACTGTGAAGTAAATTTATGTGGTTACTTTAAAATACACACGGTGTAATTCTCTTTGTTTTAGATTTAGTTTGACAACAAACATTAACAGGGACTTGCAAGAAACAGCTTGAAGCCTCCCTTGAAAAATTAATGTCTATATTGACAACTTTTTGTGAAGTGACCTGAGTTTACGACCCGCATAGAGCATTCAGATCTCAGGTTTTTACTCGCAAGTCAATTTCAAAATGATTTGAATAAGTCATAAATCAGTTCATGCACATTGGGTCATTTCCATATCAAGGCATCACCATTTGAATTTTTCTGCCAAGAGATACGTTGGCGGAAATATAATGAGAAGAATATTATAGCACTTCCTCGCACCGAATCCAATTGCACTGATGTGACCCCTAAACTGCTTGCTGCCTGTTGGGAGCATTTTTCACTGCATCTGGAGATTACTGTCATGAAATTGCCTATACAAGCCATCGTTATTGTCCTCAATTTGTATAGATTTGGCACTGTCTCTAAATTCAAGCACAGTGAACTTTCAATCTACAGTTGTCATAAATGCTGGCATGTGCTTTCTTTCTTTTTTCTTTTTTTTTTGGGTGAATGTGGGTGTTCTGCAGGAATAAAACTCGCTTTACTTGGCTATCCAGTGTTTACTGTGAATGTGGAAAGATAAAACTCTAATGCCCTTAATCCAACATACACAAACACATACTGACCACTCACACAGCCACTTTTTTCTCCCTTCTGTCAGTCTGAACTTTGTAATGGAACCTGTAGTTTGTTCCTTTATTGCTTTTGTGGGTCTCAATGATGCAGTGGGACAGAAGAAGATGCGAGCAATGAAATGGCAGAACCGTAGGAGGGAAAAGAGGATTGTGGAGATGGTGAGAATAACTGATTTAAATGACTTTAAGCAATAAAGAAGGGGAATGAGGAGTGCAGATGAGTATGGAAGAGCATCAGTGATATCAGAGTGTTCCATCCACAGTGAAGTCATATTAGCTGTATTTTGCATGTCACCTGAGTCCTAAGTGAGTTGCACAGTGACTGCAGCAATATGCAATTTATCCAAGATAGTCTTGTGCAAGCAGGGATTATGCCAATGAATAGAATGGTTCCTATAAGGAAAAAAATGTAACTGGGTCATTTTCCAATTAATAGCACTGGTGATTTTTTATTTTTTTAATTAAACAACTATTTTTATGTCTGTCTCTAAAAGAGCCATGCTTGACAGATCACAAGATGTTTACATCAATCTGTATGTCACACAGCTGTAAAACGGCTGGTGTGATTAAATGTAGTGGTACATACCAATGCCAGATCAGAATAGATGATGTTCCACGTAAACAGTTGAACAGAGATCCTCAGTCGAAAGTCTCCATGTACTGTAAACCTGACTAAAGATAACGACTTACATTTTGCCAAAGTAATGTTGATTGAAACTATTGACAGGGCAAACAGTGGTGGACCAATGAATTACAAAAGTGTATAGTGGTGAAGATATTAGCAGCTTCTGAGCAATCATGATAAATAGGAGAAAAGTCTTGTATATCCAAAAATCTAAGCATCGACAAAAAAAACAAAAAACCCCATGAAAATGCATTTGCGACATATAACAGTAAAGACATTTTGGCATTAAAGTGTGGAAAATATTTACAACGAAGTTTTTTCCAATAAACAATCATGGCTTTTGAAGTATAACAACTGCCAATAATCCAAATACTCATTAAATGAAATTTAATTTAAAATGATCTTCAGTTTATACCTTTACCACGACTGATAACATTGTATGAAAATGACCCAACTGATTGTTTTAGTCATTACAACATCCATCCATCCGTTTTCCGAACCGCTTGATCCTCACTAGGGTCGCGGGGTGCTGGAGCCTATCCCAGCCGTCTTCGGGCAGTAGGCGGGGACACCCTGAATCAGTTGCCAGCCAATCGCAGGGCACACAGAGACGAACAACCATTCACGCCCACACTCACACCTAGGGACAATTTAGAGCGTCCAATCAGCCTGCCATGCATGTTTTTGGAATGTGGGAGGAAACCGGAGCACCCGGAGAAAACCCACGCAGGCCCGGGGAGAACATGCAAACTCCACACAAGGAGGCCGGAGCTGGAATTGAACCCGGTACCTCTGCACTGTGAAGCCGACGTGCTAACCACTGGACTACCGGGCCGCCTCATTACAACATAAATACATCTAAAATACATCAAAAGTAAAAGCACATTCACTGTAATTAAAGAAAAATCTCAAATGTTGCAGATGTAGGCTCCATCAAAGTAATAACTTGTCATTCCTGATTTGCCATGTTCATTCATTCTGGTGAATACAATATTGGAATCTAAGAGGGAGCATGCAACTAATTTGGTGTGTGTTGCTTTATCACCCAGTACCGAATTGAGAAGTCAACAGAAGGGATCTGCAAGTGCAGAACGGTTGTGCACCAAGTGACGTCATTCTGTGAAATCTCTGTGGCAGCAAAGCCAAGGATCTCGTATGATGCAGTCGCCAGAACTAATGCTGCTCTATTATTAAAACTGTGATGAGGTGTGTGTGTGTGTGTGTGTGTGTGTGTGTGTCCACCGGTTGTTCTCGCTGACTCACTTTGCCATTCGACAGTCAGAGCACGTTGCCAGCGACACAATGATGCAATCTCACTTTCCTGCTGCACTAAAAAGATGTCGGTCCTCTTTCAGTCATTTGCTAACTTGTTTTATATGAGTATAAATCTAAGTATACTTTTCACATATGCAAGTGTGCCCCACTGTGGGGTTCTGGCTTTGACTGTATATATACTGTTGTTTTGCCCAGCAGCCAGAGCGCATCTAATGGATTTGCGATGTTGCCGAATCTTAAGTAAAAAATTGTTAACCCTAGTGTTTGACTGAGTAAAAAGGATAATATTGAAACTGCCTGCTTATTTCAAAGATGCTGCAATGTCTGCTCTCTTGCCAGTTACACAGAATGTCAGATATTTTTTGTCCGGTCCAATCTTTAAATGTCAGTTAACTTCCATATGAAAGCCGTATGGGTCAAAATGAAACACTTACATTTCTCCATGTGTCCAACATGACCTTGCCTCTGCGTAGGATTTACTGCATTAGCACTGCATTAACTGCTGTCTTTATTTCCCACCGCTCCCGGCACATCCGTTTGCTTGCACGAACGCCGTTCACTGCAGACTGGATTTAACAACAATAGCATTGAGTCTCTTGTAAGCCTTTCTTTAGTGCTTTTATTATTAAGGCCAGCAAATGCTTGGGGTGTAATAAGCATTTTTCTCTCATGGTGATTATTCAGAGTTATACAAAAAAAATTATCCCAATCAAAGTGATTTTTTTTTTTTTTTTTTGCAAAGGGAAGCATTCTTCTTGTTTAGTTAATAGTTTCATAAAAGGGATGAGAAAATTAATTGTAGATATCCTTAGTGCTTTCTTCAGGCTTGAGTAAACTCGATTCCATGTTGACAGTATGCATGTTAAAGGCTTGGTGTCAGCATAGGGTTGGCTCAGGAATATATATATACTTTCCACAATGCTTCACGGGGAAAAAATGAAGTTTCAAACGTAAACGTTTTCATGAAAACATGGGAACACGTTGATCGATTTAGGCAGCAAAGATGGTATGATGGTGCAAAAAAAAAGAAGACACAATCAAAGCTACAAGAAACGTGTCAGTGGGCAATAAAAAGGAGCATTTGCAATTCACAAATCACCTTCAAGCTACAATTGCACGTACAGTTTAACAGAAAGTATAATGCAAATGTATTTGTTGACTGCTCAACACTATGTTAGACACAAAATTAGCCAAGTTATCCAAGGCGCCTGCTAAACAAAACTACACCTACACTTACAATAACTGACTGTTTTCACTGTTTGTGTTAAACATTAGTTGCTACACTACACAATAACTTTGAAAGACACATTTAAAAACAATTTACCTACTATGCAGGTTTGATTGAATGGACCTGCAGCTCTAACAAAATGATAACGGCGTCACCATGTTTACCTGGTGCAAGATAGATGGGACTGATATTGCAGGAAGAAGGTCAGTAATGACTTATAGGGGATGACTTGGCAGTCTTGAGTGTGTGACTGAAAAGTGGACTCACAGAAATGCCAGATCATTTCCAGCAGTAATATTAAAAGTGTGTTGAAGACTGGAAATAAGATAAGATAAGATAAGATATCCTTTATTTGTCCCACACTGGGGAAATTTACAGCCTCCAGCAGCAAGAATGTAGGCAGAAAGAAGAAGAAAAAAACAAACAAACACCGTTCACTTAAGTGCAATATAAATACAAAATGGATAAATCGCAGTGCTATTTACAGTTGTTTTCCACATCATTAATTATTATTAATATTATTGTTGCTATTTTTATTCAGCAGCCTGACAGCAGTTGGTAGGAACGAGCGTCGGTATCTCTCCTTCTTGCAGCGCGGGTGTAACAGTCTCTGGCTGAAGGAGCTACCTAGTGCTGTCAGGGCGGGCTGGAGAGGGTGGGAGGGACTGTCCATCATAGCTTTTAGCTTAGTTAGCATCCTTCTGTTGCCCACCTCCTCCAGAGTGTCAAGGGAGCAGCCCAGGACAGAACTGGCCTTCCTGACCAGTCGCTCCAGTCTCTTTCTGTCCCGGGCTGAGATGCTACCTGACCAGCAGACAGTGCCATAATGGATGGCCGAGGCCACCACCGAGTTATAGAAAGTCTTAAGGAGCGACCCCTGAACCCCAAAAGACCTCAGTTTCCTGAGTAGGAAGAGTTGGCTCTGTCCTTTCCTAATCAGGGTGTCCGTGTTTGTAGACCAGTCCAGTTTGTTGTTCAGAAGAACACCTAGGTACTTGTAGGAGGTCACCCTCTCTATGTCCATACCCTGGATGTTCATCGGTGCTGGTGAGGACTGTTTCCTGCAGAAATCCACAACCAACTCCTTAGTTTTCCTAGGGTTGATCTGGAGGAGATTCTGCTGGCACCAGTCCACAAAGTCCTTCGTCATTCCCCTGTATTCCCGATCGTCCCCCTCTGTAATGAGGCCAACAATCGCAGAGTCATCAGAGAACTTCTGAAGGTGGCAGTTTGGAGTGCCGTGTCTGAAGTCCGAGGTGTAGAGGATGAACAGGAATGGAGCCAGAACAGTCCCCTGCGGCGCTCCAGTGCTGCAGAGAAGCCTGTCCGACTCACAGCTCTGCAACCTCACGTACTGCGGCCGATTTGTGAGGTAGTCTGTGATCCATGCTGTGAGATGGTGGTCCACTCCGGCGTTCTGCAGTTTGCCTCCCAGCAAGACAGTGATATGAAACTTAATGCATGATTTAAAGAAGTGAAATAATAATTAAATAATCAACCACTCTTGAGGTATTCATGTAAATTACGGTATTAACCAGTTAATCCTGAGCAAGGCACCGTCCCCATCCCCCTAGGGTTTCCTTGCCCCTTTCACTGTAATGTTTCTGCTTGCATGCCTGCATGTGTGTGGTTTGGTTCTTTGTGTTGTGAAAACACAATTATATACAGCAGACTGAAAGTTCAATTTCTCCTTGAGGGAGTGTAATATAAATATAAACAGAATTTGAAGGAAATGTTGAAGTAAGGGTGGCACAGTGGTCGACAGATTAGCAAATCAGCCTTACAGTGAAGGTCTAGTAGGGTTTGATTCCGGGCTCCAGCCTTCCTGTGTGGAGTTTAAATGTTCTTGCTGTGCTTGCGTGGGTTTTTCTCTGGATACTCAGGTTTCCTCTCACATTCCAAAAACATTCGTGGTAGGTTAATGGAACACTAAATTGTCCTTAGGTGTGGTTGTGACTTGTGAGTGTGAGTGGCTGTCTATGTGTGCCCTGAGTTTGGCTGGCAACCAGTTCAGGGTGTATTCCGCCTAGTGCCCAAAGATCACTGGGATAGGCTCTAGCACACCCACAACCCTCGTGAGGATGAGCGCCTCAAATAATGAATAAATGAATGAACGTTGAAGGCATATTCGGAAAAGTATCTCAAGAAAGAGCCTTGTATTGTGGAATAGTTCCAATTACAACTACAGGAAGGGCTTTAAGCATCTAGGACCAGCACATATGGAACCTACAGTAGACCCTGTGGACCCAGTGATTTAAATCATGAGATTCCACAGATGCAGAGATACCGGTAATTACCATACTCAAAATTGCCCCCGCAACCCCTGTAAGCCATCGCGTCCTCTGGGATGAGATGCTCTTTGATTTTTTATTTTTTTTAATCATCTCTCTTGACTGGAGGCAGTTTGTGGTATTTATTGTAAAAATAGACAAGCAATGTAGTGACTCGAAGTTCTAATGGGCTTGGTGGGGCGTGTGGCCTTTCTGTGTCGAGTTTACACTCCCGTCACTGATTTCTCCACACCTTCCAAAAACATTCATGTTAAGGTCATTGAAGACTGGGAGTTGCCCATAAGTGTGAATGTGAGTCTAAATGGTATGTGAGGGGTATACCCTGCCTCTCACCTAAATTGGGATGTACTGGGTCGAAAAAGGACCGTAGTGTCGAAGTTAATGCCGAAAAACCAAAATAGCTTTGACTTGTGTGCATGTCACACTTTGGTGATGATAGCTTGACTTTATTGACGTTGACTTTTAGACAGTCTGTGGCTCAAGGATGCAGGACTGCACATTATTGTCAGTCATTACACTGTAAATGTTGGTTATCACCAGTGGTTGGAAATAGCAAAATACAAATATTTTGTTTCTGTTACTCTCAGGAACAATCAATGCATTGTGAATGTGAGTGCTCTTCGAAACTGCAGCATTTACCAAATATTGTACACAAAAAAGGCAGGGATATTTAAAATCATAATTATTACATATACATATGACATAAAAATGGTTTTATATGTATTTCAAATCTTTCACCCCCAAAATCCTGCTCCCATCCCACAGATGCTGCACTGGTGACTCTCACTTCCTCTTCTTTCTCCTCTTATTTATGTGTAGTTTATTTTAAAAAAAAAAAGAGGAAGAGGGCAGTGGACAGAGACAGTATATGTGTCTGTTTGTTTTCATGTGGTAGTGCCTCAACATTCGTCTTTAGCTTGGAGCAATGGAGGAGGTCACTGAAGGAGAATCGGTCAGGGTGATACATGTCATTCATTTGTTGTGATCGAATCACTCTGGGCAGAATCGGGGGGTATGGTCATCTCCAGAGTGATGAATCATGAGTCATGTTCGTTCCTTCCCCTCACCAGCCATCATTCACCCACAATTATGGCGTACGTAATGCAGCTGAGTTTATCTGAACTGTGAAAGGAAGCAATCCGTTCTAGTCGGGATTCCATTCAGTCTATTCATTCAAATGATTCGTTCATTTGAACAAATCATTCGCAAAGCACACAGCAAGAGCACTTTTGTCGATTCTCTGCTTATCACCAAGGTAAACAAATGTAACTACCGTACTTTTGTGGTTGGTTAAAAACTGTTATAATTAAAATACAAAATAGCAAAGTTAAAAGACCCATCACATTCTGAAAGCTGAACTTGGTTTTAGTAGTAAATTTTAAAAGTACATCAAAAGGTACTGGCGATAAAATGCCAGGACAATGCTGTGGCACCATAATATGAACAAGTTGTGCTAGACCTCACTCGTTCTCTGATAAAGCAGTACTGTCGGTCCTTGTTCTTAGGTTCAGTGAAAACTTGGCCAGTCAATTTTGTTACCAATTTATACCTATGCTGTGTAACCATATGTTGAAATCAAGCCTCTTGATCCTTCTTCTATGTGTCGTCTTCTCATTATCCTGAATATTAGCATACCCGTTTTTGCTCATTGTTTGTATTGCCTGCTACGCCATTGTTACAGGTTCACACAATATCTGTAGGCGCAATGGTGCACGTCAGGCTGGGTGTCTGTGTGTATGTGGACGCCCATGGATAATGGATTATGATTCAGGTCTACCAGGGAGGATTAGAAGAAAACGATGGAAGCGGAAAGATGATAACGGAGTAAAGATCAGGGCAAAGATGCCAATTCCAAAGTGATTTAATTTCTGCACTGCAAAGATAATGCAAAGACAAGGCAAATAAAATAATGATGCAGAGGGGCTGCAATAAAGAGCCTGATCATGCAGGGGAAAAAAATGATACTGCTGGCTCGCCCTGAACGGGAGCCGCACAGCACCGTTTTTGGACCCAGACTGATTGGACGCAGGCACGGAGAGTGATTGAGATCGAAAAAAAAACAGAGAGAGAGAGAGAGTGAGCCAAAGATTGGTATCACTCGAGAGGGAGGAGGGTATTGGCAAGGTGATGGGAGGGAGCTGGACGACTAACAACACTGAAAGCACTGATAGGGCGCCAGAGGCGAGGAGGAAAACATCGAGCGAGGGGAGTGGAAAGAGGGAGAGGCTGACTAGAGTGCTGCGATGAATAGAAGAGGACGAGGCAGAAAAACGTGACAAAAGAGGAACGAAGAAGAGCTGGACATTGGGATGGTGCCAATGATAAAGCCATCTGGGAGAAGAGCCAGTTATGAAACACGAAAGTCTCCCGTCAAGATGACTTTGCAGTTCGGAGGGAAAATCACCTGTCATGTTTCTTGCGCTGTTTTTTTTTCGGACTGTCTCTGCAGCATTTCGCCTGTTTGTACTGTTTGACCTTCCTTAGTCAGCAGCCAGAGTGATTGCAGGGAAAAGGAGGGAAGCATCAAAGGGAGTGTCTACGGGTGCAACTAGTAAAGTGGAATACAGTAGTCGCTGTGGGAGTTGTTGCATCCCAAGAGGACCGCTCACTTTATCTGGCTCCCCCAGCCTCCACCCTCCCAAAAATGTTCTTTACTGCACAACTCACCTGGAAGTACTGAGCATCTTGAAAAATTGGAATTTGGGGACGATTGGACACAGTTTTTGGGTGAGACATTCACCGGATCTGGACTCAAGTTTTTGGGTGGGACCTTCCTTTTGTACTTGCAATGGATGCGTCAAGCAACCCCAAAGGTTGTCCAGCAAGTGGTAGTCGGGTGGGAGACCCTCGAATGGTGGACATTAGAATGGGGGAGAGAGAGCCACCATTGAGGATGTCCCCCTTTCGTATGCTGCGTGTGCTTGACTCATGCCGTCCACCGGGAAGCCGTATTGGTGAGTGCCATCGCTTCTATTATTGATTTGCTCTCCTCTAATGGGAGGATGATTCGGTGACCACAGTTCTTGGAATTCCTGATTCGTAATATGAGGCCTAGATTGTATCCCAAGAGGTTGAGTCTAACAGCTCTTTTTTAACACATTTTTGGGTCCGTAATCCTTAACTGATGTCAATTTTTCTCTATCGCGTGAAGGTTTTTGAGTGACAGAATCCCCGTTTCCCTAAAAAGTATGAAATGAATGTGTACTTATGTAAATAAAACGCTAAGATGGAATAGTTACAAGCTTTGAAAACTTAATAATAAACAGCATAAAACAAAATACAGCTTATAACTGTATGCCTGTGGTTACGAAAAGCCAGCACTAATCCTCTTATTTCCTTTTCTGTTAGCTTTCTGTTTGATCGTAATAACATACAGTACTGGTAGCTTCACACACTTCTCTCACCGCACAAACAAGTTGCCAAGTAGCTTTAGATGAGTCCAATCTGAATTGGCGAATCAGTTCATAGTAGAGCTAATCAGTGGAATTTTGCTTATTTGGTAAACTGTGTAGAGAAAAAATGGAGCTGCTGCTAGGAAAAAATGACAGCAATTTTGGAATCAGCATGCCAGTTTTTGTTTTAATCAGCATAAAAATCTAACTCAATATAATTGTCCTCCAGCATGATCATACTTCTGATTTCTTGAAACTGATTTAACGAGATTTGTGTAATTTGATGAAGCATGGTTATGGATCACTTTGTCCTGTATTCTTTAACTTGAATCAGTCACCTCCAAAATATTATTCCTATGTAGGCGAAGTAGGCTGCTTCCGGACGGTGTAGCCGCAAGTTATAACTTCTTCTTTTGAATATTTTAAAAGCTCATTTAGTTGTCAGCACAATGACTGCAGCAGCTCTATTCTTGTACACTCTAAATTTAGAGGCTATTCTGTCCGAAGCTTAAAATCACTTTCAGAAACTGAGTTTCTGAAACGGATGATTTGGTTCAAAGTATGGTGATAACAGATGCTAATGGTTTCAATGTGGTGAGTGACTCAGCATTCTATCAGGGTACCCTCGATCAACCAAGAAGCCCGGGCGGTGTTGTTTGACATAACGATGGTTTCATAAGAAGCCCGCACACATATTACCATAGCGGGATGTCAACAGCCTGCAGGAAGCCATTCAGACCACACACGGGCAGCCAGCAGGTTTGACTGACCTTTACTCTCTGCTAGTTTCAGAGGCGACACATGCATGATCTCTCGTGGTGCTTTGGGATGCAAGTTGTGGAATTTTCCTTCTCAATAAGATGGCTTATCTCATTGACCCACATCGCTTGCTATTTACACAAACACAACCCGACACTTCTGGATATGCGACAAAAAGCCTGTAACTGTGATTACTGAGTATCTGGCGCTTCCCCTTTTAGTGAGTCTGTGCTCATGTGAGTGTGTGTCATTGGTCAGATATCCGGGATAAATGTCTTCTCTCTCAGGTGTCAGTTAACTTGAGTTTAATGTTTCACCACTGAGGTGGTGAGAGCTAATGCCTGATATTAATACTGGCTACTCAGCTTTCCGAAGAAATTCAATTCTGTAAGCATATGCTGTCTCATGCTTTTAGTCCATTTGAAGAAGAATACAGTACATCGATTAAACAATAATAGCAAACCGCGACAGAGTTGACAGGCGTTTGTAACAGGACTTTCGCTTGATGTGTAGCTACAAGCAGAACACGGGTTTGAGGAAAGAAATTCAATAAAAAGAAGGACGGTGTCACTCATACTTGGTGTTTTAATTATGTCCAACCATTTTTATTCATGAAAGACTTTTGGAACGAATTGTTTTTCCTACAAACAGTGGCGCCTTGAGATACGAGTTTGATTCATTCTGTGACCACATCATGAGGTTTTTTAAAAAATATATCAATAAAATCAACACTAAAATATTGAACTCTGACAAAACAGACAGGAATGACATGAATACATAGAACTTAAAAATAAAACAGTTTTTGCCACATTTTTTTTGTTGCTCCATTTCAGTGCATACGTTGCTGCACCTCCTGGTGTGCGCATCTTGGCCACCTGGGGGCAGTATAACCAAACATTACATGGTGACATCACAACAACTCTGTAAGCCAAAGTACCAAGTACCAAATATCAGTAGTTATTCACCAAGGATAAAGAATATCTTTCTGCGAGTATTGTTATCTGTGTTCATGTGCTGCTCCAACATTTGTTTTCAAACATCCATTGCTAAAAGAACACTGCAGCAGTCTATGGCATTTTAAATGGTTTGTTAGCATTCACTAGTGGCTTTATGCAGTATACATGTATGCAACATCTATTCCTGACATGACCACACGCCTGAAATGGCCAAAAAGCCCCTCGGATGTCATCCCACTGCACAGCTAACCCTAACAAATCACTTGAGCTGTCTTGCCGTCAATCTGTTTCATGGCCGATATGTTGCAGACCTTATTTTCTTTTCCACATCCCTTTAACTCGCCACTGGCATCATCCTCCCTCTCATTGCCTCTTTCTCACTCTAGTCCAGGGCTGTCAAACTCATTTTAGTTCATCCCAATTTGATCTCAAGTGGCCCGGATCAGTAACTTTGTGGCCAAATAAGTTACAAATAATGAAAATGCCAAAGCCACCCCCCACCCCCTTTTTTTAGGGGGGGGGGGTATGAAAATAATTACAATTCGGGAAAAAAGTCATATTTAATATTATGTTGCAATCACCTGAGCAATCTGAAAAGCTTCAATAAAATCGAATGCAATTTCAATAATGTTAGGTGTTTTGTTGTGTTGTTTTGTGCAACTTACTGGTCACATTGGAGCAATACACTGTAATAAAATGAATGAATGATATGATGATTGATAAATCAATAACATAAATGACCACATCCATCTGGAAATCATGTTAGCTTAAACACCATACAAGCTATAGTGAGAACTTTGCAGAAAGCGGATGCAGCTGTAAATTTTAAAATACAAATACAAGTTGTGGCAGTGCGCTCATGGGTCATATAACTAAACCAACCTGTTTTGAAGTTAAACTGTTGGCTGATATTTTGCAATATCCAATCTCTTCAAATATTTCTTCAGGTTGTATTCATTTTCTAGATTATTCACAGTGCACAAGTGGCACAACACAGACTTACTTTTCTCCTGAAACTTGTCATCATTTTGCCTTCACAATTCAGTATCAGGCATCAAATCCTGAGTAACAGCCAATTTTCCGATCCGCTTTTTCCTCACAAGGACCGCGCGGCGTGTTTGTTTGTTTGTTTGTTTGTTTGTTTATTGAACATAAAACATATATACAGTAATAATTTGACAGAAAATAAGGTAGATAAAAAAAGAAAGAAATCAATCTTCATACAACACAGTTATTATGTTCAAGGGAGTAGGAAGAAGTAAAAAACTTATCTAGTCCTACCCCGTTATGTGATTGTATCTAATAAATCATTTTTATATCAATCAGAAAAGAAAAAAGTAAGAAGAAAGAAGTCTCCATTAAGGCTCATACTTTACCCTTAACCGTGATATTTTTACAACTTTTGGTTTGTATCGGGATTATATACTTCCACACCCTGACACTCTTGTGTCAATTTTCTCTTGTATTCATAATGGATATTTATATACCTTTCTCTATTTATCAACTTAGTTCTGATTTATCATTATATTTAATGTTTTGAATTTATCATTTTAACTCTGATTGATGTAGGTTGTTTGTACAATTTTTTTGAATTTTTTTGAATTATTTTTTTGAATTTTTTTGGGATAGTGCTGGAGCCTATCCCAGCCGTCTTCGGTCAGTCTGCTGGGCACGCCCTGAACTGGTTGCTAGCCAATCGCAGGGCACACAGAGACAAAAAAACCAACCACACCTAGGGACAATTTACGGTCTTCGGTTAACCTACCATGCATGTTTTTGGAATGTGGGAGGAAACCGGAGTACCTGGCGAAAACCCGCACAGGTACGGCGAGAACATGAAAACTCCACGCAGGAAGACCGTGACCTGCAATCGAACCCTGCACCTCTGCACTGTGAGATGGATGTGCTAACCAGTCGACCACCATGCCACCTAACAGCCAATTTCAGAACTTTATTTACTGTAAATGGTCATTGCTGCCTCCTCCAGTGGACAAAAATAGCAATGACAGTTCATTTCATTGAAAAATTGCAGTTAATGTGTTTAATCCCTGCGGGCCAGATTGGATTGGCTGGTGGGCCGTTTGTGGCGCGCGCGCGCTGTACCCCTGCTCTGATCCCTGTTCGTGCATTGTTTAAAATGTTCTAAGTGGACTGTAGTCTAAACTTTGGGCTTTTGTAGCTTAAACTTTGGGCTTTTCAGCATCCAAAGCCCTGTATCACAAACAGACATGCACATCTGCATGTTGTGTTGCACATCTCAGCACCTGTAGAGGTTTTAACATCACAGATCTTCAAGACAGAGCACCCCCTCCACACACACACACACACACACATATTTACTAATGTACTCCACTCTGGAGGAGGCAGCCCTGCCTGCTACAACGTGATTCATTAATCAGATGGATTCAGAAGGGGGCTCTGGGGTGGGTGTGGGGCAGCAGGCAAAGATGAGAAAGCTCCCAGTGCATTCAGGGTAATATCGATCTCTGATCTCCTCATCTCAGAAACGGAAATGTATACTCACTTGGCTAACAGTCAATACACTGACCGCAATGCACTCCATTTTCTGACAACCAGATTGCTAAAAAGCTTATGCTAAAACAACAGTTTGACTTGCACTGAAAACTTTTACATATTGCCTTTTGAAGGTATCGTCCATGAGAATGTGAAGATGGGCTCAGATGGCGAGAGCGACCAGGCTTCCGGAACATCTTCCGATGAGGTCCAGAGTCCTGTAAGAGTCCGTATGAGAAACAACCACCATCGACGCATCTCAAATGAGGTACAGGAAATCCGGTGTTATAGACGACGAGTGGATCTGGCACATGCCTGGTGAATGCCTGAAGTGCTTGCATAGAGTTAATGATTTCAGGACACTGCCCTGTTTTTGTGAGCAATTGTAAAATACAGTGACGAAAAACTAATGTTGTGTGATTGGAGGGTAAAAGCTACACATACTCGTAAGAGGTTATCAAGTGAATATACTGTAGTCATTATAACCCTCTCAGATTATTATTTTTTTTGAAAAACATTTCAAAATGAGACTTTTCTTGAAGGAAAACCTGGGAAAATGACAAATATGGCTTCATTTTCAATGGCTCACCTGCTCCCACTGCTTCCATTGGGAGTCAGCGATGGGCTTCCTCTTCACGCCGGATTACATCTTGGTTGTAGGATGGACGAGTTTCACCACCAAACAGATGTGCACCCCCACTGTGTTAGTACATAAAACAGACTATTTAATGGCTGTCTGTACCAAAACCCACATTGCCATCAAACCCCAAGTGGAATCACAAAGTAGATAAGCGCCATCTGCCATCCTGCTCATCACTGCTGCCCAAAGCGGTTAAATTTATTTTGATTGTGAACATACACATGCAATGACAACAATACATTTACATAAAAGGGGTGTATGTAAACCTATTTGAATAAAGATTTGCATATTTACAGATGGTTAGATGGTTGGTGGTTGGTACAGACAGCGGCGGCCTAGTGGTCTTGTTTGTTTGTTTGTTTGTTTGTTTATTGAACATAAAACATATATACAGTAATAATTTGACAGAAAATAAGGTAGATAAAAAAAAGTAAAAAGAAAGAAATCAATCTTCATTCAACACAGTTATTATGTTCAAGGGAGTAGGAAGAAGTAAAAAACTTATCTAGTCCTACCCCGTTATGTGATTATATCTAATAAATCATTTTTATATCAATCAGAAAAGAAAAAAGTAAGAAGAAAGAAGTCTCCATTAAGGCTCATACTTTACCCTTAACCGTGATATTTTTACAACTTTTGGTTTGTATCGGGATTATATACTTCCACACCCTGACACTCTTGTGTCAATTTTCTCTTGTATTCATAATGGATATTTATATACCTTTCTCTATTTATCAACTTAGTTCTGATTTATCATTATATTTAATGTTTTGAATTTATCATTTTAACTCTGATTGATGTAGGTTGTTTGTACTATTTATTTGAATTTGTTTTTGAACTCAGCAAGCGATTTACTCATTTTCAGGTCCGTTTCGAGATTATTCCACAGATTAACACCTTTGATAGATACACTTCTTTGCTTGATGTTTGTTCTTGTTTTGAGTTTTTTGAATAAGTTGGTACCTCTTAAATCATAGCTGCTTTCTCGAATTTCGAAAAACTTCTGAATGTTTTGGCAGAGCAGGTTATTGTGTGCTTTGTACATTAATTGGGCGGTTTTAAAGTCAACCAGGTCATAAAATGTCATCGTATTTAATTTGATAAATAGTGGATTTGTGGGTTCCGTATATTTTGATCTATTAATAATTCGAATTGCTTTTTTTTGTAGGTTGAGAATAGGGAGTGTGTTTGTTTTGCAGGCATTTCCCCATATTTCCACACAGTAGGTCATATATGGTAATAATAATGAAGTGTATAATGTGTACAAAGATCTCTTATTTAGCACTTCCTTGGTTTTGTAGAGGATCCCTACGGTTTTGGCTATTTTTCTTTTTACGTTATCGATATGTGGCTTCCAACATAGTTTTGAGTCTATTACTAATCCGAGAAACTTGGTTTCATACACTCTTTCTATCTCAATTGAGTTTACCATAATTTTAGCTTGGTGTTTGATTGGTCTTGTGCCAAAAACAATTAACTTCGATTTTTTCAGGTTAAGTGACAATTTATTTCTGTCGAACCAGTTTTTTAATTTGTTTAATTCATTTTCTACGGTTGTCAGGAGCTGTTTCAGATTTATTCCAGAACAGTAGAAAGTTGTATCATCAGCAAATAGGACACATTTAAATTGTTTTGAGACCTTGCAGATATCATTTATATATAAGATGAATAGTTTTGGACCAAGCACTGACCCCTGAGGAACTCCGTGAGTGATTTTCAGTTGATTCGTTTTTTTATTGTTGAGTTGCACGTACTGATATCTGTTTTCTAAATAACTTTTTATCCATTTATAAGCTACACCTCTAATGCCATATCTTTCTAGTTTTTTCAATAATATACTGTGATCTATTGTGTCAAAAGCTTTTTTTAGATCTAGGAAAACCCCAACAGTAAATTCTTTGTTGTCTATATTAGTGGCTATTGCTTCCACAAACTCCATAACTGCCATTGAGGTGGTCCGTTTTTCCCTGAAGCCATATTGATTCTCACTTAACAGCGCATGCTTTTGTATAAAGCTATCAAGTCTGCGAGAAAATAGTTTTTCTAATATTTTTGAAAATTGTGGTAGTAGTGATATTGGTCTATAATTTGTAAACCAATGTCTTTCTCCACTTTTATAGATTGGAATAACTTTAGCAATTTTCATTTTTGATGGAAAGATACCAGCTTTGAATGACAGGTTGCATATGTGCGTGAAAGGTCGCACTACATATTCTATAATCTGCTTTATTATTGTCATATCAATATTAAAGCAATCAGTTGACTTTTTATTTTTTAAAGTTTTTATAATATTTGATACTTCTTCTTGTTTTACAGCAGTAAGGAACATCGTGGAGGAGTTTTTTTCTACATATCTATCTATTTCAAACAAGTTTGTTGGATCAGGAATTTGTTTTGCTAGGTTACTGCCGATGTTGACAAAATACTCATTAAATTCAGTTGCTATTTCTGCAGTTTTTTCCAAAATAGTATTTTTGCGTTTGATAAAATACTCTGGATAATCCATTTTTTTAGGACTATTTCTGATTACTTGGTTAAGTATCTTCCATATTTCTTGTGTGTTACTTTTATTCTGCTCTAATAGTGCATGATAATGATCTCTTTTCCTGGTTCTTATAATATTTACTAGTTTATTTTTATAGGTCTTATATTTTTTTCTGCTTCTTCAGTTCTCAATTTTAAAAACAATTTATATAAATAGTTTTTCTTTTTACATGCGTTTTCTATGCCTTTCGTTATCCATGGCTTACTTGGGTCTTTATACTTTTTGGAGACTAGTTAATGGAAAATGTTTATCATATAAGGAGATTATGGTAGACTAAAATACTTCAAACGCTGTATTTGGGTCTTCGTTTGAGTAGACCTCGGTCCAGTTTTGTTTAGGTCTTGCTTAAAGGCGTCGGTGGAGCGTTGGGTTCTTAGTCTTATTTCTGTTATGTGAGTTGTTGACTTAGCTTTTCTATCAAAATAATTATGAAAAACTGCAAAAACAGGTAGGTGGTCACTTATGTCATTAATGAGAAGTCCACTTTCCATTTTATGATCAATCTTATTTATAAATATGTTATCTATTAATGTGGCCGTGTCAACTGTTATTCTGCTAGGTTTCATTATCACTGGGAAAAAGCTGTTGCTGTACATAGTATTTATGAAGTCGGTTGTTTTTTTTGTGTCCATTTGGGTTTAATAAGTCAATGTTAAAGTCACCACATATTATTCGTGTTTTCTTATCGTTGTTGTAACTGAGCATATCTGTTAGTTTTTTATTGAATGTGTCAACACATGATCCTGGTGTCCTATAGATGCAACCTATGATGATATTTGATGCCTTTTTATTATGTATTTCAATGGTTAGACATTCCATTAGGTTTTCTATTGTGTTTGTCAATCTCTCGATTTTACTGCATTTAAATGCTTTGTCTACATATATTGCAACCCCCCCTCCTTTTTTGTTTTCCCTATTAGTTGCAAACATTTCATAACCTTCTATTTCCATTTCAGTTGTTTTATCTTCATCAAGCCAAGTTTCTGATATGGCAATTATTTTAAATTTATTGAATTTAGTCAGGTATTCTTTGATTTTTGTGAAGTTTTTATAGAGACTTCTACTGTTTAAGTGTATTACTGAAAGTGCATTTTCCAATTTTATTTTAGTGTTGAATTGTTCATCCAGGTAATAGTCAGAGTTTGTTACCCTTTGTTTGTTCTGGAAGAAGTTGTTGTCTGGGTCCAAATTGTTCTCGGGATCGAATGGCTTATAGTCAATATCTTCAAAGGGTTGGAAGTCCATGTTTTTGGGATGTGAATTTCCCGCTCCCACGCGGTCGTCGCTGGCTCCCTCGCGGTCGTCGTTGGTTCCCTCGCTGTCGTCGCTCGCTCTCTCGCCGTCATCACTGGCTCCCTCGCGGTTGCTGGCTGGACGTCTCCTGGGTCCCTCTTGGTCGCTGGCTCCCTTGCGGTCGTCGCCGACTCCCTCACGCTCGCTGGCTGGCTGCCTCCCGGCTCTCTCACGCGCGCTGGCTGGTTGTCTCCCGGCTCCCTCAGGCTCGCTGTCTCCCGGCTCCCTCGCGGTCACTGGCTCCCCTGCAGTCGTCGCTGGTTTCCTCTCGGTCGTCTCTGGCTCCCTTGCGGTCGTCGCTGGCTCCCTCGCGGTGGTCGCTGGCTGGTTGTCTCCCGGCTTCCTCGCGGTCGCTGGCTTCCCTGCAGTCGTCGCTGGCTTCCTCGCGGTCATCACTGGCTCCCTCACGGTCGGTCGTCGCTGGCTCCCTCGCGGTCGGTCGGTCTTGAAAAAGTTATTGTCCGGGTCCAAGTTGTTCTCAGGGTCAAATGTCTTGTGGTCAGTAGGGTTGGAAGCCATCAAAGGGTTGGAAGGGTCATCAAAGGGTTCGAAGTCCATGTTTTTTGGTATGTGAATTTCCTGCTTCAGTAGGGTCAGAGTTTTTATCTTCGGGTGGTGAATAATTCTCAGTATGCTGCTTGATGGTGTTGAACTCGAGCCTGTTGTGTTGGAGTACTGGTGCGGGGGTGGACGATAAGTTTGTCATGTCTTAAGTAGGCAGTTTCCCCTCTGTCACGTGCAGCTTTTAATTTTGGGAGGAGCTCTTTTCTTTTTTGTCGTACGGCATCTGTAAAGTCTTCGTTGATGTAGATGTTGGAGCCTTTTAAGTATTTTGCTTTTTGTAGGATCCTTGATCTGTCCTTGTATTTGAGAAATTTCACCACAACTGGCCTCGGTCGAGGTCTTCCAGGTTCTTGTCTTCCTGTGCAGTGACTGGTTATAGCACGTCAGCCTCACAGTGCAGAGGTGCACGGTTTGATTCTGGCTCCGGCCTTCCTGTGTGGACTTTGCATGTTCTCCTCGTGCCTGCGTGGGTTTTCTCCAGGTGCTCCGGTTTCCTCCCACATTCCAAAAACAAGCATGACAGATTAATGGAACACTCCAAATTGTCCCTAGATGTGATTGTGAGTGCAAATGGTTGTTCGCCTACGTGTGCCCTGCGATTGACTGGCAACCAGTTCAGGGTGTACCCCGCCTACTGCCCGAAGTCAGCTGGGATAGGCTCCAGCATGCCCCACAACCCTTGTGCGGAAAATGTGTCTCGAAATGTTTTTAAGAATAAAGTGGGGGATCGTTGAATGTGAAATTTGCAAATTCTCCCTCTGCTTGCCTGCTTTGTTCGGGTACTCCTGCTTCCTCCCACATTTGAAAAACATAGCTCCTCAGTGAAGTCCCAATTGTCCGTATATGAGTGTTTGTGTTTGTTTTCCATAAATCAAGTTCAGTTGAGCTGTCTATATGTGCTGGTGTCTCACCTGCAACCCTAATGAGGACCAGCAGTATAGAGAATAGAAGCTGCGGTTGCAGTTTGCGATGGTCTGCAACAACGTAATGTTGGTTGAAAAATGTTTTACTTGGTTTTTTTTTTGTTTTTTTTAAATCAGAGATGCAAGCAAGTTATGTTAGATTATTTTTTTTGGCCCTGATTCTGAATCTGCCCTGTTTTTTTCATGAGTACATCCTGTTCATAATAATAATTAAAAAAATAAAATAATAGCAACAAATTTGTAATTTACAAATTAAAAGACAGCTGGAATGTTTTTCTTAAACGTCATAGATAGCTATGACACACATTACAACACATGGTAAAATCCGTATTGTGTAAGTTTTATAGGTCGAACTGAAAAACAAAAAAATGAATATGTCAGAAACTTGGAAAAAAAAGACATTTTTGAAATTTGCATCAACAATACATTGAGGGGCACATAAAGCCATCTCTGATTACAATTTGCAGTTGACCAGTATAATGTGAGATGTTTCTGCCTTGCCCAAACAAAGTCGACAGGATAGAATTGGATAAAATGTATGAATTAAAATGAGGAATTAAGATTTGTGATTAACTAATGGGTCAAAGCCCAACCCTTGATTGAAGAGATGTTTTATGTAGCGGCATTTTTTATATGGGCCTTGTGTTTGGATTGGGGCTAGTGTTGAGTATATGATGCCATGTTTTAGACACACAGAGTGCAACAACATAACACACACAGGATTTTTTTTCTTGATCATGCTGAGCCATCTCAGCTGTAAGTGAAAGTATACCTGTTGGCTGTAGACAGAATTAGGCGCCTTGCTTTGCCATTTCTCTGTTTGTGCAAACGTCGTGTGGTCAGACCGTGCGTCTCGGTGTGCCTATGAAAAGAAGCTGGAGAGTGATGAGCCCAGCAGTATTGTGGGAAATGCCTCTGGACGCACATGCCGCTGCTGCCTTGCCTTCTGTGAACAGTGGAAAAGACTAATTTAGACCATGTTTACCAGAGAGAGCAAGAGGAGGAGGGCTGCAGAGAGGGAGAAAAAAAACAAAACGCTTAGGGCAGGAAATAGTTAGGAAAATAGGAATGAATTGTGAATTAACAATTCGGAGAAAGGCAGAACGGCATGCGAAGCAGTTGACCCAACGAACCATGGGATGCAGCAAGGGATAAGGCGAGATGAGGGCCAAGATGGCAACAAGAGACGAAGAAAAACAATGTCCGCTCTCACTTTGCCCCTTCCATTCCCCCATCCCCCAATGTGCCTTCCTCCTCTCAGGAATCTGTCCATTCCTCTCTCCTCTCCTCTCCTCCTACTGGCTCCCTCCCTTGCCTCCTCTTTTTGTCCTGACCACCCCCTCCCTCCTCCCCACCCCCTCCCTCCTCCCCACCCCCTCTCTCGCTGAGCATGTGGATGGCACAGCAGTCTCGCTCACTCTGTGCGTGCAGTCATGTGGCACCAGCGAGATGTGCAAGGGGCAACACGCGCGTGTGTGAGTGCATTATAGAAAGACACGTTTAAGGAGGACAATGAGGGAGCTACTGGAGCTGTTCTGCATCGTGAGTATGGGGGCAAGCATGATCACGAGGGGATCTTTCATCACTCACTAGCAGTGAGTAAAAGGGGCATGAGCGCTGTTCTTTGTGAGCCAGTGTCCATTTTTACTCTTCTTGGGAGAATGTGTGCCTTTATTTGCTGCAATTCAAAGCACTATGTGACATTTCAAGGGTATTTCCGCAGAGGCTTATATCACAGTCATGTGTTTGTTGTGTTTACGCTTCGTGTTTTGCTTCTTTTAAACCGTGAATGACTCAGGTCAAAGCCTGTCAGCGGATGCGTTTATGGCTCATTTGTTCCTTCTGCGTTCGGGTTTAGTCTGTAGAAGATTGCCTGATGTTGTCGCAACATGGGAGTCCGTTTGCTACTGTGGTGGTTGTGCCCTGCTTGTAATTATGCTAGCCAGTAAGCAAAAGCTACAAACCCCTTTGCGCTTTCATCTTCGTGCACACACAGACAACAACTGTGGGACTATGCCACCCAGCCAGCCCTGCTGCCATGGAAACGTGTGATCAGCACCTAACCAGTTCACACATCCTACATGTATACCACATAGGAGTTGTACATAATGGAAAAATGGTTTCATGCAGAATTGCCAAGATTTTCGTTTCCAAGTTGACGCACTTATTTGGTTAAAATATTCTCCGGAGATATGCTCTAGAATGGCATATGTAAACACAACGCAAAGAAACATTTCAGGTATAGCTGAGCCATTTGAACGCTCATTCAGAATGGTTCATCCAAAGTGATCACATTTGGTAATCAGATTTTAACACAACAGAAGCCTGCTTCACTTAGAAGAAGAAAAAAAGTGATGGTGAGAGGAAACCCGCAGAGACCAGACAGATGTGTTCCAGATGACGTCTGGAACTTTGTCACTCCGCCAGAAGCGTAGTTGGAAAATTGATCTCAAACTTTTATGACGACGCATGAATGCCATTCACATTCGTAATGATGATGGTATCCGTGGCACTGATTTTGTTGAACTGCCGCAAATCGAGGGTGAGCACTAGATATAGTTTTCGTATCAATTCGAGATAATGAAATGGATCAAAGGGATCTGAAATTGTAGAAAGCCTCCAACAACCAGAATGCACTGGGCCTGGAGCCTTCCAAGGCCGCTTTGAGGCCACTCTACTCAGCTGTCGCTTTCACTTCGCTGGCTTTGATGACAACGTTAGCGAGCAGTAAGGCACCCCAGCCAAATGCGTGCTTGCAAACAATGCCAACATACAATGCGTGTTGATGTGAATTATCAACAGTATGACATCATTTGGAGACAGCGTAGAGACAGGTTGTCCGGTATATACTATCCTGAAATGGTTATGCATTTTCTATTTTCTAAATGTCATAATTTCTCTTGTACGATGGTGCCGTAAGATACAAGTGACTTGACTTCAATATTTTTCGAGATGCGAGTTTCGGTCATTTGTTTTGCTTTGACTTGCCAAAGCAATGCTGTCAATGTTGTTTATTTTAAACAATCATGTTGTTTGGTCTCATGAAAGTCTGTTTAGCTCAATGGTAACAAACAATTAAATCGCCATTGAGAGGATAACAAATGCCATATTTGTTGCCCTTTAAGTAATGGATATTGAACACAAATGGTGGCGCAACACATCCAGTATATATCAGTGGTGATTGCTCTGAAACCGCAATTGAATCTCAGCTTCCCCTAAAAGCCACACCCCCTCAATGAGGAAAAAAAAGTGGCGAAATGTGTACTGCTGGCTGTACATTTCATTGACTAAATATGCGCTAGAATACCTTTTGTTCAGAATCAGCTACTTGTCACAGGTAAGTGACACGACTTCCTTCTTGTCCACACCCATAGCTCTTTTACACAGTCACACGCTGAGCATCTCCTGCTTTGAAGAGTGGGTTGTGCCACTGCACGGCTGTACAGTCATTAGATAAATGGTGGGCTTTATTTCGCTCATCGGAGGCTCATCATCTCTGGGGTTCTATGGGGCAGTGAGCTGGCCCGAATGCTCTGATTCTTGCATGATGATTAGATGATCTGTCTGAGGTGGAGCCAAAATACCCCTCATTTGAATGACCAGCAGATGCCACTGGTATATACAGCGAATATAACATTGCTCACAGGTATGTATTCTTCGTCCTTCGTGAATAAATGGCTACGATTACTGCATCTTACTGAGTTATTTGTTAAACCAAGATGGCCAATGTGCACACACCAAAAGGAGCACCGCAGTGATCATTGAAATGAATCAAAAACATGTGTCAGAGACTATCTATGGGAAAATTATATAATTTACTAAAATACTATTGAATTCAGGGACTTGCTGGCAGGGGAGGAAGAGTCTTTCCCTCATCTATAAAAAAAGTATAATGTAATAATGTCAATAATTTCATCATTAAAACCACTGAATTTGCACACGTTCTGTCCCAACACATCAGCGAGAAGGGAAGAGAGGCTGCTTGAAGTATTGTGCCTTAAGCGACTACGCACGCATTCATTGAGGCAGTTACTGGAACATGCTATTTCTTTTCATATTGCGAATATACAGTACATGTTTTATCACACTTGTACTCCACATGCTGACATTCAACAGTCTGTCTAAGATATTTAGTGAATGTGTGTGACATATATTCGTCTTGCTGATTGGCCAGAAAAGTGAGTGAAAGTGCATAGTGGAGCCCAGAAAGTACAGTGTCGCTGCCAGCAGGTGGCAGTGCTGAGCTCCATTGGCACAATGCGTAGAAAAAGTGTGACACTCGTCGCACAGCGATATATAACCACTAGACGATGCCTTGTGTGGTTGCGGACCCGTAGACCAAGCCGGCCAACCTCTTCATAATGTAACTCGCTGAATTCTTTCCAGATTGACATGCATTGATTTGTCAGAAACGTCAGTCATGCAGTTATGATGCAGACACCTCGGGCGTTCATAACATTAAATGTAAAGGTATGACCAATTGATATAGGGGGGAAAAAAACTGACTGAACTTGACTTTAACTATTTTGTTTTTCTTTCTATCACATTGTTGAACAGTGTGGAACTGATTGAAGAATATGTAAATGCATCGATTAAGGTCAGATGCGAAAAATATTCTCTTTTCGGTTCATGTATGACATCAGAGGAGTCAGTGCCCCTCCAGTCATGAATGTCACCGCATGTCATGGATTTAATTATGTCAATATTGATGAGCGCAAGCGTTACTAAAAACACTTTTCAAACAGATTGGTTCTTTTTTGGGGAGCCTGCAACCATTTAATGGCATTTGCATTCATTTCATGGAGAAAGATGATTCGCAATAAATAGGTTTTCAGTTACAAGCGTGGTCACGGGCTTTCATACAATGGTTAAATTGTTGTTGATTTTTCTCCAAATGCGTTTTGGATAACAGATGGATGGACAACATTCCATCTTATTTTTTCAAAGAGCTGCTGTTTTATGGCAGCCTTAACCCTAACAAGCCATAAACTCAGAAGTCACAAGCAACTTAAAATATTTTGTTTACTGTATGTTGATCGTTCTCTGCTACACTCACAAAATGCTGTCTGTCTTGTCTTCTCTGTGTTTCAGGACATAAACAAACGTCTGTCTCTCCCAGCTGATATCCGGCTACCGGAGGGCTACTTAGAGAAGTTTGCCATGAACAGCCCGCCCTTTGACAAGCCCATGAGCCGCAGGCTACGACGCGCTTCATTGGTCAGTGTGAGCGTGTGTATGTGTGCGTGCGCTTGCTTCTGTACGTGCGTGTGCCAAGCAGCTGCATATTATTTGGGTCTGCTGTGCATGTCTGCTCAGCCGCATCCGTGACCAAATGTTGATTGATTTACTTTTCTTATCAGGCTCTGTGTACGACTGAAATGGCTGATCCACTGCAAATACACTGAACATACACTCAATTTGAATGGCCGCGGAGTTATGGATTACAGTTAACAATGGCTCAGTAGGGAATGAATGAGTGTTACGTATCCACGGCCAAGAGCATTGTGGGTAAGAATGGGGAGGAAGTGGGTTGGGGAGGAGGTGTTTGCTTTGCAGAGACAGAGAGGTGGAGGATGGGGAAAGATTGGAAAATATTCATGAATATGCAGAACTGTCTCTTTATGCCTCATTGTGCAGCTACTGAATTAATGCTGCTCTTTCACGCGCTCTTTTTTGTCACCGTTGGAGACACAGTCCTTCCTTCCATTCATTCACATTTGAGTGGAATCATCTCTCCGCTCATGGTCCTGATTTACATTTTACATAACACATTTTACCAACAGCCTTGATATTCTCTGACAAAGTATAAAGGTTTGGTGCTGCATCATCCATTCTGCCGTCATTGACAAGTCCAGCGGCTTGCCGCCGGCTCCATCCTTGAAGCTCTTTACTGACAGCTATTTTGCTGGAGCCTCACTGAGATGAAAGGAAAGGATCTTTGAAGTGAGTTTTGCAAGGAAGCCAAGAGGTTTACCGTGGATAAGAAGAAGGTGGCTCGCTGATGCACCTACGAGACGTTTAACAACGTCAAAGACATGCGTTTTTGAACGACTTTGACTTATTTCAGGCTGCTGTTTATACGCGATGTACTGGAGGATCAATTATTCAGCGCAGGATGAAACACCAGGACGCCTTCAAGGGAGGAAGGACGATAGATGCAAAGATGCAGAGAGGGATGAAAGCAGACTTCATTAAAGGCAGTTTGCGGTGTGCTAGCAAGATTTGAATTTAAGATCACCTCACAAATGCCCCCTACATTGGTAGCATGACTTATTCGTAATGGAGTGTTATTAAAAACACTGAATGTTTGAAAAATTAATTATTGAAATGTGGACTCAATTAAAAAAAACACAAAGCCGTGATGAACTTCACTGTCAAGTCGAAAGCTTGCTAATTCTGTGCAATATGAAACAGGGATGAGCCTTACTATAAAACAAAAGAAAACATAACATGATTAGATTAACATAAGAGCAAAAATGCGAACTAATAGGCTGGCACAAGGAACAGGGCTGACGAAAACCAGTGGAAATAAAAACCCAATGAGCAGACAAAAATGTGACAAAAAAATGAAACAAACCAAATCTTATCAAAACAAAGTCAGCAAAAGCACAAATGATAACACACTGGCATTCCTTTCTTTAGAGGCAGAATTTATTTATTTTATACAGCTCATACGGATCACATTAAAAATGAGTTAGTGTGCTTGCCTAGTCACATTTGTGATCGGTAAATGTAAGCCAAGAAATGGCAAGCACACAAATGGTAATGGCCCATGGACTTTTGAGTGTGCTTGTCCTTTGTGACCAAAACCAGCAGCATGTGTCAGGTGTCACGTAACACGTGTGTCTGTTTGAAACCGTCATCGGATCTCTCTTCACTGTACCGGTAATTCAAGCAAAGGTGGTTGCTATCAGATTTCTTGGATGCTTGTTGCCTTTCATAATCAATTATTTACAATACAATAGGCTGGTGAAGAATGTGAGCAGGACTGGTCGAGAAAGGAAGGTGTCGATTGTTTTTATTTATTTGTTTCTTTATTATCTCAAACCACAAAGCTGATAACCTCTCATAGCCACTTTTTTTTATCAATGTAAGTGCGCCACCCTTCTTAATAATCACCTCTTTTCTTGGCAAGTACTGTTCATCGAAAACTCTCTTTCCCCATTTCACTTCATCAGCTGCACACAGAAAAGGGCTATTTACTGCATAAATGAAGGCACAGTGTGGTAATGGGCTCTCTTCCCGGCACACACTACATTTCATTGTTTCGCTCGGATTTATGTTGCTTCTGTTTTGCTAAAATGTGCTGGGCCCCCACCAGAGCATTGGAGGTGAAATGAACTTGTCAGACGCACACACATACCCGCACAAATAGATGTGCACTGAAATACAGAAAATGGTAATGAATGTACTTGAGATTGGAGAACAGCCCGCATCGGCTCGGGTTGGATGAGCCACAGCAGACAGAAATGGACAAGCAGCAGGATGTTGCTTCCTACTGTGTGCCGCAGCTGGAGTAGGCCTGCGTTGGCAGTAATGTACGGTGTACAGTACATACACATGTGAAGTTAGTTGTCTTACAGACACACCTTTGATGAGATCATATTTCATCAGCCCACTTTCTCACTGCAGAGCCCTCCCCTTGCCATGGCATTTATATTGGCATCGGTAGTGAGAGTTGTGTCAGTTTTGGAGGATCCAAGTGATAAAAACTTGCTTGAAACATCCTTGAGAGAGACTGACAGATGAGGGGAAGTGACAGTGAGTGGGATAAACACTGGCAGGCCCGTGGGTACCACAGCATGACATAGCTGCAGCCGTCTATTATTCATGAACTCCAGACCAGAGGACACGCATGATACTGTCATGTCTTTATTATCTTCATTTGGACGTAATGAATTAATCCATTTCCTTATACTGATAAATGCTATGTACTGTATTACTATAGCATCTGGATGCTCTACTCTTTGACCAGTTTTTCATGGCCTGTGTTTACAATTAGAAAATTGTGTTTTCTCCACTTAATCATTCATCCTTTTAATGCAATCAAATATCCATTGCTTGAAAGGTTTTTACACCAGGACTATCAACGCTATGGTTTTGGCACAGTTCCGCATTTCCAAACAGAAGCCTGATGTCAGGCACCCCAAAAGCTTAAACGTGTACGAGTAGATGAGACGCATGCTCTAGGTCAGCTGCTTATGGGGCAAGAATATTTGAGTTGCCTCAGGCGCTGGCAACCAACAGTGCAGCATTGATGTTAGTATTTGTGTCTTGAAATGTGTCAGCTTACGCTCAGGTTGAAGAGGCCATTAACACACTGAGAGTGTTGGAGAAATCAAGATGATGCTGCAGCACAGACATACAGTACATAACACAAGCAGCATAGCTGTTGGAGCGATGCTAGCCTGCTTCCTTGCTACTGTCAGGGAGGTCTTGAGCAAGGCATCAAATGAGTTCCAAATTGTATCATAAATTAAAAAAAAATAGTTACCACCACACTAACAATGTGGAAGACAACATTTGTGTTTTTTGGCAGACTGGGTCCAGGACTGCAGGATTTACAGGAAATACACCTGCCTCAACTTAAACACTGAAATGTATCTCATAAAAATGACATAATTTGCTAAGGGCAATTTAATCTTCCACAATTTTCAGGTGTTCCAAAACAGACAGTCTGTAGTGATCACGGTAAGATTACATGTATTCATTTTCCTAAATGTCTTCTCTTTTAGTCTGAAATCGGCTTTGGGAAACTTGAGACCTACATCAAACTGGACAAATTAGGGGAGGTGAGATGAGCCAGTTGCCCAAAATTGAGCCGTATGAACCTCAATATTCCTTCTTGATATTGAGCGCACTTTTGACTATTTTGCCAGGGAACATATGCTACAGTTTTTAAGGGGCGAAGCAAGCTAACAGACAACTTAGTGGCTCTGAAAGAGATCCGACTGGAGCATGAAGAGGGTGCACCTTGCACAGCCATCAGAGAAGGTTTGACACCGCCGCCAGCCGCTTTGCTTTTTCAGCTGAGTTTGTTATCTGGGTTTGACTGACGCTCTCTTTGTCTCCTCCGTACAGTGTCTCTACTGAAAGACTTGAAGCACGCCAATATTGTCACTCTCCATGACATTATCCACACTGACAAGTGCCTGACACTCGTGTTTGAGTATCTGGTGAGAGTGTGTGCATGTGTGTATGCACTGCACTTGTAGCGTCCGATTACTGTTAGGTGTTTTAAAACTCTAAATGGCAACACTGCATTCTCTCATTCTCTCGTCAGGAAAAAGATCTGAAGCAGTACATGGACGACTGTGGGAGCATAATGAGTGTACACAATGTCAAGGTATATCATTTGATTAGTCAGCACTAAGAATTCTGCTGCTATTGAATGCGATTATATTGCTACCGTCTCCTCTCCAGATTTTCTTATTCCAGCTGTTGAGAGGCCTGGCTTACTGCCATCGAAGGAAGGTTCTACACCGGGACCTTAAACCCCAAAACCTCCTCATCAATGAGAAAGGAGAGCTGAAACTTGCAGACTTTGGTAAAGTCCTGCTTTACTAGAGTGGCAGCGTTAGAAAATCCTCTAATAAGACTTGAATATACTCTGTAAGGTAAACCCCTGGTATTTGATGGGGGAGAAAGAGCCCAAGTAATTGACGCCTCCTAGAAATGTTTATAATTGCCTAATATTAATAGTTTAAAGTGGAAATATACCACAAACCTTCATCACAGAACATACTCTAGTATCGTTCAAGTATCAACTAGCATTGTTGCAAACTGCAAATAGGCTTTTCCTTGGGTAACGACTATCACTTTTAATGCACCTATTCAATTTACTGCCACAATTTTTCCATTTTTTTATTATTTTTTTTAAATAGTGCATTGTTGTACAGCCCGAACATACTGTACTGAAACCCACACTATTGCTCCTAAAAGCCATTGACCCAATATGGCAATCTTGTTAGACAGTTTACTCAGTTCTGCCTTCTGGTGGCGATAATCCATTATGACATATTCTCCAACACATGAGTAAAAATCTCCCTTTTCCATACCATTTAACCTGCTCAGAATCCAAGGGGACTCTAGCCCAACTGACTGATGGAGGCATGGAACACCATGGAATTATTACATCAATCACAAAACATTTACTCCGACACCAGCAGCTTAAGAGTGTTTAAGTCACCTAATATACACAATTGCACAATCTATTTAGAGTATGTCAAAATATGAATGAAATGAAAATGGTCTTGTTCAGAGTCAACAAAGTCACTATTGCCATTATTTTGTGCTCCTCTCCCCTCTTTAAGGTTTGGCCCGTGCCAAGTCTGTCCCCACAAAGACCTACTCAAATGAAGTAGTGACATTATGGTACCGACCTCCAGATGTGCTTCTAGGCTCCACTGAGTACTCTACGCCCATAGACATGTGGTGAGCACACACACACACACACACACACACAGGCTGTAATTCATATTTATGTAAATCTAACGTTTATGGCATTCACATTCCCAATGGAAAAGATGAGAGCAGACTTTTTCAAGAGGTTGTCTCATTCTGTATGCTACTTTCTTATTTTGCTACTGAAAGAAGGGGGGGGGGCAGAGATCACACTGGACTATGTCATTTTGGCACCCAAGGGGGACCTGGATAAATTGACGCCATCAATCAAGTGTGTTGTACTAAATGTGACCTACTCAAAAGTCAAATGCACAATGATATGATTTGAAAACAATGGGCACTATGTAGGACAAAAGCAAAACTGAAAAGCGGTAATAAGCAGGTCCAAAAGTTATGAGTGGAGGAAGTTGTGTTATGCGATAGAAGATTCTCTACTAGAGACACAGGAGCCAAGCTGGAGGTGGCGGCGTTGAATATGTTGAGGTTAGCTTTTGGAATGACCTGACTGTTTAGAAATGAGCTCATCGGAGGGAAAGCCGGGATGGTTTGGAGACAAAGTTCGAGAGCGCATGGACACACTCAGAGGAGAGACAGCAAGTATATTTTCAGATATGATGAGGATGGAGGTGACAGGCAAGAGAGCTCAAGAAGCTTGATAGATGTAGTGAGGGAAGACATGAGGGCAGTTGGTGTTAGAGCAGACAATGCAGAAGATGCACTATGGTGGGAAGCCAGTGTGAATTAAATGTATTCAAATTAGAGCTCGGACACCCAAAGTCCCCATTTGCTCATCACGTTGATGCAAAGCAAAAGACTTTGCCCTTCAATTTGAAACTTCTGCTTACAACTACAGAACTTTTTTTTCTTTTTAGTTTAAAATGATTTACCTTAACTAGAATCCTGAATCACATCGTGGCCAAAGCTAGCATCCCGGTTGGTTATTGTGCCTTTTGATGCTGTAAATAATAAATCCTGGTTGTGGCTGAAGCCGCATGCTCAGCTAGCAAGGAGTGGCCAAGTATGATGACTCCTTCTTACACTTTTTTTGGGAGGTTGGCAAACACTTTTGGTGCATTACCGCCACCTTCTCTAACATGTAACAGTCATATGCTCCTTTAGCATGTGACTTATACTCCAGAGTGAGTTATGTTTTTTTTCTTGTTCACAATGTATTTTTTGACTGGTACAGCTAACACTCCAAAGTGTCTGAAAAATACAGTATATTTATGTGAAAGTGTTGCCTGGTAGTAGTCTAACCTTGTGAGCTCAGGGACACAGGCATGGCTTTTTCCCAGATTATGTAACGATGCAATGTTGCATTATAAGTGACAATCAATAGATGCACGCTGTACACTAAAATCTTATTGTTATGAATTTATTTGTGTGTGGATTATGAAACATTCCATCACTCACCCTTCTTTTGTATGTGTCACTGTGCAGGGGTGTGGGCTGCATCTTTTATGAAATGATAACAGGCAGGCCTCTGTTCCCCGGATCCACTGTGGAGGACGAACTTCACCTCATATTCCGCATCCTCGGTGAGACTTTAGAAGGGGATTCCAGTGCAGGGAAATGTTCATTTTGTTTTCCTCATACCACCATGCTTGATAAGTGGATGGCTTATCTTTCTGTTCCTAACTAAATACATTTTATGCTCCTGTTGACTTGCCGATTAATAAACGAAGGTCTCAATTTGCCCAGGCACCCCGACAGAGGAGACCTGGCCTGGTATCAGCACCAGTGAAGAGTTTAAGACGCATAACTTTCCCAAATACAACGCAGAGCCGCTTGTGAACCATGCTCCCAGGTATGTGTGCCTTCTCACAAGCAGAGGAATCCCAAAACGAATGTACAGTATAATACAATCAACAACATGCAATTAAGTAGTATCACTACCAAATAAAATCCACAGTCCTCAGCCCAGTGATGCATTTGGCCCGGTACACACGTAGGGATTTTTTAAATATCTTAACAGACTGTTTATCTGTTTCAGACCCCACACATTCCGACACACAAATAGTTTTGGTCGTAAATATTGAACATGTTTGATATTTAAGATTGTCGGCACGGCCCATTTTATCAGGACAAATGGACACTTATCAGGGGTGCCCAACCTTTTTTGACCGGAGATCTACTTTTGAAGCAACCAACCTCCCACGATCTATCTGTTACCGCACATCCACGCATATGCACACGCACGCACCTGTGCACATGCGCATACACACTCACGCACGCCATGATAGGCAACGGATATAATGGCCCCGAATATGAACGAAACAGAAAAATAAAGTAGATACAATAGTTTGTTAATTTGTGAAAAGGAAATCGCTGTCTTCCTTAAATAGAGACCTGACGCGGAGGCATAGGACGCACTTTTGCAGCGTGTTAAGTGCAGAAACTATTGTACGTACATGTACTGTTTCAAAATGCTTCTCCTGGCACTCCGGATTCCCATTCCCTGCCAGTCCTATCAGTGACTGGTACATGAAATAAACTTTGAATGAGAATAATAATACTAAAAAACTGACACTTTAAAGGTGGTCTGCTTTTTTTATTTTATTTCATTTTTTAAAGACTGCTTTGTGAAAGTGAAACTTATAGGATGCTTAGTGTGCAATGTGCGCTAACACACGTCATATTAATAACAAGCACACAGACACACAAATCTTATTTATTTATTTTTTTCCCCCATGTCCCTATGCAAACCTCGTGATCGACTTGGGACCAGTCCGCGGGCTGCTGGTCAATTGCGATCGACGTGTTGGGCACCCCTGCTTAACATACTCAAACCACAAGATAAGCGTATGGGATAATCTTATAAAATAGTCTGCCCTTTGATATCCTTGTTGGGGGAGGGGCAAATTCAGGACAAAAGCTGACCAGGCACGAGTCGACAGAGTAATAACGTGCATTCGGGAACAAGCATAGGTCGAAGCGTGTTTCAGTACCCGTTTTAGCTTCACCAACTGACCGCTGCGTTTGTCGCCGCGGCCTTTTCGTGAAGGGTGCGCGTGAACGCTTAAGAGGTCAACCGGTATGTCTGCCAGAAGAACCCCAAAAATATTGTCCTTTTAAAGATTCAAAGGCTCTTTTTTTTATTGAGACTGTCACAGATAGAAACCAATTTAACAATATTATCGTGATTGTGCAATGTCATATTTCACAACTGTATTACAATATAAAGTGAAAGAATTGCTATAGTTCCATGAAGTGTCCAGTGAGTCGAGTTCATCCACAGCATTGATGCGCCACGCAATAAGACTTTGACCTCAGTGACCCCTCCGCTCTGTTCTTTTGCTGGCATGCAGGATAGACAACGATGGTCATGACTTGCTCTCGGTGCTTCTGCAGGTAATCAAAATACTTTCTGTACAAGTGATTACGGTTCAGAAAAATACACCTATAAACCGTGAGCCTTAAACCTCTCATCTGTCTCTGTGTGATTCTAGTTTGAGGCAAAAAAGCGCGTGTCGGCCGAGGATGGTCTCCGACACGCGTATTTCCGAACTCTTGGCGAGCAGGTTCAAACCCTGGCTGACAGTGAGTCAACCCCTGCTACCAAGTCCTGCTCTAACTTGCACACATGATGCCATCTCACCTCCTGCGGTTTGTTTTCAGCTGCCTCGATCTTCTCCATAAAAGGCATTCAGCTCCAGAAAGACCCAGGGAAGAGATCCTCAGCCTACCAGGAGTCGAGTAAGTCTCTTGAGATGGCGAACTAGAAGAGAAAGACAAACAGTGAGGATATCTTAGTGGGAACAGGACAAGAATAGGCCTCCTCTCTCTTTTTCGCTCTCTTCCTCTTTGCTTTATGTTGTCTTTCATGCTGCTGTGTGGCCATACTTGCCAAGCACGATGTTCTAGTCTTACATCACGTTCATTTTTCCGAATCTATGCTATGAACAGCAGCTCCTGTAAGACATGCTGTAATGAAGTTACTACCCATTGGCTGAGAAACGGGCAAATAATCAGAAAAGAAGCTGACCGGCTCTTCTAGTTGGCCTTTTCAACCTCAATTCTATTCCCAAATGGCTGCTCTCCAAGAACAATGGTGCCTTTTAATACTACTTGTGTTGGGCTGTTAAATTTGTAGATTTACTACAAATGACTGTAAGTTTGTAAATAAATCTAATTCGTGGCTGAGGTTGAATCAGTTTGACCGCAGCGCTACATCAAGAACTGTAACCCAAAAAACGCACACAAGCAAAACAACAAATTCACACTGTGTGTATACGTGTGTGTGTGTGTGTGTTTATCTCTTTCTGTCTCTGCCGTCTTGTCCTTAAAAACTGTCCCCTTGCTTTGTCTCTGCACCCATTCCCTTCTCTATCGCAATGTTCATCTTTTTCCTGAATATTTTCTGTCTCCCTTGTGCTCCCTACTCCACATACTTCTTTATGCCCGACTCATCACCCTAAAAAGCCATGGCCCATAAGCTAGGCTCCGCACCCTCGCAGTACTTCCAGAGAGAAGCAGCCAATCCCAGGCCTCAGAGTCACAATCTCTCCTCCACTTCCACTGGCTGAGTGGCCACTACCATTCTGGTAAATACGGTCTATTTCACACTGTCTCTATCATGTTTCCTTTTCTTTCCAATTGACGTGTCACTTTGCCGCTTTACCCCTCGCCATGCTATTTGTTTGCCACATTTTGTCTGTATGTTTCTCCTAGTTAATGAGCCAAATAACCTTTCATCCCTCCTCGGAGGAGGCGCTCATGTACTGCTCACGCATTTCTTTTCTTTCCCCTTTCTGGCTCCTCACATTGCACGTCCTGCTCCTGCATCTCAACTTTCACTTTGACCGTCATCTTCTTGTTCTAAGAGAAAACCTGCTCCCAGCCTTTCTGTCAGGACTGAAAGACACAGCAGTGTATGGGTAAAAGGAAGGAATCTGATGGGGAGTCATTTGATTCTTTTTATGTGTAGTCCTCTTTAGGTTTCTCCACTGAGAGAGGTAGTCTTTTTGTTGAGCCTGTAGGTAAGGGCCTGAAGTGGTGTGTCTTCTTAATTGGAAGCATGGTTATGGTGTGGCTTTTGTTGCGGTGTTTGACATGATGCCGGTAAGTATATTTACATGGGGTTTTCTGTATTGGGACAAGATAGACAGTACAACTACTACTATTCATATGTATTTTTTAGACCAGTGGTGTCAAACATACGGCCCGCGGGCCGGAACCGGCCCCCGAGGGGGTTCGATCAGGCCCGCGGGCTAATTTAAAAATGAAAAAAAAGCATAAAAGACACAAAATAAATATTTTTATTAAGATGCAATTCATGTATTAACCACTAGTCATTGTTTTCTCTTTCGTTTGTAAAGTGTAGGTGGGGGTTACATTTAGATTTCATATGCACATGTGTAAATGGTTTAAAAAAATCCTTTCTTTATAAATCTTGTTTAATCTTAAAATGCATGACTATATTTTTAAATACTAATTGTTCATGTTTTGTGCCTTTGTACAATCAGTGGGATCAGTTGCACTGCATATATGTGAATGATACAATTAAATTGCACATTTGTTGAAGGAAATCTAAGGTGTTTTATGAAATGTTAGGTAAATCAAATGTAGGTACATTTCAACATTTTCCTCATGTACTTGTGCGTCGCTATATCAAAACAAAGGAAAGACATATTTTGGTTATTTATAGCAGAGTATGGTATAATTTTAATGGTCTGGCCCACTTGACATCGACCGAGGCCGTATGCGGCCCACAATATGAAATGAGTTTGACACCCCTGTTTTAGACAATTATTACAATTTTGTAATACAAGACATTGTTCGCCATTGGTTTGCTCTGATATTTGCTTTTATGTGAATGGTTACATGTTTTCATCTTTTTTTTATTCCCCAACATGAAAATCGATGTATTTTCCAAAGCTTATCAGCACTTAACATTTAGCACCATTGAAGATGACAAAATAAGTGTGAAGGAAAACCCAGGATGAAGCTGTCTCTGAAACTGACAAATTTGCCTGTGGGTCTCGTATCCCAAAATGGTAGCTAATCCCCCACATTAATCCCTGCAGCCATAATTTTACAGAGAACTTTCAAATGTAGTCGAGGCAGTTCTGGTAACCCAGAAATTATGTGGGAATAAAATGTACTTGATCGCATACTGGTCTAATCTTTCCATGTCTGGTCCCTGTATTTCCCGTGATGGTCTTGGTGTGACAGCTGCTTGTTTGCCCAACATGTTTGTCTGTGTCTGTCTCTCAGCTCAGGGGAAGGGCAGACGGCAGAGTGTGTTGTTCTAGTGTGTCGGATGGCCCCAGAAGTGAGGAGGTCTACGACCGGAGGAGCAGTGCTATCAGACACAAACATTCTGCGACCACACCACGCGCACTGAAGGAGCGACACACTCTCACTCAAAGACGAAAAATGATTCCCATGTCCACATAGAAACATGAACAGATCTGGGACTAAAGAATTCATACGCGACAGACATCCAGATTCACGTTAACCCCTGAAGACAGAAAAAGGACTCTTCAAAATGTGTGTGATCACAAAAGTGGAAAGTGGGAGAGTTGGTGATTCTCCCTGCTGCTATTACCGCTGCTCACCAGATAAGGGCAATGTTGAGGTGGGCCAGAACAGAACTTGGAACTGTGAAGAAGGCGCAGGTGTGACAGTGGGCCTGTTTCAAAAATGAACTTCCTTACTACACTTAAGTCTCTTCCCACTCTTCTGGACTGTTGCTGTACATAAACAGACTGCGCTGTTATCTATTGTCCTGAAATGCCTCGGCCTCAATCCAAACTCAAAATATTGCACCTCACCTAGGCCCTTTATTATGTGATCACACACACACATACAAACTAGCTTGAACTCGCTAGCTCCATGCTTCTTACTTTTCTGCACACACGCTTTTGTTTCACTTGAAAGTCCGAAGTGTATATCCGCGTGGGTTGACACAGATTACATTTTTAGCACCTTACTGTCCACTATAGGTCAGGGACACTGTCAAATACTGTACCTCATCTCTCAGAGGTGGGTTATAAGTATGCATCAGAAAGTAGAGTGATGATAACTCTAAATAATGAACCAAAAAAAAAATCTGATCATTGAAAATATTAGGTCACTATAATCTTGGACACTGTAAAGCTCCAGTCAACACCTTGTAAGGACAATGAGTAGAAGAAAGTGTACAAGTCCTCACCTGCTTATCCTTAGATGCCCCCTTTGCCTTGACTCACAATTTATTGTGTGTGATTTTACCGGCGTTGTTGTGGAACTGTTCTTTGCACCTAATTTTACCTCTGGATCACCAGTTGATGATTCGACAGCCCCATTCCTCTCCAAGACCAGCTCCAAGTGCAGTGTCTATTTTTACACTTGATTTTATTCCTATTTGTATATAAGATCTTACTTTGTACTTCTCAGAAGCAATGGTATTTCTCAGTCTTTGCTGTGCTCCCGCTGTAATAGTTGGCGACTGGCTGGGAACGTGTTGCACATTCCTTGAGCTCAGGACTTAATTGCTTCTGTCATTCTGTGGGTGCTGCAAGGTGGCGGCTGAAGCTCCATGAATCCCCTTTAGAGCAGAATATGTTGCCCTGAAATCCCCTTGTAAGGCTTAATTAAGAAGGATCTTTCCACATTGATGCACCCGTTCTTTGTGTTCCTCGTTCTGTTTTTTAGACTCCAGTGAGACTACCAAGTGTACGTATAGTCAAAACCATCTTAAAGCATGCTTGTGTATTGCACACGCTCATGTTTCCAGGTGGTATGTGAAATTGCTGGAGAAGATATGTCACCAGAGGAGTACGGTGTTTGCATGGCACGTGAGCTAATAATCATCACATAAGCATTGCCCCCCAACGATATCAATGAAAATAGGATTCAATAACAATGTGATGCCGTGCTTCAGCACCAAATGATAACTTGAGAGCATCCAGTGCAGTAATAGTCTGTTGAAGCAGATCATTTGATAGTGAGCGGTAGTGATGGGAAAATGAAGCTTCATGAAGCACAGACATTTTTTGACTCCTTTAAAATGTACTCTTGATTTAAAGACAAAAGGCTCGTGCAATGGAAATTTATTAAACTTCCACTGCATCTTCAAACCAAGAGTGCCAAAATGATCACAAGTGTTTCATGAAGCTTCATTTGTCCATCACTAGTTAGTGGGACTTGAAGCACTCCGACACAATGTTGTTTTGAATTTCTAGCTGCCACAAACCTCCAAGCGCACAGCCGTTTCACACACCAGTAAACTTATGTGTCAACATGTACTGTATCTCTGAGATGGATTATGGCTACTGATTGGAGTGTCGCGGCGTTCTGGCGCTGACCTCGGATCAGAGACTGGCGTGTCACGGTCTTCTGGCATTGACCTTGGATCAATTCGGAGTGAGAGGCGATCCCAGGTCTGTGCCGAGTCAGGACTACTCCACCTAGTGCGTGGCAGTATGTAGCATGTACATAGATGATCGCTCACTTTGTATATATATATAGAGAAGTGTTTAGGTTTGATACAGCTATTCACATTCTGCCCTTTTTGTGTTTCTTTAATGAAAGTCATAGCAATATTTCTGTAATCAATAAAAAGCCACGGTAGGGTGTAATGGGGTGATTGGTTATTTAGAGTGGTGACTGAATGATTAAACTGTGAGACTTGACAAAGAAAGCGACAAGGAGGTTCGTTTTTGCTGTGTAACATGCAAACGGGTTTAAAAAAGGTTGGCACTTCTACAGGGTCGCTAAATACACCCAGATTATTTTGGGGTGTTTTTGCAGTGAAAGCCATACTAGTGGTCATGAGGTGATGAAAATCTGGTTGTGCAGAGTGGTTTCCTTGAAGAGAGAAAGAGATGTGTACATCAAGTTCAAAATAAAAGTTGTGTTATTACTTTGTGTTCTTGGATATCTTTTGACACCCAAAAATATTCGACACTCTAATATTGCAAATTATACCCATGGATGTGGTCCAAGTTAATAGCACCACACGCAGAGTACACATGATTTCTTTTCAGGAAAATTTTCTCAGGTGAGAAAATGTCTTTTATTATCACAGTAAATTAAAAAAGCAATATACAGCGACACTTTCCAGGAAAGAGAACACGTACATGACAGAAAATGCAAGTGACATTGTAGGTAGCCCTGTGACAAAATAAATGACATGAGTGGCGCATCAATGTGAACAACATACAGAATTCACACAGTCTCCATGGTGATTTACAAACTTTTTTTTTTTTTTTGTAGTAGTAAAAGTCTACACACGCCTGTTCAGTTTTGCTGGTATTAAAAAAACGAGACCCAGGTTAACCATTTTCTAACTTTTTCTACCATGAATGTAACCTAAAATCTGTAGAGTACCTTTGAAGAAAGATGGTAAAAATAAGTCAAATAATACAGTACAATACAATACATTCTGATTTATATCGCTTTTTCACAACAGCTGCAGCTGTAACATGTGCACACCTCCTTAAAACTGGCAGGTGGCTGTGTTCACAGTTAACCAATCACATTTAAATTTATGTTAAATGTGAGTCAGCACACACCTGCCACCATTTAACCAATTTGATCCCACTGGTCACATTTGTGAAGGACAACAATGATTTAATTTACAGGGCTCTGAAATTTTTTATTACTGATTACTTAAAAGGGCCACCAATGACACCTGATTTTGACTTTTAAATGTCTGGGAAAAATTTGGGATTAAATAGGTTAAAGTGTCATTGGTTTACCTCAATTAAATTTCAGCTGTTCTAGTAGGCTTATTCTTGACTTTTTATTGTTGTGTTCAAGGCGGATTACACCTTGAACTGGTTGCCAGCCAATCGCTGAACGTACACCTAATGTTACGTCTGGTGAGTGTATAATTCTTTTCAGAGATCCATTTGGTTATTGTGAGCACAAGCAACTGTTGTCTCAATGTCAGATGTCTCTGCTTCTGAGGCCCAGGGGGTCCATCCACACAGGATCGTTGGAACAGCATATATTCGGAACTGGAAAAAGACAATCAATCACACACATTCATGTTAAATTATTTTGTATTGTCGGGAATGTGATGCTGATGCTTTACCTGTCGGTTCATGAAAACGTAAATGATGGGGTTGTAAACAGTGCTGCTTTTTGCAAAGTAGATTGGTATAGTTGCAATTAGAGGATCAATTTTTAGCGTGGAATCTATGATGACTGCCAGGGCCATGCTGGCATACGGCAGCCAGGTCACCAGAAAGGCCAGCACCATGATGACAACCATACGGGCCACTTGCACTTCCATACGGTGTGTGCTGCTAGTCTCAGACACCTGCAGCTTGGTCACCTGGGTCATACAGACACGTGATCACATCAGAACACTGAACAAAAAGCAACATTCTCCATGTCTCACCTGCCGAAGGGTCCAGAGGAGACGCAGGTAAGACACCATAATGATGGAAAAGGGCACAGCAAAGCAGAGTGAAAAGTAAATGATTATATATGACATGTTGCCGGCATCCCGGCTGTACCAGTTGGGCGCGCAGGAGGTTTTGATGCCCTCCAGCTCAAAACTCCCCCAACCAAACAAGGGTGCAGTGTTCCATACAAAGGACCATACCCAAGACAGCACCACGCCAGCAATTGCATGCCTAGGCAGAAGCAGTCACGATTGAACACTCACTGATTCAGCTACTTTGTTTTGAAAGAATAACGATGCATACCTGGTTTGGAAGAGGGCAGCACCCATAGGATAACACACCACTATGTAGCGCTCCACAGAAATGACTCCTATCGTACACAGACTTGCTATACCTGTCAGAGGAAGGAGGAATAAAGTACACCAAATTAGAACACATTACGTTGACTGTCATCTCATTGTGTCGATAGCCATTAAACATCAAATCCAAAGAAATAAGATAAGCCGGCATAACTTTCTCTTCAATACTCATTAAAGAAAGATGGTTATTATGTATGCGGAGAAGCTTTGAGGGTAAACAACTCAAAATAATTCACAAGCCCTTCAAGTTAACATGTACTGTATACCTGTCGTGAATCTACGATGACATACTAAATGTGAATATTTATCGGTGTGTCTTTGACTGGCATTAAACATGAAAAACAAATAAATGAGGAAAAAATAAAAAGATCCAAGCTAGCCCAATTTTCTTTTAAAGGGACCTCTCTCCCCAGACACAACACTCCACTTGAAAAGACTCACCAAAAAAGGCCACAGCAAAGCCTTCTAAAATGCATCCCATTCGTCCAAGGCTGAAGTATCCCATGGCGGCGGTCACTGTGGTGGGCAGCCCTCCAAACACAGCACAGCCCAGGTCACATATGGCCAGGCTGACTAGAGCGTAGCTGAGTGGCTGCCTCAGCTGTTTGTGTCTCACTGTCACCACAATCACCAGGATGTTGAGAATGATCCCCAAAATCGAGAAGACGCCCATGATCACGGCCATTATGGTGTAGTCAGACCGAGAGAGGATCTCTGGGTCGTCCATATTTCAACAGAAAGACGAGTTTCCACGAGGAGGCGAGGCGATCTTTTTTATAATTTAGATGAATCGTGCTCAAGCTGGGAGAGTTATAGTTGCTTTTTTAAAATGCTCGATATTAGCAGCTCTTTGCCCACTGAAAAACTCTGACCAAGTTCAAAATGTCCAAAGGTCAAAACAGCAACTTTTTATAAAAATAAGTACAGTATCATATTCAAAATTCAGCATCCAACCGTATTACAAAAAAAATTATAAGAAAGCCATGCTTAAAAATGACAGATTGCTTTTCTACTGCAGTACTAAACGCACAGAAGAAGCGACTCTCGAAATGAGACGATAGAAAGCAGATCTAGTTCATGATATGTCGTTCCTTCCTACCAAATCCTGAGATCCGGATTGTGAGGATAATAATTCTGCCTAATATCCTCTAAGACTGCACTTTCCATGATTATGTGTGTGGAATGTGTGTGTGTGTGTGTGTGCGTGCGTGTGTGTGTGTGTGTGTGTGCGCGCGCGTGTGTGTGCGCGTGTGTTAGTAGGGTCACACAGGTGTGGTGGAAAAACAACAAGGTTTTAGAGCAGTGTTTCCCAACCATAATTGAGCCAAGGCACCCATTGAAAAAAAAGAAAGAAAAAAACTCACGCTCCACCACCAAAAAAATATGGCACAAAAGTTATGAATCCTAAAATAATGGTCATCTAGTATCAATTTACTGATGCATTGAGTTAGTAAGTGTGACGTTGAGTGTGATGTGAGATGGATGAAGACCAAAGATTTGAATTTGAATTGCCTGACATTGGTGGAAATGAATAGATTTTTTTTCAATGCTTTGCCGATGACAATACATTGATCTTTTCCAAATTGAGTTGCATCCCAATAGAAATATGCTTCCACTCTAGGACACAAGCTTACAAAAATATAAAATGCACTGACATAACTTTGACATACAGATACACATTAATACATACTGTGATGTGTTTAACATTAACATAACAGACTTTCAATTTTTATTATCAAGATGAATCAAATTAAAAGGTACAGACTTTTTACAAAACAACACCCACTTTTGTCATTAATTAGACAATTACAGTGATAGGAAGTAATGCAGTAATACAGTAGATTCTTCCGGGAACTTTGCTTGAGTGTTTATTTTTTTTTTTTAGACGTTTTACTTTTACTCCCAAGATTGGAAGACAGATGCCAACACGTTCTATTCATTACTTAGCCAAATAGCTTATTAGTTTTGCATCACAATTTAAAAAGAAGTAAGCAAAGAGAGGTAAAGTGAACCGGTTGGGATTTTGGTTGACTGAGGATATTGGGAAATTATATGGCGGCTGTGATTTCCTACATGAGAGAGAGCGAAAAAAAACCCGAAATAATTCATGGTGAGTGCGTTGTGACTTGCCCAGACTACAAAACGCCAGCTTCTGCGTTCGAACATATTCCTCGAGTGTGGAAAAAGATATAAATGCAGGTTATCATTATCTAATTTAGCATTTATTTTGTTTGTCAGTTCATAACATGAGCAAAGCTATGGGAAAACATGGTTATGGTAGCATAAAAGCCTGATTTATAGATTCGTTTTTAGGAAAACAATTTTGTGTGCAGACCGATTTTTTTTCACGTTATGCTAAACTTTATATCTCAGACCGCTAGGGGCAGTGCAGTCTCGGCTCGATTTTGTTTCGTCGGAGCTTTTAAGCCGCACTCTTTGACCGGTGGTTGGCTGGCTCTGAAGAAACATGGCGGCCTCCATCAGGAAAGCAGCCCACGATATAGATACGCGAAGCAGGACCGACGATGTCATTTTAACGGAGGGGATCGACTTCAGATCGCTGTTATTGTCTGACGTCGTGCTGGAGGGACTGACAGCTGCAGGCTTTCAAAAACCTTCCCCGATCCAACTGAAGGCGATCCCGCTTGGCCGATGCGGACTTGGTACCTCTTCGCTCTGTTTCTGTTTGCCCCTTTCGATTAATAACATCATGCCAATATGTCATCAGGAAAAGTCAAATAGACGCCCAATCGTCTCAAATTACATTTAACGTCAGATGTATGTTATTTGTGGAACGAAAAAAGGCCACGGATGGTTTTACAGTGTTCAGTTTTTAATGGTTACAATACGCCCAGATTAGAGAAATCCATGAGTTTATATTTTCAATGGCAGTGGTTCTCAAACCTTTTACACTTGTAAGTATCACCTAAAATAATCCAAAACTCTCCAATCATCACCATCGTGACTAACATTAAATATGAGATTCAGTTCTAGAACGTTTCTGCATTATTATTGTAAAGCACTGTAATATTATGCACAGCTTAAACATTGCACGACTATCAAAGAAAATGTTCTCAATGATGTTGAGCACTGGATGTTTTTTCCTGTTCCATTTTGTATTTTGCCTTGTAAACAAACAGCATTGTCTTGACTGCATTCACAATGCCTAAAAACAAAGCTTGCATCACTGGTTACATTTAGGAACCAATCAGTTGTAACTACAAATAGGAGGCATTGGGGGCACCCACTTCATGTGACTCGTTCATGATGTGCCCAATCAAGTCAATTATGATTATTCCTAATGATGGGGCCCACCCATGGTTGTCTTACTTCAGATTTGATTGTGCAAGCCAAGTCTGGCACTGGAAAGACATGCGTGTTCTGCACAATTGCTTTGGACTCTCTGATCCTGGACACTTCTGCCACACAGGTGAGTATAGTTGCAGTCAATAAGCAGCTCTCTTTTGCCCAATCACTGTAAAACGAGTTCATTAATACTTCCCCTTCTCGCCCCACCAAAAAGACAAAAAACAAGCCTTATTGTGAGCTTTACCATAACTTGACGAACAACAGATGGCCATGTGTGTTAATCACTTTGGTTATGGGTGTCTTAATCTGATGAGGTCAAGCTGCCCAGTCTCATATGCTTAAATGAGACTGGACAATTATTGATAAAGGAGAGGCACTCCAGCCTTTCGACAGTTTAGTCACTTGCACTAAAATTTAGTGCAAGTTGATTTGATTAGCTGCAGGGTCTTACTAATCACTAATTACTACAGCCAGCACAAGACTTTGTCTCCAATCTGCTCCAATCAAGCGTAAGTGCTTCTTGACTTTTACTCTGACCCGTGCAGGTTCTCGTGCTGGCTCCAACTCGAGAGATAGCAGTGCAGATCCACTCCGTTGTCATGGCGATAGGCTGCGCCATGGAGGGCTTGCAGTGCCACGTGTTCATCGGAGGCCGGCCTATCAGTCAGGACAAACAACATCTAAAGAAATGCCACATCGCAGTGGGCTCACCTGGTAAAAGGGCCCGTCGTTACCAACTTTAACCCACAATTCTGTAGACGAGTGATGGCCAGAGGAAGCCTGTGATAAATTTTGACTTCTCTCGATGGCACTTTTGGTTTAAAGATGCAGTTGAAATTTATTCATGGCACTAACCTTGATCTTTCAACCAAGAGCACCATCTAGAGCAGTGGAAAAAAATATCACAAGTGCGACATGAAGTTTCATTTTCCCATCACTACCAGTTGGTAAGTTACGCACAGGAAACCAAGTTGTGAAAGAATCATCCTGGGGCTGTTTGAGCATGGCTAATTTTTCAAAAGACAGTAAACCAAAGAAAGCACGGTTTCCCCACCAAGCCCTCTTGAGAGGCAAAATGTCCACAATCCTTGAAGTCCTTGTTTATTTCATTAGGAAAAAAACTACAAAAACACTTTTGTAATTTAGGTGTCATTTTGGTCATTCTCACAGGTCGTATTAAGCAGCTCATTGATCTCGGCATGTTGTCCACCGCCAGCATTCGTCTCTTTGTTCTGGATGAGGCAGACAAGCTGCTGGAAGAGGGCAGCTTCCAGGAACAGATCAAGTATGGTGACCAAAGGCAGAACATTTGCAAGCTTCTTACAAAATGAGGTCGTCAACCCACAATATTTTGTCCCTCTCCAGCTGGATCTTCTCCTGTTTGCCTGTGAACAAACAGATGCTGGCACTCTCTGCCACCTACCCAGAATCTCTTGCTCAACATCTTACCCGCTACATGAGAGAGCCCACTTTTGTCAGGCTCAACCCCAGGGACATGGGACTCAAAGGTACATGCAGTTAATCCATTCGAGCCTCCTGCATTTTGGCACCCTGATTTCATTGAACAAATGCTCCTTATTAATGTTCATGTTTGGTCCACGGCAGGCCTGAGGCAGTATTACAAGTTGGTGCAGTCCCATCCATTACCTCATAAGGTCTTTGAGGAGAAGGTCCAGCTCTTGCTTAAGTTGTTCAGTAAACTGCCTTTCAACCAAGCCCTTGTCTTCTCCAACTTGCATACGAGGTGATTTATACCGGTAGATTTGATTGATGTCAAACATAACTTTTTTTTTTTTTTTTTTAGAAAAGGAGACGTACTGTGAGTTAAAACACTCATACTTTGCTTTCCCCTCCAGGGCTCAGCATCTGGCAGACATCTTGTCCTCTAAAGGCCTACCTGCTGTTTGTATCTCAGGTAAGATTTAGAGGGAGACGTCGGGGGGCCACAGCCGCCTTTAAATAGCCGAGATGAGATCATCCTAAATTGAACTTGGCTTCACCAAGTCAGCATCAGGTTGCTTCTTCGTCATAGCAGTCGTGACTTACAATTTCTTTTTTGATCACGCAGGTAGTCTGAATCAGGAGCAGAGACTTGAGGCCATGTCCAAATTGAAGCAGTATCAATGCAGAGTGCTCATCTCAACTGATCTGGTGAGTTGCACATTTAAAAAAATAACTAAATAAATGAAAAAGAACATTGCTATGAGTCATCTTGTGATTGTTCTCCCTGTTAGACCTCTCGGGGCATAGACGCTGAGAAGGTCAACCTGGTGATAAATCTGGATGTGCCACAGGACTGGGAAACGTACATGCACCGAATCGGGCGAGCTGGGCGCTTCGGTCAGTGTTCAGTTGGGTTTTTTCGAAGCACCACCAGGTAGTCACAAAAGAGTGAAAAGTGACACGGCCAAAGTGACTAACTTTCAACCAAGGGTATTTTAGTGTATGAAAACTAACTCAATAACTCAAACTAAAATTGATCAAAGCTGGACAAATGAAGCTTCATGAAGCACTTGTGATCATTTTTTGATTCCTCTAAAAGGTTTAAAGATGCAGTGGGAATTTATTAATTTCCATTGCACCAGCCTTAATCTTTAAACCAAGAGGACCATCTAGAGCAGGGGTCTCCAACGTGGTGCCTGCGGGCACCAGGTAGCCTGTGAGGACCACACCAATAGCCCGCCATTGCGAGGATTGTGATTTGCTAGTAGAAATTATGATTTAAAAATGCAAACACTGGCAGTATTATGAGACATTCTAATATTATTAAATGTAATTTGTACGAATGTTATTTCAGACGGGTATCAATTCGGTAGCCCTTCACACAATCAGTACACATGAAATAGCTCTCACTCTCAAAAAGGTTGGTGACCCCTGATCTAGAGTTTCATGAAGTTTCATTTTCCCCATCATTTGTTTTGATGAATGACAGAAAATAAAAACAAAAAGAACTGGAAATGAACCAAAACTACATTTTATGTTGACAAAACTAACGATAGTTGTCCTTCGTTTTTGTCTTCGGCAATTACCGGTAATTTAATACATGAACCTTTAGGGTTGATTCTTAAATGTGAATTTAGATATATTTATTTCTTGAATTAGCCGGAAGAAGGACGTTCAAACAGGTGTCTGGGAGTTGTGGTCCTTTTCGTGTGTCTTGCTTTGATTGGCTAATGCCAACCTTTAGCACATGGTGTTATTGGCCGAGACCCAACCACTCACTCACTCTCTCACTCACATACCGACTTGGGATAATCATTTGTGGAGGTAATCAAAATTGCCCCCTAATCATGCATTTTAGATTAGATGGACTATTTATATTGATAGTTTTAAAGACATATCGCTTATTTACCCCCAACAAAATATAATGAATGATTTTATGACCAACACAATATTAGATTTAGAGTAAAATATGCCTTTCCATGGGCTGAGCCAGTTCTTAACGATAATAATGATAATAATGATTATTATTCATAGTATTTTAGAATGTATTACAAGTTGCATGATGTGATATAAAAATGTCATTTTAAGCCTAAAAAAGACAGCTATTTTTTGTCATTGGATGTTTTCTGAGGTCTTTTGCAAGAAAAACAAAATCAAGAGTGTGATCTGTTGTCTGTCAAAATTGAGTGATATCATAGGATTGTAACAATATCCAAATGCGACAATTTTATATTATCACAATATGAACCTTATGAAACGATAATTATCACAATATTGATTGTGTGGGTGGTTGGCAATATTAAAAAAAGCTCATATTGGGGGAAAAAAAGCACAATATTGTGTTTTTGTACATGACATCATTTTTTTGTCATTGTTCCAATTGGCTCAGCGGCGCTAAGTATCATGGTCTGTGTAGTTCACACTGCTGTAATTTCTGCATAAGATGATTACACGACATTGTGGCGATATTTTAATATCACAATATCGCTGTTATCGTGACATCACGAGAAATATCCCTGCCTGCACAAACACCCTAAAAAGACTCAAAACCACACAGGTAATATTCCCAAGGCTATAATAACTTTTAGACTAGAAATATAAAAACGGTCATACAAAAATTCAGCCCTCGTACATCATGAGGAATTCAAATCAGAATTCAACTTTGTTCACAGGCACTCAGGGCCTTGCTGTGACCTACTGTTGCCATGGTGAAGAGGAGAACAAGATGATGGCTATTGCTCAAAAGTGTGGCCTGAATTTGTCAGCGTTGCCAGGTATCATTTACCATATTTACCGGCACTTTGCTTGTAGCATGCTTTGTACGTCTCCTCTGAGTTTGTCTGAAAAAAAAATTACCTCAGTCTGATTTGCTTCCACTTTGAGATGTCTGCTTGGTGAGAATCCTGCTTTAGCTACTTAAATATAATGACATCACATATTCACAACAAAAATGCACAAACTGCTTTCCAAACTCGTGAACTCGGTCAGACAACTTCTTCCTGTCATCGCTGTCTTCTTCCAATTTAGCCGCCATTGATGCTGGACTGATGGCTGAGCAATGCGACTGGGATGTCTGCGCCGAGGCTTCATCTCCGGGCCTCCAAGGCCAGCAGTTCTCCATGTATGAGACAAAGAAGGTACGCTCTAAAACGTGCCCGCCGTCTGGTTCTGCCATTGTCACTGAGGAAACTCGCGACTCCGGGAAGCCCGAGATGAGCCGCGGCCTTGAAGGGCTTTCTGGAAAGACGCATCCTACACAGAATATGCTCCCACAGAGCCCCTCTAAAGCGGCGCCGACGCGTAAAGAGATGCAAGACGCACTGCCAAAGATCCCTCCGCTGAGCTCGTTTAAGAGCTGCACATCTGGTTTTATGACGTTCGAGGAGGCTGAGCGGGACTTCCAAGTGTTCATTATGACAGGACTGGGAAGGTCAGTGGAGATCGTCAGGGAGTTCAGCGGCCAGGGCGACGGCGGTGATTCTAACGGGCACAGAGAATTTGCCATGCTTCATGATGACGGCAGCGAGTTGTGTCAAGGCTGGAATTCGGAGCGTCACTCTACAAAATTAAGCCCCGAAGATGACTTGGAAGACGAGGTCCGCATGACTGTAGGCGGAGAGAACACTGCAGTCACTCACCCTCAGACAGAAGCAAATCATAGCTGCACGGTGGAGCCATTCCCACCTGAAGCTTCCATTACATTCCAGACAACAAACGCAACGAGCAGCAGAACTTCACCACGGCCGGGCGACTTGAACTCGATGCTTGGTATTAAAGCCGGCGCACAAACTAATCAGACATCTTTGGACAGACCAACCAGAAAAGATCTGACAAAGAAAAAAGTCCAGATTGAAAAATGGAGCCGCCGGAAGCCAGAGAAAATGAAGAAAGAGCAGCAATGGAAAAGGGATGACGTGGAAGATGACTTTCATGCTGAGAGTTACTGGAGAGAGTCCTACCGAGCATGGGTTGATTACTACGCCTCAATGTCTCCTTTTCAAGAGCCAACTTACCAAGGCTACTACAGAGCAGCTCACAACTGGATGGCAGCTTATCGTATGAACACAGTTTACGTGGAGGAACTGCTCAAGCACTGATTTATATGTCCCGAGGTACCAGTAGGAGGGTCAATATCATTATAAAGTGCCTTTGGTGTCTTCAGAATCACTTCATCAGAATGTCATGATGAAGTGATGATGTAATCAGGAAATATAGAAGAACGATGAAAGTCTGAGGTCTTACGATAAGTGGCTGAACATTTACACAGGTACCAGTACATGATGCGTTTCCTTCATTTTATGTGCTTTTCCCTTCATTGGAATATGTGGTTTCGGCAACGTACTGTTTTGTTAACTGTCGTGTGTGTTGTGGTTAAATGTTCATGTTGGGTCATTTTCAACATTGTGTGTGTGTAGTCGGATGTTGTCAAGCTCGACAAATCCTTTCAAAAATTCAAAATACACATTAAATAGCACAAAGTCATCCTGCTAAACGAATCGTCCACCCTGTCGGCAATCTGATTTATTTTGCTGATTGCATGAACTGCAGGCTGCAAATGGAAGTTGGGCATCTTGACCAATGTGCATGATTAACAGCATAACGGTAAGACAACAACTATCAATTTTCGTGAAAAAGCTCCACTTTCTTTTGGTGTAGTCAGGAAGTCTCAAAGGCAATTTTCGGCAAAGGTACTTCAGTACACATTACATCTGCGACAAAAAAAAAACTATGATTATATTGTATTTTAATTGTACTGCATTGTCGAATAAATTCAGTTTTGGAGCACGTTTCTAAAGCACAGCATGTTTCTTTTTTTTTTCCGAAACAGTCATTCATCTTTGTTAAGGCTTGAGCAAGGTCAGACAGCTTCAGGTGATTGCAGCTAATCAGCGCTGACAATCAGTGAAGCGAGGAAAAAACAACAACACTCGAGTACTGCCACCGGGTGACCACTCAATCTTGTGTTTTTGTTTTGTTGACTGCACTTGAAATTAAATCCGTGAGTGGCAACCTTGGACGAGCAGGATGTGATTTCTGCAGGATGTGTGGCTACAAAACGTTTGCCACGGAAAGCCGTGGCATTGAAGCGAAGCAGCCTGGATGATGGACGTGCGCGTTTCCAGCAACGCCACAGCCTCTGACATCGAGAGCAAGCCGGATCTGTTGTTTCTCGCATTCAAATGCGCGATCTTGATTCTGACTTTAGTCGTGGGTTTGCCCGGCAACGCGTGGGTGTGCTGGGTCGTGTTCCGCACCAAGTGGCTCCAGACGAGCAACAACGCGCTTCTTGTCAGCTTGGCCGCCAGTGACCTCCTCAAGTGCTCCGTGGACACGCCGCTCTTGCTCGCCTCGTTCGTGCGATCCGCGGAAAGCAACCGGCTGCCGATGTCCGCGTGCGCCCTGCAGCAGTTCACCTGGGCCTTGTGCAGCTGCGTGCAACTGCTCACGCTGGCCAGCATCAGCGTGGAGCGCTACCAAGCCATCTCGTTCCCCTTCCAAACCGAGCGTAGGAGAGCCCGCGTTCGCCTCTGGATCCTGTTCATCTGGCTATGCGGCCTCGTATTGGCCGGAATAGCCCTGACTCTCTCCAAGCAATCCCTCTTTTACGCGCACTGCCGGCCACCCGTCCCTCCCAGCGACGGTCATCCGGATCCGTTCGGATCTTACGTTTTGGTACCCATATGGGGGTTGTCTCTCACCGTTATCGTCATTCACTACGGGCGAATCATCAAACTCGTCAGGCAACATCGAAAGAAAGTGTTCAGTCGAGGTATTCGAGTGATGCCCACGGTGTCTGAGCACGTCTGGAGCTGTCTGGGCGAGTCGGCTTCAGCACCACGGTCAGCACCGCCGCTGGCCGGCTGCCGGGCGGGCCACTCGGTGTCCGGAGAGTCGTGCTCGGCCCCCGTGGCCGCAGGAGCCCGCAGGACACTACCGGATATCGTGGGGGCGGTGTGTCTTCGGACGCCTGGAGCCAGGGAACGAGGGAAGAAGCAGGTTGAGGGCAAACTGGCCAAACGCTTTGGCTACATTATTATCGCCTTCACGATTTTTTGGCTCCCCATGGTGGTTATTTTGCTCATGAATCACCTCATCGCGCGGCCGGACACCGACAAAGTGAGTTGGACACAAACAAAACAGTATGTGTTAGTTTGACGCATCAGAACGTTCACGTTGACAATTACTTTGTCAATTATGAGGTGAATGATAGGACAGTAGTTCTTCAACAACCAACAGCAACCAATGCAGATCTATTGTTAGTGTTTATTAAATTCGTCAAAATCATTCACTCATCCCCAAATTGAGGCATCTTATTGGGCTTCTCAGAAATTCAGTCTAACATCAGCAACCAGGAATGTCACTGTAGTTTGATATCTTTGTCAAGAAATAATACTGTGCTTGGCCATTTTAACATGGTCAATTTGTAAATTTGCTCATAACTCGTCATAAATAGATCAGTTTAGCATTCAAAAAATATAAATTGGTGAGTTAGGCAAAGCTTGTTCTTGTCAATGTAAATATAAAAAGGACCTGGATACATAAAATAAATTCCTTTCTCCATCTTTAGTAACAAGTAACACTATATAAAACAAAAAGTAAAAAAAATAAAATATAGACTAACTAAAATTAGAAGGACAATTTGACTATACATAGTGTAGTATTACTGTTGAAACAAACAAAAATATTTAGCTACTTTGGGGCAGCTGTTGAATAAACTATACATGAGTGATCTAATAGATTTCTTAAGCAATCTATTTTTTTTTTAATTCTTGCCATTCAGTGCAACCAGTGAGAGACCTAGTCTCTTTTTTTGGCTATGTTTGACAACATGTTTGCTTTCTTTTATGTTAAGGATTCAATCGGTGTACCCTCACATTAAGCAAATGCCCGAATATGTCACCGAGTGCAACTGCTTGTTGTCGGATGCAATCACGTGTGCTTTATCCTCAAAACAAAATTAAACCTCCTTATTTTGGAAACAGTGACTCTCTTCTCTGTCACACAGTTACTGCTGGAGATGGAGACCTCGGCTATGGTGCTGACCTGCGTGCAAGCTGCAGTGGATCCGCTCATCTACACTTTGGTCACCAGACAGTTTCGCGATGAACTTAGCAAGATATTCTCGTCTATCCGAAAGTGTCCACTGAAATTTCCAAGCAAGATTTAAAAGGAAACCCCTGTTTGCAAAAAAACTCAAATATGTTGCATTTGCACAGATTAAACCATGACCAAGGGAGGTTAAAAAAAAGTCCACAGACCATATATGTGGCAGATATAGATGTTTTATCAGGCTTTTCACAGTTGGGACACAAGACAAGGTCATAAATAATATCAAACACGACAAGATACGCACAGCAATAGTCTTAACAACAACAGGTAGCATAGGAGGGCAAAGCAAAAAGTGAGAAGAAAACCGATTGCTCTTGAAGAAGACAAATGAGACTACATACAGTAACAGAGAAAGAGAGCGCCAAACAAAACAGGGCAGGTCTATTACTTTTCATTGTGTACAAAAATCAATGGAGACATTGAGCCGAACTCAAATTGTGTTTGAAAGGGCTGCTGTTACAAAACAAGCAAAAACGTTTCAGCCAAATCAAAGAAAAGAGACCTCACTTTTGCCATTACCAGTTGTACAGTAGATTAAAATATTCCAGATGTTGGAATGAAGCCTGTAAACACGATGGGTTCCCTTTTTTCGGGAACAACTGCACCTTGACACAAATGCTGGCGGGTCCTGATTTTCAATTCGTTGCAAGGCTCGCTGTGCATTTGCCAATGTGACAAACAGGTCTCCTCCAAGCTGGGTGGGCCGGTGCAGCAGAAGGAGTGTCATTGAAATTGTCTGGCGGAGTGACGATTCGGTGGCAGAAAGCTGATCTCAACCTTACGCATTCTCAGACCATGTCTAGCTCTGGTGCAGGGTAGACAGCTCGTCTAACGCAACATATTTCATTCATACTGTATGTGAACAGCAGGCATCAAACCCTCTGAATCATTGTATTAATATAAAAATATCCATCCATCCATCCATTTTCTGAATCGCTTTATCCTCACTAGGGTCACGGGGGGGGGGGGTGCTGGAGCCTACCCCAGCTGTATTTGGGCAGTAGGCGGGGTACACCCTGAACCGGTTGCCAGCCAATCGCAGGGCACACAGAGACCAACAACCATCCACGCTCACACTCACACCTAGGGACAATTTGGAGTATTCAATCCACCTGCCATGCATGTTTTTGGAATGTGGGAGGAAACCGGAATACCTGGAGAAAACCCACGCAAGCACGGGGAGAACATGCAAACTCCACACAGGAAGGACGGAGCTGAAACCAAACCCGGTACCTCTGCAATATGAAGTCTCTCTCTCTCTCTCTATATATATATAAATATATATATATGTGTGTGTGTGTGTGTGTGTGTACTGTATATGGCAGCCCAGTGGACGAGTGGTTAGCGTGTAGACCTTACAGTGCAGAGGTTGTGGGTTCGATCTCGGCTCCGGCCTTCTTGAGTGGAGTTTGCATGTTCTCAACAAATGTGCCAGATCATTTTGCCTGACCCTATATATATCTATAAAACTATAAAATTCCTCTACCGAGGCCAGGAAGCTTGAGGGTTCTGCGCTGTATCCTTGCTGTTCCCAGGACTTTCTGGACTGAGATGTCTGATGTTGTTCCCGGGATCTGTTGCAACCATTCATCCAGTTTTGGGGGTCATTGCCCCGAGTGCACCACAGGCACGACTGTCACCTTTACCTTCCAGGCTTTCTCCAGCTCCTTTCTCAGCCCTTGGTATTTCTCTAGTTTCTCATGTTCCTTCTTTCTGATGTTTCCATCACTTGGGATTGCTCCATCCACGACAAGAGCTTTCCTCTGCCCTATATCGCATCTCGCATGGGCGAGATGCGATATACACATATACACACATATATATATCCTGTATATACAGGTATATATATATATACTGTATATATATTTATACACAGTATATGTACAGTATATCCTGTAGATATAGATATATTTATATAAAGCCTTACTTAGGGGAATTATACAGCTTTAGGGGAGTGGAATTAACAATTTGGGCAGGGGCAGTCTCCAAATGCCCACCTCACAGTGCAGATGTGCCTCCGCCATGTCGAGACTTTGTTGCTCAACTTGCGCTGCCACGTTTAAAGTTGAGCTGCTTTGATTGGCCATGAGTTAAGTCAGCTGTGACCACTCCCGTAGTGGGGCAGTCCACCCTGTTTGATATTATTTATGACCAAGATCCACAGGCCTGCGCTTGTCTATGAAATTACCAAAAATCAGTCTAACCTGCCTCCGCGTCGAGTTATGCCACACGCTGCGCAGCATTTACGCCGGTCACGAAAGTCTCAACCTGTGTTGCTGTGTTTAATACAGCTTTCTAAATAAGAAAAAGGCCAGCCTGTCTGTGCTTGTCTCTTTGTTTTAATTCTGTCACTACACCAAAAATGGTACTAGTACTTAAACTATGACACTTTTTCCAATCCCACCCTGTCAACAATTTTTGGCTTTCTCTGAGTAATCACGATACTCGGGATGAGGGAACATAGCGGGAATGTGGGCCCCTCATACGTTGATATGGAACATACACGTCAGCATCCGTGTTCGATCATATTTCATATATATATATTTTTTTTTTAAGAACAACGCACATGTAAAACTGTGATGACAACGTTCACCTTTTATGCTGATTAAATAAAACTTATTTTTAAAAGGTAATTTTGGCTGTGATGATAATTTGACAAGATCACTAAAGTCTAGTTCCACATCAGCTCGGCACTCACAGGCTCGCTAGATGATATGCTGTGCACATTTGAACATATTCTAACGGTGATATGTTGGTACATCTATAGCACTGCCTGTGGACTCATGGACATTTTTTCATGGATGAATAGCAAGATTGGGATGGAAATTGTATCTCCGATGGCGGTACAAAGCTGTTGGACTGACATTCAGAATAGACAAAAGGCCAAGTGGAAGGCTTAGCTCAGAGTTGAGCACACCTGAAAAGTCCTATGTTAGTGGGCTTTGTGGGGATCTCACATTGTACGGCGGTGGCAGAACTCTGGGCCTGGTTCAATAAGCGTCCTTTATGTCGGCACAGCAACTAACAAACCAGATCCCACTGCCTGCATCAAGTTCTCCTGCAAATGAAGTGTGTGTGTGTGTGTGTGTGGGGGGGGGGGGTAACATCGAGGGGGACAAAAACTACAAACACCTAAGTACACATACTCAACAACTTTGAAAAATGCCCACTGACTTAGGGGAAGAAAGAATGTTGCTTGACAGCTATAAAGATGACTTTAGGCATACACTAGTTCACACAGGAGGGATAAGGAATACAAGTGGAAAACAACGACAGAGAGAGAGAGAGAGAGAGAGCACAGCTTCACTGGTTCTGCCAAACGATGGTCAAATATTACAAAATATTCTATTCACAATATTCACAAAGGACCTGGGCTCAGAACATGTCAGTGTCCAAAATTCTCAGCGAATGCCTTGTGCTTTAAATTGGGGTGGCTTCCCATTCCATAATATAATTATATGCGTTCAACAATTTTGTCATTCGAGATCCGTCTCCAGCCAAAGGGTATATTTTGATCTATGAATATTAATTGATGATTTCACTCTGACAAAAACAGGCACATGTCGTATAAAAAGGCTCCCAACTGAGGATTTTGGACAGAAATGTGTCCTTCGAAGCCTTGAGGGTGGTAGCTAGTCAAATACACCGTATACAGAGCAATAGATGGACTTCCAGAAGAATTGAAAGTTCAGTCACCCGAAAAGACGCCCCAATGCAGGCACATACCCTTGGCCCAAAACATCACAATTCTATTCTAGCTAGGAAAATGCACACACACACACATGCACACACACACACACACACACACACACACACACACACACTCATTCACAACTATGAAACACATTTGCTGGCAATACAGATACAGTATACATATCATATATACTCCACCCCCGCTCAACTGGGGTGATACTGAAAGTGATCAGGAATGGTGACAAACTGTACGTGTTCATCAGCAGCGAACCAGAATGACACCAAGTAAATGGGCAGAGCAATAGATTATTTAGATTCTTTCTCGATCAGCTTCCATCTCCTGCTTATGGAAGAGTCAAACTGATGCAAAAATCATAAAAAGGTGCTTTGTGCTCAGTGACACACACACACACACACACACACACACACACACACACACACACACACACACACACACACTCAACATGTACATGGGTGCACTGTTTCTGAACGCGATCCCTCTTCTGCACATGGAGTTAATGTTGTGACAGTACATGACCAGCAGAGGGAAGGCTCCACCAAGACAAAACTAAGTCTCTGAACACCACAACGCCTCTCTATCTTTCAGGGTCATCCTCTTGTCCATCAGTCAGCCTCATGAGTCTCTGAGTATGACAAAGCCTGCATCGTTCACAGTGCGGACACCTTCACAACGTTCTGGTGGGGGGCTCCTGCTGGAAGACGGGCGTCGTCCTCAGGGGTGGTCACCGGTGGTGTGGGAATGCTGATGATTGCTGTGGTGATCTGGCTGCCCTGGCAGTTGAGAGGTGCTGGCTCATCCATGCGCATGTTCAAACTGGAGCGGCTACGAGGCAAGGGAGAGAAAAGAATGAAACTTGAGTGGAACATGCTTCACAAATTGTCAATGAGACATTTGTGAGGTGACTGCTGGCTCACGATCTCGATTTCAGGCCAGACTCAGTGGTGGTAACAATTTTATTTTATTTTTTTTATATGAGGTGTCATTTTCCCGAGCACTGTATGGGGGCAGAGAACTGAATTCAAACCACTTCCCAAGAAGCAGCAGCTTGGCGATTATTGAACAATTAAAAAAAAAAAAAAAAAAAAGAGGCTCCGACCTGTTAATTGTCGCATGCAGTTGAAAATGACTGTCAAAGTAAACATAATTCAAAGTAAATTAAACGTTGTATATTTAAAACCACATAGATTTGCCTTTTGAAAAAGGCTGCGGAGCTGAACATCAGCAAACAATACAAACATTGATATGCTCACAGTTAGCATTGAAAGTCAAGGTTTTAGAAGCAATGGCTATTTGAACATAAATGGTGGAGATTGATTTATTTTATTTTATTTTCTCAAAAGTATTTGTACTCGTACTTACTGTAAGTACACCATGGACATATGATGCCTTACAATGCACTGAGCAGTGAGAAGAACACGCAGACCACGCAGAAATGGCCAGGACTCAAACAGTGATCCTTCTGACGGTGAGGCAGACACACTACCCACCATGGCAGCCCTGATTCATTGAACCAAACTCTTATTGGTGTCGATGTCAGCGAGTCCCACCTGGTGCTGAGGGGCTGAATATGGATGGTGCTGAGCTCCTGCAAGCCTTGTTGGCGTGCGTGCGTCAAAGGCTGCATGTGTGCCGGCTCACTGGAATTCGGTAAAGGGCTGTGATGCTTCTTGCTCCTGCGGGTGCAGCAAGTGCCAGTGACGCCCTCTTGGCTGGAGAGAGACGGGCTTCGAGACGAGTAATTCTGAAGTCCCGCCTCCAGGTAGCTCTGTTGGTAGTACTGCTCATCCACAAATTCGTGGTTCTATGGCAATCAAGAGACCAGTGAAGGAGAAGAGAGTCAGAGTTTGGACAGAGCGTGTCTTCTCATCAAATGCCCACTGTAAGAGCACCTCAAAATTGCTCTTTTAATATGGATTCACAAAGGTAATCTGTGATAGCCCTACATCATCTGCTTGCAATTCCTCATAAACCTATTTTCTTATCTTCTGCACGGACTCCAGTGCACACCTGTGCTTGCTCCATTGAGAGGGAATGAGTGGAGTACCTTTCATTGATCTGGAAACAAGTCGGCTGTGTTCACTCCCACAACGGCACAAACACTATTCTAATTGCGCCCATCAAGCAAAATACGGAAAGAAGGAAAATTCTCCCATGTGCACAGTTACACTGCACTTTGCACTAGACGTACTGGTTGTTTCTATGCGAAATGGGTTTAACCAACCAACCAAAAAAAAAAAAAAGTGACTTTACTGAAACTTGGTATACTTGTTGATAGTGACAGCATCACAGCAAATTTTAAATTTTAGGTCAATCGGAGCAGGGTTTTATGAGCTACGGCCACCCAAATTTAGACATTTTCAGCAAAAAGGGGTGTGACCACCTTCCTTTTAAATCCTTACATCTCAGGAACTATGGGGTCAATCTTCACGAAACACGTGGCTTAGAGATTTATATAAATAAAATAATACACACAATTTTTTTGCATGAAAAGACTTGACATTGCAGGTGGTGGAGGCACAGAAACTCATTTGTTGGGTAGCTCTTGAATTACCCCCCACCACCACCCCCAGCAACCTGATGTTGACACTGAGTGTAATGTATTAGAAACACATCAGTCTATGTCCGGATGCTGACTTTCTTTTTTAAACCTGTCATGGACATGTCGTCTTGCCCTTCCAACCAAACACGTCCACCTACAGGGAATGGTGTATAATAAACTCATTGCAAATGAGAACTGTTTGAGTTCATCTTCCATTATTGTTAGTGGAGTTGCACAATCATAGTCATGAAAAGATTTCCAGGTATCGTTCAAAGCTGATTCTGCTGACTCATTAGTTTGCCTTTTGAACTTACGGTGGTTTTCTCCAGACAGGTCAGCAGGTGATGGTGCTGGCTCTCGAGTAGAGAGGTAGACTTACTTAAGCGTTTTTCCTCCTCAGTAGAACCCTGTGATGACACACACGATCCAAGATGAGTGTTGTCTGGTCTGTAAGGAACCCACGAATCGAATGTGATAGGTGTGGTGCGGTGTCAGTACCTGATCAGAGAGGTTCATCTTGTACGGAAGTTGCTTTCGTGGGAGAGTAAGACAAAAAGAAGAAACAGGCCGAGTTAGACTTGCGTTTGGAGTTCAGCACTGCGATCAGAAAGCTGTCACAGCCTCAGACGTGCTAGGCAGCAGAAGCCGGGTCACATTATCAGCGTGAACCCTGCAGGCACGTCAGTTGAGATCAATGGAGCCAGCGCATTGATTTGTGCCCCTAATGGATGTACAGTGCATTACATTGCATACATAACATTTTGCCTCTGGCTCCTTCTCTGACAAGGCTGCCTACAGGGACTTAATAACGACTTGTTTTCCATAATTATTTCTTTTTCAGCCATGTGTTTATGTGCATGAACAAGAGGGCAATATTTCTGCTCCTGTGCTGGTTGGACATGAAGTAATGTGACTAAAATGAACAACCCAATCGTGGTCTGACGTTACCCTCGATCAACTAGAAAAAAAGGTGTGTAATCATATTTTTTGGACCCAATATATATTATTAAAATAGTACTATTAGGCAACACATTACTTTGAACAAAACATTACTTTGAAGGCGTACAATACATCTTTAATAACTAAGTTCAGTGTTTGTATGCTCAGTCTATATATGTATAAGTTGCCAATTGAATTCATATCAAAACCATTATTTTTGTAAACTGCTAATGTGCTTGTTTTTTTTTGTATTTGAATTAGCAGGATGATTCAATTACAAAAACTGCTAAAGTGTCAAGAGACAAGTGAACCAACAAACATAACATATAGATGCACTCGTGATGCAAACATTTATTGCCAAGAAATTGGGGAAATGGGCTATACCAGTTCTAAGAGTGGACCGAATCTTTTTTGTGTTTGTTTTTTTTTTCCCTGCTCGTGATTCAAAACGTTTGGCCTTTCATTCAAACTGTAAGGAGCAGTGAAGCGTAAGCGTTTGTCTGCTCTTACCGTGAGCTCCAATGCTTCGTTGAAGAGGCCATTACGCTTGCTATGGAGGAAGGCACCGGAGCTTCCTGTCTTGGATATTCGAATCCTGGCCAAGCGGGCTTTCTGGAGAGACATTGATAGTCACGTCAATTGGAAGCTGCACCACCTCCAGTGTGAGAATGATAGGGGAATTGTTCTGACACATCCCACTGATGAGCGACAGCACTTTCACATGGTTCGTGTATTAGTTGTGATCTTCAGGATCAAATCAAAACATATGATGCTAGATCATTCTCTCTGATCTCCGGTGATAACTCACTCTGATCTCCGGCTATAGTTATGAATGATTTATAATCACCGCATGACAACACACATTCCTTGAGTAGAAAAAATGGAGAGCAGAAGCAGCTAGGATGAGTGCAGATAAACCCTCACAGAATTAAGCAGCAAATGAACAGTGAATCAAATTGATCAAGACTGTTATCAAGCGTCTAAATCCATTGAGGTTTTTTTTTTTTTTTTTTTTTTTACTAGTTATCACATCCATAGATGCTTGTGGAAACTCTCATTCATCCAGCTCATTTCTTTTTCAGGGCGTGGAACGGATCGCCACTGGACTCCTCTGGTTGTCTTCGAGGTTTCACCTCCCATCCAAGAAGGCTTGGACAGGACTGAGGATGACTCAGTTCGGGGTAATAGAATGACTGTAATGGCAAAGGGCAGGAATTCCCCATTAAAAGCGGGTGTAAAACAAATTGCAGCTCCTCAGCATGGGGACATTTCATTTCCCGTTGCTGTTCCGCCAATGAATTTTAAAGAGTGAATGATCTATTCATCTCAAGGAATGTTTGCATGAATAATGTGAGCTGCGTGAATCGTGAGCGCAAAGCGTGCTTGTTTGGAGGGTGGCCCATGCATTGCAGCATGGGTTCGTTGGCAAGCTACAGCGATGGATTCCACATGCATCGATGTACCAGTTATCAAACAAGTTGATGCGGATGATGCCAACGCATGGTCTTGCTGGAACAAATTGAAATCCTCAGCCAGATATATTACTCAAAATACAAGAAAAATGCACATGGATATCTGCTGTTAGACAAATGTAATAAAATAAAATAAAATAGAATGTGAATTAGAATGTGTTCGCACCCAAATCACTTCGGTGAAAAAATATGAAATAATGAGTGAGGGAGGGTAACCAGAGACAATAAAATGAGCCAAATTTAGATTCATATGGATAATAATGTGCTGTCATTTAAAATCTAACAATCATAGCAACAGATCCCGTTCATTTAAATACACATTTCATAAATGACTTACGTAATGAAGAAGGTAAAAATAATGCAGGACCTGCACACACCCAAAAACCTTGCCTTGACTGTTTCGGTGAGGGATTTTTCACTAATGCAACTTCTTCATATTCCTCTTTAATCCTTTTGTCTCATGCTGTCTAATTCTTTTCTGTCTCTCGAACACACAAACATTACTGTAACTCTTTTATGTTGCGTTGGGATTGGGACTATCTCACCAGTGACTGGTTACGATGCAGAAATTGTGGATGTGCGAGGGTGGAGTGGACATTTGGAACTATTTTTTTTTTTTTTCTGCAGCCCAGCTAGATTTTTGGGCCTTTGGGACTTGAGCGCAGTTACAGACCAATGTATTACTGGAGCGTGAGAAACCATGGGCAGATGGCTTTCATTAACACGGGTGAGTGTACTGCAGACAAAACAGTAAAAATAAATAAATAAATAAAACAAAAATCTTACCGTGATGGGATCAAATCAGGATTATACCCATAAAACCATTCCACCACTTGCTAATGCCCAAATAATTCTAGTTTGAGAGAGAACATACATACACACACGCACACTCGCACTTGCACATACGTCATGACCAGAGTCATCAACACATTGTAAATATGTGTTGAAAAGCAATTTCAAACCTACTCACAAACTACATTTAGTTTTACGACTCCACAGAGTTGACTGCTATGTAAGAGTAGATTTGCCCAATGTTTTTATATGTCTTCCATTGTCACACCTTTTAACTACAATATACGTGCTCGTGCTACAAAAAAAAAAAGTGTTAACCTTGTGGCAGTCCAACTGCAGTCACTGGCAGTGATTATCTTTTCACTGTGACAAAGCTAAACACTGCAATGATAAACTCAATAAACTCAGACAGAGTGTACTTTTCATGAGTGATGAAGAGTGGAGACCAAAATACGATTTAAAAGGACTACAACTATGCCATCATCATCATCATTCTCATCAAGTGACAGAATGTTTACGTGAGGCTCAGGAAGTAATTAGTTCGCATGAAAAGCTCTTCGGGTGTGAAAGGTCACGCATGCAACAAGCTCTAGTGCGGGATAAGGCACATTTTTTTGGCCAACACATTACTTCAGCGTGTTTGATGGTTGTTTAGTGTTGTGACAAATCCTTTAATAGAATAATGATGTTGCCATTTGTTAGGATACCCAAAGATTAGCAGGAGACATGCCACAGTTTATTGGCGAACACAATTACATTGAATTGGCACTTAAAATCCCTGTAAAGTGGAAATAAATGTCTTGTAAATTTGACACACCACAGAGAAGAGCGTTAACAACCCTGCCAAATTTCAACATTTAAAAAAAGAGATTGTTCTCAAACGATGCTCCTCTCAAGTTTATCCTCAACTTCTGGCATCTTTCTGATTCCTCCACACCCATACATGTTGAAGACATCTGTTTCAGGCCTCCGATGACCGAAATACTGTATATCCTATGCCATAACGAGAGGCGCTAGCCTTCAGCTAGCATGCAAACTAACCAGGACTTCTTTTGGCCGACAGGCGGGCTCACCTGCGGCGTGAACTCTTTCCTTATTGTTGTGTCGGTGTGTGGGTCCACATAAAAGAGACACTTGGGGCAAAGCCAGCCATTTATTAAACACACTGGCCCATGCTATTCAGCGTGTGGCTTACACCACAAGACTAGTGATGGGTCCATGAGGACTCAAGAGGCGTGTCGACACAATGACACACTGTGTTGATACTGTGTCGCTGACCACTGCCACCTGCTGGACCTTCAAAATCCCTGCAGCCAACCCACTTGACAGACTGAACAAACTGATTTGATGATGACGTGTATACAATGCACTACCTCACTCTACCCACAATAGCCACAAGCGCCATTGTTTATGTTGTTGTTTATGCTGTTTATATTGTTTATATTGCCTATACTGTTTACATGTCTTTTTTATACAGGGTAGCTGCTATCCTTTCTTAGCTGTGTGTGTTTAATGCACAGCATGTTTGCATGCATGTATGCACTGAGGATTGAGAGGAAGAAATTTCATCTATGCTGCATGTCATACATAAAGCATATTTGACAACAAAGATGACATTGACCTTTGACAATTTCATTCACATCGATGCATTCATATTGTATCATTCAATGTGTTTCAATAATGTGAAAATCATGTGAATGAGGATGCTTGTGGGCTTTGTCTTCACAAATTTTGATTTAGAAAAATAAGATGCTCCAGTGTTTTAAATTTCAGTCTGTTGCGTTTAATGCATGCTATTTCCCCTGTTGTGGAGAACACACACACACAATGGAATAAGACATGTCAAAAATCCGAGAGGCACTTGGAGAGACAAGGAGATTTTAATAAATACCTTATTCTCCAAAAGGAGATCAAAATGGCTCTACACGGCGGACAATTTGTATTTGTCCGGAAGCTGCTCCATAATATGCACGTACTGTAGCAACGTCACTCGAGTGAAGCGCGTCTCAGCAGTCGATAGTCTGCTGCTCTCTGCTGTGAGCGCGAGCACGTACTCGCGGCGCCGACCCAACCCACGCCACATATTAAGCTTTGAACTACGACAACAGCTAAACTAGCCTAGCCGATGTAATGATGGTCAGCAGACAAGGTTTACGTTTTATGTGACTTTTAATAGCAACGTGGCAGAGTCATCAAACATGCGGTGTGCTCACTCGCAGTCACTTTCTGGAACTCCCCCTTATAGGCGGGACCTCTCAATCAACTGGAGTATGACGTACAGTACAAAGGTTCATAAAGCACTTCTCATATAATAATAGCCTATTATATGACAGCCAACATGACGCTCGAAGTCAGACGGACACATTTTTTCTGATAATCAGTGTGTTTTCCGTATTGCCCAAACATATATTTTTATTCGAGCGAGGGTGAGGTCTGGCTTGTTTCGGCAATCGGCATCGTGTCGCCAGACGCACTTCCTTAGGATACACTGTGCGGGCTTTTGCTGCGTCAACGCCCCCTGCACTGAGTCGACGCCCCCTGGACTAAGTGGCGCAGCTTGGACTGTGCCAAGCAGCCGATGCAGTCTAAACTGCACAGGTGCAGTTCACGTGTCAATTAGCAGCCTGGACTGTGTCAACGCAGCCGATGTGTCAATTAGCAGCCTGGACTGTGTCAATGCAGCCGATGTGTCAATTAGCAGCCGATGCAGTCTAAACTGCGCCGGTGCAGTTCACGTGTCAATCACGTGACGTAATGAAGCAGCACATGCACCGACACGTGGTTTGCTCTGTGAGCCCGGCGCATGCGTCAACGCATCGGTGTCGCTGGACCCATCACTACACAAGACAGACATTTGAGCACATAAGCACAAATCTTTACCTTCCAACATAAAATGAATACAACAAACCTAACACTTGGGAAATCAAACGCACGTGGTTGTCATATTTATTAATAAAATACGTTGACATCCACCAGACGGATCAGCGGAGTGCAGAATCTGTCTGCCTGCCCTTCGATCAAATCCACAAATATTGCGTTACACCAACAGCACCACAAATTAGACCTGATTTATGATGGTGTAATGCAGGGGTAGGGAACTTCGGTTCCTCGAGAGCCATATCCTGCTTGTTTTAGATCCCACCCAACTCCAACACACCTGATTCAAATCGTCAGCTCATCAGCAAGCTCTGTAGAGGCCTGAAACCATCATGAACAATTGAATCAGGTGTGTTGCAGGAGGGAGGGCTCGAAAACAGGCAGCATACGGCTCTCGAGGAACCGGAGTTCCTTAACCCTGGTTTAAGGTCTCGTCTATTTTCTGTCCCCAAATTGTCAGGTGCACCGAGGCAGAAGAAAACTCCCTCAGTCCACTGGAACACGCGATGAGGCGTAGCACAGTCAATTAAATTACCTCCACAATTGAGACTGATATCAATTTGCTGGGTCTTTAAATACTAAATTGGAAACAGATATTCATTCAACACTTACAGGCCAGAAGAGGGATTTATGACTGAAAGCTAGACCTGCCCAGGCGTGCCTCATTGTCTTGTCAGTTTTTTTGTATTTCCGTGGGGGTTCATTGTTAATGTTTTTTTCACTTCAATTACCGTATTTTCCGCACTATAAGGCGCTTCGGAGTATAAGACGCACCTTCATTGAATGACGTATGTTAAAACTGTTTTCATATCTAGGGCGCACCGCATTATAAGGCGCATAGGATAGAAGCTACAAAAGCGGCTGCGGTTGCGTTATGCATCCACTCGATGGAGCTGAATTAAAGGTATTACAATACAATGTAGCTTTATTTATGTAGAGCTTTCACAACCGCTGCAGCTGTAACAAAACACTTGACAGAACATTTAAAATACTACGTCCAAGAAATCAGAATATTGATTCATAGATAGGGCGCATCGGATTATAAGGCGCACTGTCAGCTTTTGAGAAGATTGAATGCTTTTAGGTGTGCCTTATAGTGCGGCAAATACAGTAAATGTTTTTTTAAATTGTATTTTGCTGTAATACTTTTTGTTTAACCTTTTTGTGTTTTTTTGTTTCTTTTTAAAGAATAACACTTGTTAGTACATCCTGGACGCCTGCCTTTCCTGTGCTTGGGTCCTCCACCAACTTCATCACACAAACCTTCCTATACATTTGATGGGATTTTGCATGCATACAGATTGATTTTGCTTGCCTGTTTACAATTTCCAATGTGCATTTCTTTTTTCTGAGTCAAAATCTAATTTGCAATGCTTTAGATATGTGCACATGTTGTTTTGTTCATATTTGTTGCAGAAATATCATGTATATTGATAATAATCCTGTGATAATTTACCATAATGTAAAATTAAAATTCTGTTTCATCTCTAAATGCGACATAAACACCAAGCATGACACCATTAATATTAACAGTGAACTGTGGATTGTCTTAATTGATATTAATTATGAATATTGTAATTGTAAATTTCCCCAGTGTGGGACTAATAAAGGATATCTTATCTTATCTTATCTTATCTTATTCATAAATTGCACAAGTAGGAAAGGTGCACACATACCTTGGGTGCAGTTAAAATTAGCGAGGAGTGTAACAATTTGTTTTGCAGCTGCAGATGCTGCCCACGCACAGCCACAAGGAGTAAGAGAAATCTGGGCTGTCTCTCAACTGCCAGCTAGAAGTATGGCTAATTGTAACGGGGACCCAGAATTAATAGGAATTCGACCTGAATTGAGATGGATGTAGAACGTGGTTACTTGGCACGTAATAAAATAAATAGAACACGAGAGGAGAGATAAAGAGGTTGAGGAAGGAACACCAAACGTCATCGGGTAGCCATCCTGACTGCCCTATTCCACAATCTTTAAATACTGTGAAATACAGAACACTTGACTGCTGTTATTCAAGAAAATTATCTGAGGTAGAATTGATTTTCCGTGTGGGTAATGCCGGGTGATGCTGAATTTAATGGCCGGTTATATTTGCTAATTGGTTGGCATAATATTCGGGAAGGTCATACATAGTTAAGGTTATGGAGCATTAAAGAACACTGTGTGGCGTGGATGGTGTTGGCATGTAGGAATATAAAACATGTCAGAGTAATTTATCGCTGGGGTTGAGCATTGACTGTCGACCATATAAAAGGTAATAAAATCTTGTGTCTCTGAAGTGATCATCGTGTTGAGCGATTAAATCTTGTCTGCCAACATATTCCAAGCACAGAAAACTCATGTGATTTAGCATGTAATGAACTGAACACATGGACGTTTGAGTTGCTATAAAACAGCAGTCAAAGCCGTGTCTCTCTCTCTCTCTCTCTCTCTCTCTCTCTCTCTCTCTCTCTCTCTCTCTCTCTCTCGCTCGAACTGGCAATACGCAATACAAGAATGTTTGGACTGTAATATTTGCAGCACCGAAGTCTTAACAGAGGAGAGGAGAAGAACATTTTGTTTGTCACAGTATCATCCACAAAACGTGAATTGCGCGATGTTGGAAAAGCCCCATTTATGCCTGTACGCTACTCGTTTTTGAAGTAATCAGAATGTACTGCATTGATTCTATATGAATAAAAACGACTCTTTCATCACTTAATCCTGACAGCCGCCTGAAGCACCGCAGAACAGATGTAGGATGAAGCCGTAGGTTGTCATTGGAGAACCATTAGGCCAAAACCGTCACGCCGTGACATGCAGCTGCCCGATGTGTTTTACATTTTGTCAAACCTCATTCACATTGCACAAGACAGCCACACACTAACCACCGACAATGCACGTTAGGTTAATTATGATGTTCATTTTGTCTACTTATCTAAGAGACGCGACATTATTTTTGGTCAGTATTCTTTTCAGGCAAGTCTTTTTCAGCACCCCGAGTTTTAGTTTGGAAAAGGCTATAAACCTTGTTGTATGCTTTCAATTATCACATGGAATTGTGTTCCAAAGGTAGAATTATGACAAGATAAAGCTCCCTTCCATTTTTCTTGCAGTGGCCTGGGAGCTTGGGGGCTAATTTCCTGCGGCACGGCTGATGATGTTTCTGTCACGCTGATGTGCCACTATTCTGTACATACTGTGTCAAGGTTTATCCAGCTGACCAACTTCACTGAGGTCGATGATGTTAAAACTGCACTGCACTTCAAACTACCTGTAGCATTTTAAACAATTTTCCTCTCCACTAAAGGCAGAGATTGCTTGCTTGCTGTCGTACTAAACAACGATTCATGTGACCCAAAAAAAAAAAAAAAAAAAAAAAATCATTCGGTTTGTTTTTGGGTGAGGCCCTGCGGACATGGGCGTATTGCGAGCACACCAAGAGTAGGACAATTGCATTCATACACAAGGCAGACAGACATGTTCTGACCTTCTAAATCGCACCTCATCTGGATGAGGGCTATTTCAGGAAAGAACACAGGACCCATGTCGCTTCGAGCACTCGCCTGTTACTACGCTTGCTTAGCCTGCTTCCACTTTGCCTCTGGCCTTCCTTGTCACCAAACGCGTCTGTCTTGTCGACATCAACAGCACATAATCACTGTCATTGGCTACCTCTTTTAGGTATCCTTGCACAAGTGAATGGCAGACAATGAATAGATAATGCTCACTTACCCTGTGAGATTCGTTAAACCGTCTTTTCATTGTTGTGGCTGTACTATTCAGTGGCATAAAATGACACCGCATCATACTTAATGCTGTTTTACACATTTTGGTTACTTTATTTATCCAGAAAGGCAAAGTACTGGAAACATGGTCTACGAGTATGATGCAGCTCTATGCAAATGACGACATTAATTAAAGTATTAAATTAATAGCTTTCTTAGAAAGAGGAATGGGTCTCTCAGCTGTGTACAAACAATACTACAATGCATCACAGAAGAATGAGGACAGTCAGATTTGCCCTCAAACTATGATTAGCAGCCCCAGTTTGTATTTGGAGCAGCTGAGGCTGTGAAGAAATTTGTCACATGTAACACAATTATTGTTCATGTCTGAAGGCTAAAACTAAACATAAACAACACATGCATATTTACCTGATCTATGTTTGATATATGCTCTAGTTTAAAAACAGGTTTGATTGACTTGACGAGGAGCCCACTGGCCAGGATGTGGCCCAGATCTATCTATCTATCTATCTATCTATCTATCTACATACTAGCAGTTTTTTTGTTTGCAACGGCCTTCACCCTTGGCCGGTTGAACCGGCTTCTTCCTTGGCACGCACGACATCCCCGATCATGGCGGGCCAAGCGCGGCAATCCTGTGCCAGGTCAACCAACAGCCTCAGCCAGTCCTGGTTCCACTGTCGCAGACCCACCACCTAGGGGCCGGAAAGGTACGCGAGGTGTTCTTTCATCGTGGTGGCCCAGGTCTTGACTTGTCCACCACAACGCTTGCGCTCGGCTGGCAAAGGAGCAGGAAGGAGAACATCCCTGACCCGGTCCGATTGGCGGCGGCGGAGGATACGGCGGAGGCAATCGGTGTCGAAGACTTCCAGCTTGCGCTTGTCGGCCACTCTCAAAGGACAAGTCTCACAACTATAAAGAAGGATGGTCCGCACGATCGCTTGGTAGACGCGCCCCTTCGTCACCGCCGAGATTTCGCGCCAAGCGAGATTTCATATACATACTAGCAGTTTGATACCCACAGATTCACATATTTTCAGATTGTTTTTCAGCATTTTTGTTTTCTTTTTTGTAAGGGAGGAGTCAACCCCTGCTTTTTACTGGAAAGCTTGTATTGCACTGAGCAGGTTTGTATGTGTTTGCGCAAAGACATACGCCGGACATTTGCAGTTTCAACAGGCTCAGACATTTTTTTTCTGTCGCAACGACATTTTGAACATGTTCAAAATTAGATAGAGACAGGAAAAACGGTTTGCAAATGTCTGTCATCCTTCCAACCTTTCTCTTTCTTTTTCCTTTTTTTTCCCATTTTCCCAATGCATTTCTATGTCTGGCAATGACATGCAGATTTTTGCTTTTCGTGAGCTGGCGTGTATTTTGTCCATACTCAAAATGGTATTTTTGTCATCCATCTGGTGAGCACGTGTGTCTTTATGTGCCCCCCCCCGAAGCTCTGATGAAAAATTATGGCCTCTCTTCCTAATTGAAATTGGCCATTCTTGATACAATTAATGAATATCCCCAAAAAGTCAACCCAGAACATAAGCCTATGCAAAAGTGCAGACAGCATCAAGAGAACTCCAGATGGTCAAAATGTATGTCAAAAGCGAATGCGGTGCATCACTATAGTCCTACAAGCGGGCGTTTTACACCCATCGTCCATCTCAAAGAACCTGGGTAGTCCTCAAATCTGGAAGAAGTCAGAACTGCCCAGTGGGGTGCAGGTCTGGAGGTCCAAGCCTCTGGAGCCCAGTTGAAGCAAATAAAAATGGTGTTCACCTGTACCTTCTGCGCCCGCCGTTTGTCTGCTCTCTGGTTCTGGTGATAGATGCGACTAAAGTTGGACACGATGACAGGAACAGGCAGGGCGATTACCAGCACCCCACTCAAAGAGCAGATTGAACCAAAGATCTTCCCTGCAATCGTTTTCGGAACCATGTCTCCATACCTGCAAGAGGGTGACAGGGACAAAGGCAACATCTTAGACAGATTTGTAGGGACGGCAAAGCGAAAGCTCCATGAGCTAAGTGCCCGTGACTGACTTGGGCCTTTGAAAAAGGTCATTTTGATTAATGGCAAAGATGTGGAGAGGTCCAAAGTGAGAGGTTTTTTTTTGTTCCACTGGGCCCCTGCACATCATTCACATGAGATATTCAATCCACCGACAGCATGAACTTTAAAAGGCACACGGCAAACGTTCCCCAAAGTTATTCAGCTTAATTCTGTGTGATATATCTGAAAGTCAGAGGTGATCTCATTATTGGTGCAGAAGGCAGACAAAACAATTACAGCGAATATTTTTTTTTCTCTCCCAATGGAGAATCCAAATCAGGAGGCAGACAACCGATGAAGGAAAGGTTAAGAAGGCACCAGGAAACTGAAAGAATAAATCTCTCTCTGAATCTGTTTTTAAAAAATATCATTTGAGAGCAAAGGCTGCAGGTAGTTACAAGTCAGATCTGCAGCCTCAAAAAATGCCCAAGTGAATGCATTAGATTCCAAATGATAATGCCTACTGAAAGATCTACTCTCACCAGGACCAACATGAGATTGTCATTTTCAGTTGTCAATTGATGTGCATAAGCTAAACATGAGAAGGAATAGTACGCAGGATAGAACAGCAACAAAAACCGAAAAGCGACTTGTCAAGCATCTTTGAGTTTTTAAAACATAATATATTTTTAGTTTGGTTTGCCCCAAAAGGCTGGAAGGTGAGTTACAGCTGAGAGAGAGAGCTGGAAAGACAGCGGCAAAATAGAGCAACGCCTTGCCTTTGTCTCATCATTGTCACCCCTGCAGAAAGCAAGGTGATATGTCAGACGGTGAAAATAGAAATACACTTTAGTGGTGAGGGAGCACTAGTGGGAATAAAATGCATAAAGCTGCAATCACCGAGGACTCCCTCGAATCGCACCCTCAATCATATGTGCTTTCCCTTTGTTTGTATGATAGAACCTTGACTGCGTTGTACAAGGATAGAACCTTGACTGCGTTATATGAGGAATTATGAAATTAAGTTTAAAAAATGCATTTTTAATTCAACCACAACAAATTGTTTTCACATATGTAACTTGGGTGGTTTGAAAAACATGTCTAGATGACAGCCAATAACTGATTACGGCAGCAAAGCTTGCCAAAAGTTATCTGGGATAGACTCCAGCTCACCAATGACCCTGAGAAGTGGCGAAGTGTTTAAAGGAATCAATATATTGAGCCAATACCAGAATATCAATCTTTGTACTCAATATAAATAAATAATACTATGCATGCTGTGTTTAGTGGGGAAACCATGTTCAGATTCACGATAACATGATATATAGATAGCACGATAACAACTTGCGTTGCTTCTTGTCATGTTCTGTTGTTGTGTATCTCCAGCAGGTGGCAGTGGAGGGCCTCTCCTCCGGGTTGCACACCTGCTGCTCATGGAATCAAGCCGACAATTTAAGGAGTTCTCTGCCTTCATGTGTTGGAAAATTGGCCTTGTTCATAGCACTACTTCCAAGACACAAATTCTTCTAGATGCACCAAGTTTTCATTTTCTCCATTTTCTTATGCTGCTTAGTTGTCTTATCTTACTTTTGGTTCACTTATTATCCTGGTGTTGTACCAGTGATTTTTGTTTTACTATGTTGGTTTTATGACCTGTTATTTTCTGGAAATAAATATTTTTGTTCACCAAGTTCACGTTTGTGGACTACAATTCCATTCTGTCCGTAAATTTGCAGATCCCTGACACTTCTTGTCCAACAACAGTATATAAATCAATGACAGATACCATATGAGGTACAAAAATGTAGTGTCCTACTCTAGACATTGTTTCTCAGATGCATCTGCAATGTGCAGCCTTCAATAACCTTGAGTGGAGCACAATAAATCTAGTCCATTGCAAGTGTTATTAACACACACATAATGGCTCAGACGTGCCTGTACATTGACGGGAAGGACTTCAATCTGACCGGTTTTGAGACTGATCGTGTTACAAGGCAGTCAAGCTCTTTCACACCAAATTCATCCAAGCATGCCTATGTGGAGCTTGCCTCTTCTGCTTAGATAAATGAAGCAGACTGGTCCACAAAACGTCCGCCATTAAGGACAATGAGTAATGTCTGACGGGCATGCCAAATGAGATATAAAAAGGTCAAATCCATCTCACCAAACACACCCTACACATGATGAACAATAAAACCAAAACCGGCAAGTATTCATCATCCCCTGCGAGAACTTTCTTTTTTTCTTTTTTTTATCCAAATTAGGCAATAACAAGCACTATGTAACATTTAATCTCCTCCCCTTTTCAGAAGAGCATCCCATTAGGAGGAATGAAAAGCTAATCATATTCATCTGCAAGCCGCCCATAATGGGATGCGATCAGATTGCTCTCTTTTTCTAATACTATTGTCAATTTGCCACCCCCATTGAGCCAAGCTGGTCTGTCTCCGATGATAACATCTCTGAGCCATTGTACATGGCACACGGATAAAGATTTGCACACATTAAAAAATATGGTGGCATGATTCAAGTGCATGTGTGTGACAAGCGAGGTTAGATACAATTTATTTCCTTCCTGCCTGGATGAGCGCTCGCGTCTGCTTCCGACTCGGAAAGACGACATTGGAGCTGGAGAATGAGCCAAATATTTCACATAGAGAAACGATGAATAATCAGTGGAAGGGAAGCATACTTGAGGCAGAGATATTGTTTTGCAGATGCACCGCCACGTGTCTTTGTGCATTTTTGCTCCTCTTGATAACGATGGGAAGAGATTCTCCAATTCACTTATAAACAACTGCACAAATTGCCTGTGTCCATACATGTGCATACACTCACACACACACTCACACACACACACACACACACACACACACACACACACACACACACACACACACACACACACACACACACACACACACACACACACACACACACACACACACGCACGCAATCACAGGTGAGCAGGCCAGCCTTCCATCAGAGTTGTCACAGCACATCCAGGCCTCGGTGGTAAATTTATAACCTCAATGAAGAACGGAGTGGAAGTTACCAAGTGGGCCCGTGACTTTGTGATGGTGTGTTTAACAACCTCAGCAGAGTTGATCTCAGGCTTGACAGATTCTTGATCATGGCAGAATAGTACCGCTCATCCATTAAAAAGAAAAAAACCCCGGCAAATATACTATCAATTCAAACAAAATAAAGAATTGCTGCATAGCTTTATTTGAATTTGAACTTCAAAGTTAATATACGGCTACAAGAAAAAAGAATAACCCTCCACCACCATCATTCCAGACAGTTATGTACTGTATAATGGAAGGGGCATTGTGGTTTGGGACAGTTTTACTACCTCAGGGCCTGGACGTAAAGCTACCTTTGACAGGAAAATTCATTCCTAAGTTTCAAAAAATGTTCTAAGGGAAATGTATGACCATATGCCAGCCATTTGAAACTTGACAGCAGATTGGCGATACAACAGGACAACATCTCAAAAGGACAGAAGTAAATCAACAGTTGAATGGTTTCAAGAGAAGAAAATACACCAGTTGAAATGGCCCATGACTCAGATTCCTTTTCCCACACTAAACACTTCAATAATATTGCTGAACTGAAACAGTGTTGTTTGTAAGGAATGGCCCTAAATTCCACCCTGCACTGTGAATGTTTCCACCACAGGTCTCAAACTTAAGGCCCGGGAGCCCAATCTGAAATGCCATAACAACTTTGTTTCTTGCTGAAATTACAAATTTCTTCTCCAATTAAAATGGTGATCTATTGCAAGGACTCAGATTTCTAAACTAGTTATCCATCTGTTTGTTGTGCATATGTAATATGAGGCAATCATACTTTTATTCTGGGTTACGTGGTTCATTGTGCACTGTTGTGATTTAGGTCAAGATCACATCACATTTCATGACCAAGACATGCTAGAAATCAGGGAAATCCAAAGCGGTCATCCATTTTCTTGCATTTGTATGTGATTTTTCTGATTCGGTGTTATGGTTAGAAATGAGGTGGTGTCACAGACATACCTGTATCAGGGTCTATTTTTGACTAACAATGTGATTCCGTGTGGTACCTGTCCAATATTCCCTTGGTACGGTCCAATTTGAAATGCTTATCGGTCAACTGTGGCACACCAGCACCATGAGGGAGTGGGCTCAACAAATATTTAAATATATATATTTTCAGACTGGACAAAATTGATGTGAGAGTTGATAAAATATCCTGTAAAAAGCGCACACAGTGATGACTTGAAGAATTTCCATTACTGTACACTTCTATCAACTGTCATGACCTTTATTCAGGGTCAAGTGTTGTGGTCTGCGTTGCTTTTAGCCAACAATGTGAGGCACCCAGGTAACAGGGGGCCCTCGATCTAATCCTCCTTTGACCCATTTATTTCATCCATCCACCTATTTTCCATGCAGCTTATATTCATTAGGGTGGTGGATGTGATGGAAGCTTATCCCAGTTGAATTTGGGCAAGCGGCGGGTCGCCTGGATTCGAATTCCCAACCTCAGAACGATGAGGCAGATTTGCTAACCCACTCATGCACCGTGGCGCCGTCAGTCCCTTCCTATTTTAAAATGCTGGTTAAAACCAAAATAATCCACAAGTGACCATCAGAGAAAACTTGAACATATTCCGTGTTCACGTTATTGACTTTGATATTATTTTACCAGCGACACACGCATGCCACAACTACATTTTAACAAGTTTTATTTTCCTCCCCAGTATGTGTGTGTTTGTTTTTGTGTGCTGCATGAGATCAAAACACAACAGCGCTCTTGTTTAATAATGATCAGAAGCAGTGGCATTTCCCGGCATGAGCAATCTGTGCAGCAGCACAGGGTGGCAAAAAGAAAAGCTTCCCGAAATGGTTGTTTATGCGTAAAGAGTAAACCTCTTGTATTTGGATACAGTATGTATTTATAAAAAAAAAGAAAAAGAAAGTATATTCTATGATCACAACAAGGTTTCATAAGAGCTAAATGACAAACACCAACCACAGCCATCATAAGACACTTATGTGCAATTAAATTGAATGGAATGGACACCCGGTTGTCTCTGTCAGATGCTGCATTTGTATCCAGGACATGTAAAAGTGTGTCATCCCAACAACAATTAGCACTTTTCAGTTAAGCACAGTGACAGGCTGCCTCTCCAGGCCTCTCACCTTCAAATAACATCCATCTGTACCACCATTGGGCTTTTCATGGCCAGTCACTCAGGGGGAAGTAACTCGAGTGATACAGGGCTCTCTGGAAACGGCAGAAAAGGTCTCCTCTTATCCAGCCAGCAAAGGTACATAGATCAATCAAAGAGGATGCGGAGGGAGCAACAGAAGAAGGTCAAGATGAGAGTAGATCGAGAGCAACAAAATACATTTTGGACTGTGCGTCCAAGGATGATACGCTGGGCTGGAATAGGCCAAGAATACGTTTTAGTTTGGATTAAAACAAGGCGATGTTCTGAACAGCGTTTTACATTGTGATCGACAGCAACATTAACAAGTGACTTTGGTAGATGGCTACTGTAGTTTTAAAGCTCTTATGTGGGTTCAAACTGGCTTGTACAAGTTTGCTGCGTTATGGAATGGCCGACATGCTGTACCCCTCTTGTTGTATTTCTGACAAAAATTCACCATAATGCAATAATTTCAAAGTGGTTAAGGTTATAGCATTATAACTACACTTCATTTTCGTAAGATTCCGTAATATAAGGAAAGTGTTTTCGAAGAGATGTAATAATTCAACTCCCAATCGACGAAAGGAAACAATTTCTTTCTTTTCAACATCCTGTGTTATATGTAAAAGGAGACAATAAGCAACACTTAAGCAACTGATCATTGTTCATCTTGGGGCAACATCCAATTGCTTGGCCTGAAAGAGTGTGCCTTGGCCTGGGTATACATCTTCTTTCCCCATTTGCATTTATCAAGTGACAAGTAGAGATTTCCAGAAAGAAACACACAGATAAGTTGATAAAGTGAAGGGTATTACTCGTTCATTTCACTGCACAGCCTGGAAAGGTCATTATCATCACTCACTTCACACCCGGTCATATACTGAATCATGCTGAGGGATTACCATCATTTCTCTGCAACATACTTCGAGTTTCTTTGACAACAACGCTGACTTTTCATATCTATGTACTTTGGGATTTAACTTTTAAAAGGGAGAATGTGCACGTGTCTGTATAGTCAAAGAGAAGAAGCAGAAAGGAAACTTTTTTTTTTTCACAAGATAAAACTCAACCTTTGATCCTAGCGAACGTAATTATCTTGCAGTATTTCAAAAACTGACAAGGATCATATACTGTCTAGGCTGAGGTTTGTCTCCTTTGCAGTGAACTTGCAAAAATCCCCCAGGGTTAATAATTCCAAAGGTTTGCAAAATAAATGTTACCAAAAAAATCGATTTAAAAATTGAACAGAGATTTATGAACTTTCAAAATGATACCATGCACTTTGACTAAAAGTGTGAAAACACATGTGATACACAAACGCTTCCTAACAAAGGGGTAAGCAACTCTGGTGCTCGAGGGCTTCTGTCTTGCATGTTTGAAAAGTGTCCCTCCTCCAACTTCCCAGATTGGAATAGCCAGGACTGCTATCAGACTTTCATTTGAACCAGGTGTGTTGGAAGAGGGGATCATCTCAAACATGCAATATAGTGCCCTCGAGTACCAGAGTTGCCCACCTCTGTCCTAACAGACAGAAAGAACGTGCTCCATTCCACAAAGGGAGGCGTTCAAAAGGAGAACTCGGACTATGCTGTTGCAACATTGAACAAATTTGGTTCCATTTGGTTTGCACCTCCTTTCGCACAAATGTCTTTCTCGTGCTGGCACATAACAATGAAACCTACAAGTGCTTGTTTTTCAAAAGTTGAAAGAAACGCTACGAGTGCCCCAATAGAGTGACCTTACAAACTCTGTTCATTTTTGTGCCGGCATGGGCGTTACTATGCACTTGTCTCTGTAATTAGTAATTACCAGACTGCTTGAAACAGAACGTTTCAGTAAAGTCACTTCCTCGACGAACTAGGAAGTGCAATTACCACAGCGGTTCCCCACAACATTTAAATATGAATCATGCCGGAGTCTCCAAACCTGTGCTCATACCAGTCTGGCTCATTATGGCTTCACAGGAGATCCTTCGATTAACTCGTGCTCCCCACTCCCCAGCGCACGCCAGGTGAGGAGCCACTTGGAAAGCATGCCCGTCCGTGTATGCACACTTCATATCTCTAAGCATTGAAATGCTTTCAAGACTCTCTGGGCCACCACGTATGGATAACATCAGCAAAGGCTTCTGGTAATTAAAACCGCCAAACAATCTCTCGCTGTGAGTTTGAGTCACGTTGTGGTAGGTGTGGAGACGTTGAGGAGCTGGGACACAATTACACAGAAATGTGGTTCAATTAGGCTGTCGACAAGAGAAAACTTTCATTCGGCTGGATTATAAATATCTGGAGAAATACAAGATTAATTAGCAAATGCGTAATTACAGTTAATCGAGAGCCTCTGAAACCCCATGATATTGTCAACCTAATGCCAACAAGAGATTCAGTCAAGGATTGGAGTTGACATGAATGTGAGGATTGTCTTCATTTGTTGAGGTCTTCAGTATACTGTACAGTTTGCATATTACCAGCATATACTGTAGCATTTCCAAGTGCTTGTCGGCGTAGACAATTCCATCAATTTATGGAAGCCCCCTTTAATTAAAAATCCGACAGGCCCTTGATTATATTAGCCAGCTTGCAAACATGCTAATTAGTGACAAAGATTTCGCAGAAACTAGAAACAAGGACCAAATGTTTTTCTCTACTGTCCCTTAACTGCAAGCCCCCATTTTACTTTATAGGATTACCAATACGCTTTCCTCTCCACCCCTTTTGTTCTGAGTTGCAGTGACATCACATTGATGCTTGCAGTCTACGAGAGAAAGAGACTCTTAACAGAAGTTACAGTTCACTATAGCACAATGAAACACTACATAAGAGCTGCCCGAGTCTTAGGTGCACTACCTCAGGGTTTTACTGTGTTGCACAGTCACGGTTTCATGTTTACAAAGTGCAACACCAATTTCACACTTCAATGAACTAATGGTAACACAAACACACTTGCAGGATAATGATTATGTCCTTACGATGGAAAAAAGTTCAGCATAGGATACCACAATGCATGCTGGGATGTGACGAGTGGCCAAACTCAACAAAGGTACAAAAACAGCATTTTTTTCCCCACAAGAGTCGACAGTCCATTTGGAGCGCATCAGGAGTTTTGACCCCCATGTGATCTCCAAAAACATGCACATAGGCGACTCACAAAAAGTTAGGGATATTTGGCTTTCAGGCGAAATTTCAGGATGAGCCTAAAATGCATGCAAACCTTTCCAGGTGAACTTAATGTGACCTTCTCTAAGCTTTTGAATGCACATGTCCAACCGTTAAACATTTCAGTACTTTTTACACAAGTTGCTGTTCTCTAACGAGGAGCATAACGGCAAAATTCACAACTGTTTGATCCATCAATCGACCAATAAATGTCCTTATCAGGTTCTGGACCGAACCGAATGACAAATTGCGATAAAAAATATTTATTTACAGAAAAGCTCACCGATAGAGTACAAACAGAAATCGCCGTTCAAAAGGAGCTCGGAGAAACAATATATGAAGAAAAGCGCTTGCAAAAGGCAATGTGCCAGGGAACACCAAGAATAAACAAACAAAATATCAAGAGGCCATAAACACCAGGCCAAAATCAAAAGCAATAAGAAAAAAATAAAAATACTTGCAAACAAGAATTTGTGAATAACGAGAGCTACACTCAAACTGTAAGATTTAAGAATGGGCATAATCTCCTGCATTTCTGACATGTGTATGGACAGCTCCAGTATGACACGTTTCCCTGCTCTTGAAGCCATTTTGCCAGAATAAATTACATCTCAGCAACACGTCTTCCCAGTTTGCCCTTCAATCTTCTCCAAGTGCTTGGCCTCTGCTGGGAGCGGTGTTGAGAGATGAAAAGGAAAAAGGCTGTGTGCAAAGATAAGAATGAAGCTGAAAGACGTGAGACAGTGGATGGAGTTCAGAGGTCATCTGCAAGGAGCTCAAGGTCATAGCAGCAAGGTCACTGCTGAACACATTCATGCAAGGATCAAAGTGGAGTAAAAAGAAGAGTGGGATGGAAAAATAAAAACATGAAAAGGAAATCCCTGCGGTGAGGGGGGAAAAATGGGCAGTCGGGTCTTCTGAGATAAAATGATAAGAAGAGGAGATGAGAGGCAAAATACCTTACAGACATTTTCCTTTTATTGTATTTATGATCATAATTGCAGTTTTATGTCATAATAATATCTCCTAGCTGTTACTTGATGTGCAAAAGCGATCAATTTGATACTGCATGTGACTGTAACACAATAGCATGCCTACGCAGTTATTTTATTCATCTTTGTATCGACTGCAGTCTATCAATGTGGTGCCAATTGTACTCAGAAATCAACTAAAAGAATCCGTATGAGGCATGAATGGCGCCTCGAGTCCGATGATTGGCTGGACTAACGTATTGAAGTATCAAATGTAAAATGTAAAAGAGAGATACATAAATTAAAGTGTTCTGCTTTCCTTCCCGGGGCTCCCAAATGACTCCACCGCCGTGGCCATTTTCTTCATTGCATACATACATATACGATCGCTTTGTATTCACTCAGGTAAAACTAATCTAAAGCACCATAAATAAAAAAAGGTTTTGTGGTCTTAAGGGACAGACACAATACAAACATTGCTGTGTGCAGATGTGTGGCCCTTGCTTCCGTAAAAATGGTGTTTATTCAAATTTGTGGGAACTGTGTCTGAATATCTGTGTCTGTTATAGTTTCTTGTATATATTGCTACATTATTATCAGCTAAATCAGGGGTCGGCAACACGCGCCTCCAGAGCCGCGTTCAGCTCTTTAGCAACATCTAGTGGCTCCCTGGAGCTTTATAAAACATGTTTATAAAACTTCCATACACAATGTGCTTTACGTGATTCAAGGTAATGAACTAAAGACATTTAAAAAGAAAGCATATGAAGAAAAGATGATTGGCCCTTGACACTTCAGACTTTTTTTTTTGCCATACAACGGGCATTTTTATCATGAATTTCATCATGAATAGGATTCGGCATTAAAACAATGTTTTCATGAATCAATACCAATAAATTCAATTGATTTAAAAATGAAATAGAAAAAAACCCCTGCAATTTTTATTTCAAAATAATGCTAAATTGATAGAGCCTCTATTTGTGTACAACATATGAAACACAAAAATATAAAAAGCCCAAACCAACTGTGGCAGCGGTCAAGTTTCTCACTGTCAGTGTGAATGAATGTTGGCACACAAGAGGAGCTGCCTGCATGAGTGTGTTAGTAGAGGAAAGTAGGCTTCATGAAAAACTAGGGCAACTTTGAGACTCAGGAGAGGTGTTTTTCAGCCCAGCCTCCTGTCCTAGTTCCCTCCCTGACCAGACTTGCATCTGTATGTTGTATGTTTTGCAACTGAGGGGGCACCCTGGGCAGTCAAATGAAAAGTTCAATCAAAAAAAAAAAAGCGGGAGATGGACGCAGAGCTCCAGGGTGAATACAGGTTGCGGGTACCTGACAGACCTCTTTTACAGGGTGTTGAAAACATTGCTAGCAATCCCCGGGACATGTGCCATATGGCAAAGAAGTCTGAGCACACACAGTGCAAAGCTTGACTGGATTACCTGTGCATTTGCCCATGCATGCGCATCTGTCCTTTGGCCAGTTTGTCTGCACTGTTGAACAGGCAAATGAGTCATAACAGGACAGAGATTGAAATAAGGCAACAAGCAGGAGAGGGAAGTGTGCGCGTAGGTGTCTTTGCTTTGATGAGTGGGTGCCAGAAAAAAAAAAGCCGAAGAGCGTTCCTGACAATATTCACAATTCCAAATGTATGCACAATACAACGCGGCACACATCCTCCACCAGCACACTCATGCATACACCCACCAACACACACAACCACTCGTGGTGTGTATAGAACCATGACAGAGATTATTTATCTAGCAGTCCCAGCACTGCTCTACTCCAGAGCTTTCCAGCAACACATCACTAATTCATTCTTGGCTTTTCCCTCAGCTCAGTAAGGGCCACCTTTGAACATACATGCTGGCCCTTTATTTAGCGCTGGGCCAAGTTACACCTCACCTCCCACTGTAAGCTCATACAGCATCAGAGTTGCAACCCACACCGACAGGACCCGCCCTAATTTTCGGACATCCGAACTGAGATGTAGGTTAATGCGCAAATCCTACTCAGCTATTTGATCTTGGACCGAGCTTCCAATGGCTTCCAATTAGCCTGTGGGTGTGGCTGGAGTGTCGCCTTTCCAGGTACGCTCAGGGTCATCAAGTCTGGACGTATAACGGGTTTTTTTGTTTCACCAACAGCGGTTACAGATCCCAGTCAACATTCTGATTTCAGTTTTCAGTATGACTCAGTTAAAACAAGCCAACAGGTGAATACTGTATCTGATCGTCAATTACTTTCAAAACAGTCGGCGGACACACAGTCAAGGTCTTCTGATGTGGGACTGGCACTGAAACGGCGTCTGGGTGGGCCCACTCTTGCATTTCACGTATTGATTCTGTCTGATTGCATCTTGACTGATCTCGTAGCGGGAGGCTGTAAGCGCAATGGGTGGGTGGAGGTGCAGGAAAGAGGGCACGCCAAAGAGAAGACGCTATTACATTTTAATTTGACAAAGGTCAGTTGTTCTTCAAGGTCAAACAGAAAAATAATCTTCAAAGGAAGCTTGGCACTTGGCTCAAGCCCACTCGACAGAAAATGAATTCGGACCATGCATTCAGCGTACGCGATGCGATAAGCATCACTGCTTTCAAATTTACTATGAGTCAATTAGTTACCATGGTGACTGAGGCTGAAGGGAAGCTTTCAAACCAAGCAAGCGGGATTATGTAAATGTCACAGACAAGCAAATGCAAACGTGCACACCGACGCGCCAAGTAACACACATCAAGCGTCTCAGACGGCGCAGCAAACCGACAAAAGGCTACCAACCTCTCTGGTGGAAAGAAGCACGCTGGCTTTTATTCTGCCAAAAGGTCAAGTCACCATTACGACAAAAGTGACTATCATCAACAAAAGCATGTTTGTACTTTCAATAGTGCCCATGGCATGTTAAGGGTTTGTTACAAAAGAGCAATTACGGGAAACACACCACTTAACCGCAGTAGCTACACTGAACAAAATACAAAGCATCGTCGTATTTTCATTCAGCACTGCTGTCAGAAATGAATTCTAATAAAAATAAAAACATATTATGACCCCAAAAGGCTTTCCAAGCTGACTCATTTAGTCTGCGGCGCTCCAAATTGCCTTTTTACTGGCTCAATGTCCACTTAAAGGGATTGCATTAACCTCTGTCGCTCTCCATGGGCAGATGAGTTGCCCCCACCAACCCTTAAGACGTGTTCTGTATTTAACTTCCTTCTTCGGCGGCGATCCCTGTCTGGCTTCCATCCAGACAATGCACACACGCGTGCGCGCACGCTTCGCAAGAGAGAGACGCTCCACCGTGCTCCTGTCAAGTTTATCACTGTTTAGGATCAGGTCTTGCCGAAGATATTTAAGAGTTAAAGCAAACAAAGACGTTTGTATTATTTAATTTCCGAACCCAGCGGGACTCTACGTTTAACAGTGAGCTCGTGGTCGGAAATAAACACTGAAGAACTACTCGATGGACATAACAAAATAACGCTTGCTATAAAAGGTACATACGCAAATATGTACTGCTTGTGTGCTCAAGATAATAAATAGCAGACACAGTGGCGCCTTGAGATAAGAGTAAGCCGACCTGCTTGTTTTTCTAGATAGAAGCCGTTGTTTGAACGGTTTTTCTTCTACTTCCTGTTGGAGTTTATTGTCAAACTAATCATGAAACAAAAAGAATGACAGTTCCTGAATTTATTCCGACCTCACAAGTTTGCCTTGCATTACCTTAACGCAAACCCACAATAGACTAAATTATAGACGTGCTAATGAATTGCATCGAAAGTCTTGCTATTATAACCCCTTCGCCCGTAACGATATTTGGACACATGACAACAGACAATACAACAACATTCACAGGCACTTTTTTTTTTTTTAATCCCCTGTGGAAAACAACAGTAATTGTGAAAGTCTTCTTCTATTGTTTTCATGGCTGTACAATTTAGCCTCCAGTGGCCAATTTGTGCATACCAGATGCAGTCAATGACTTATGCACAAATAGTTTATTTATTTACATTCCAATGAATTGTGTTATTACAGTGGGTTTTTTAAAGTCAATATTTGAGAGAGCGATTGAAAAAGTAACACAAAAAATGTCTTTTTTGGATCAATGCTCACAGAACAAATTAGATTCCTATCTCAAGACACCACTTTAAGCACAGCTTGCTCTGTTTTTAGATGATCACAATCAAAAAAATGCGCTGGACTAACAGCTTTGGTTTAATGACCATAAATTTGCGATCGTTCTGCAGACATGACAGATGCCACCAAGAGACCCGTGTACACACATACACACACACAGACACACACACACACGTTCTCTGCTTCCTATCTTTGACTCAAATCTTGTGAATTAACTGAAGTTGTCCCACAAGAGTTTAGATTTCCAAGCCAACCTGTATTTGAGATGTTCACAGATTGCCCGACAGCTGGTTTGCACAAGCTTGTGAAGCGCTCGCATGCCCCGCTCGTTGATCCCCAGCCATTTGCTCCGGTCCTTATAGTCACTGCAGTGCATCTTTTTCACTCTGAATCTGCTTTCTTTCTGCATTCTGTTCAATTTTGTTTTGCTGAAAAACAGGGCACCGATGTCACAGGAACTCTTCTAAGGTCACTTTTTTTTTCTTGCAACATTTTGATTAAAGAAAAACAATAAATACAACTAATTTGACCTTTGTGTACAATATCAGTTAAGTTTTGCACAAATTTTCATTAAGTGTATCCAAAACTAACTTTTACGAGGATTCACATTCCAAGAAGAAAGAGGTACAGTTTTTGATGTTTTAGAGGCATCAGCTTGTTTTTATATGTGCTCGGCCATTTAGAAATGTTTAAAAGTCACTTGCATGTATGTTCCAACATAGTCAGGTCCATAAATATTGGGACATGGACACAATTGTCCTGTTTTTGGCTCTCAATGGATTTGAAATGAAATGAACAAGATGTGTTTTGACAGCAGACTTTCAGATTTAATTTAATTTAAAATTTTACGTTCAAATTAGGTAATTTGTGTATGGGTTAAAATAGTTTATACAATCAAATCTTATGTGTGAAATAAAAATGTGTTTATGATGACTGTTTTTTTGTGTTGTTTTAAGAGAAATGCCTTTGCAAGAACTTAAAGGGCGAATAGGCGTCTTCCATTTGACAAAGGTCAGTCATTCAGTCGACACAAATCCTGAGCGGCTCAAGAAGCTGGTTGAGAATTCTGGTGCAGCAATCCAATTTTAAATTCATGCATTGTGTTGGCTTACCTCTCATATGATGTGTGTTTCACTCAGCCTTTATTCTTGTTTGGGGGTTTCCGGATCTGGCTTGGGCCGCCTTCTCTTAACGGAAATTTGGAGTGAGGTTGCACAAGTGTGATGCAAACCAGGCTTGGCTCTGACTCACAATAAACTTTAGCTCAAAAACATAGCAGGAATAAATGAGTACTCCTTCTCAAGTGGGCACTGGTACACACTACATGGATTATCCGGAGAGGGATGCCACACACATCACCCAATTATAGTGACTGTACATAATTATACATTTGACTACTGTATAGAATTAGAAATGTGTCAATGAAAAACAATTGTGATTTTTAGGACTTTGATTCAAATTCAATTTTCTGACCGACTACATAAATTGATATTTTACTAAATGTTCTTGAGCTCCATGGTTTTTCCCCATTGAACGATCACTCGTAAGACTTTAAAGTTTTTAACTGAGGTCGGAGAATCTCTGTCTGAATACTCCAAATGCCAATATAATATAATGAAGAAGAATATTGCATGGCGGCGTGACCAGAGCAGGGCTATGCCTGGATTTATCTCAATTCCCCAAAGATGTTCTTCTTCTCCTATCCACAAATTAGTTGAGTCTAAATCAGCAGCGCCTTCGCCGGCGGCAGAAACACTTTCCATCAAAAGAGAGCATCAGTAACTTTGTAAAAGCAAAATATGTAATACATCTTTCATATTGATATCATTATATTGTGCATGCAGTCATCACGTTGTTTATAGTGCAGTGGTTGGACATTCCTTCCATTGAGGTGTATATGTTAAGGCTAATGGCTCTGTCAAAACAATTCGACAGAGCACGGAGAAGAATATTTAACCTCAAGATATGTCACGTGCACGGACGCTTCTCTGGTGTCTAAACTTGATCTTTTGACGATATCGTCCTGTCCAGTTAGTTTCAAAAAGAACATTTCAAGAACAGTCCTTTCATGCAGAGTGATCATTTCAAATTAGGATATTATTGTCACATGTACAAGCCGAAAAATAAAGGTGTCACATTATGGAACTAATGTGGTTCACATTGGCAGTCGAACTGGCTCTAATTAATGTGGTCAGCAGATCCAAAAGCAGAATTACCTAACAGGGTTATGGAAACACAACAGATGGTCACTGTGTTCTCTTTGGTAAACATTTGCAGTGCATCTGAAAGCTTTTCCATTGTAGAGACGGCGGGTCTGCGAGGCACTGCTGTGAACATGCGTGTGTGTGTGTGTGTGCGTGTGTGTGTGTGTGTGTGTGTGTGTGTGTGTGGTGGTAATTACATATTAGCTTGACTGATTGAAAGTGAAGTGTTTCTTTTTCTATCTTATGTACGTTCTTTCTCAGCATGTGCATAATGTGTGTGTGTGTGTGTGTGTGTGTGTGTGTGTGTGTGTGTGTGTGTGCGCGTGTAGTGAATGCACAGTGTAATGCATTGAGCCAAGAATCCCATTTGAAATTTGAAAAAGAAAAAAAAAAACCATTACGGCGCACCACCAAACAAACGTCTGAAATAACGACAATCTCTCATCTGGCTCTCAAATGGAGTTGATCGATGAAAAATCCGGGCCTGTTTAATTAAACGCAAATCTAATGATGCAGGACACTATGACCTTTTCTGGTGTATAAATGGATTTATTTCCATCTTCTTTCATCAATAGGAAGAGTATTTCATTGTTTTGCCTGTCACTATACAACTGTTATCAGTGAATAAAGATATCGCTGTCATTAAGAAATCATTTTTGAACAAATAAGCAGAATCACGTAAGATTAGTTCTGGCATAGACACCATGCATAGGCAGTGCTTAAATGCATCTCAGCTTGAAGCATATAAATAACCTCTGGCTGAACACTAACACAAAGTTAGTTTGACAGAATTTTACTTGGTGATTGGGGCGGGGGCGGGGGTGGGGGGCGGTATAAGCGATGCACTAAAATATGCACGTAGCATTGTTAGGTAGTGAAATATACTCTCTCGGAATGAAAAAAAATGCACAGCAAAATTAACCACTAGGAGGAGGAAAAAAATAGTTTCCCTGTTTGTTGAATTATTTCATTCAACCTTGAGAGTGAAAAGTTTCAAAGTGGAAACTGTCCTCAAGTCGTACCCTGGTGGCGTGCTGTATGTATAGCTGACTGTACACTTTTAAGCAGTCTGTCAAACAAGTGCTTTGGAAGGACAAACAGTTCCGGGACCAACTCATCAGTGAAGCATGCTGGTGGTCGTGCGTAGGCATTTATAGCCGCAACTGGAAGTGGTTCCTTTGTATTTATTGAGTATGTGACTGCTGATAAAAGCCGAACGATGAATTCTGTTTCATGCAATCTTTTCATACTCGGCCAACTGCTTCAGAACTCACTGGATGGCGCTTCACAGATGGACAATGATCAGACACAGACGACGAAAGCAGCAGATGTTTTTTTTTTTGGAGAGCTTTTTTTTTTTTTTTTTTAAAGGCAAAAATGTGGAATGTAATGAAGGGTCCAGTCATTCACTTAGCCTGAATTCGATTGAACATACTGAAGACAAAACCAAAGGGAAAATGTCCCAAGCCAAAGCAAGCAGGAGCTAAAGACAGCTGCAGCAGCGGCCCGGCACAGCATCGCCATTGTTGATGCATTCCAGAATTGTGTACTGCAAAGGATTTTGCACCCAAACAATGACTGTTACTTTGTCCCATCACGTTGCTCACTTCAAATAGTGGGACGCCTATAAACTTCACAAAGTCTTGTAATTCCAACACCGTTCACCTTATTTGGATGTAAAGACCCTCAAACACAAGCTGACAGTCTGCAGTCGAAACACATTTTCTCGGTGTTCTTAGAAAATAAATAATAAAGCCAAAAAGATGAGAATTGTTTCCCAGTATAAATGGGCGTGACTGTAAGGCATCAACAGTGTGGGATAGACTAACATTGTCCAGCTGCGTGCCACAACCAAGACAAATGAGGCTATTGTGGGTATTATAAATATATTACATTTACGAATAATAACATTAAATCAAACATGCATGATGTCTTTGCTGTGAGGAACCTAAATCTGTACGCTGAGAGTCGTTCATGAATATACACAATCAAGTCAATATGGTCGAGGGATGCACTGGGCAAACAACAACAAAGTCTGTTTACTCAGCTGATGTGCCAATCTTGAGTTCCATGCTGCTACCTTCACAATAACCGCGAGGCTCTCAAGTCTCTCACAGGCAAAATTTGGGTTCCATTAAGCAACATTCAAGCTGCCGGGTCCAGAACTCCCATAATTGGAAGCCTGTAATTTAATCAGCTTAGTGGGGCCATTAGATTTTGTTTGAAATGAACCACTAAATCAGCCAGTGGTGCAAAGTTGAGCAAGTGTAAAATTACTGGCCCTTCAAGATTGCAAATAGCAGCAGCCGAAGGCAAGACGCCGAGTTCCAAGCAGATAGCCCAGATCTGGATGTGCAATGTGGATAAAAAGGCCTCACCAGACCATTCTGTCCTCTCTCCTTCCAGTGAAGGGACCTTGGACTTTCACGCTCTGACAGCCTCAATTAATTGAGGCAAATTGCCATGCCCTTGGGGCTCCAGTGACTTTTGGATCATTTAATCTGTTCTGTCTTGCACCTGTATCACCCTCCGGCATGGTTGTGGGCGATGGCTGACTTTGGGCTGCAGAGGTGTTACCCTCAACTGCTGAGCTTCTTGCAAGAAACTTGCAGGACAAAGATATAACTGAGAATTATGTTTCATTCCTACAGGACTTGAGAGAGAGCACAAAAAATAATGTTGCCTTGTCACAGAGTGAGGCGGACAAGAAGAAAACAGAGCCACAAATCAAAATGAAACAGGGGCATAACCATTAAAATGATGCTTTACAATCAGCTCGTGTAGGACAAGGGACCAACCCAAAGAACAAACAGGATGACAACAAATACCAGGTAAGCAGAAAGAACAACGTAAGCGACATGGCAAGATTCATGACAAGGCAGCAAGTCATGGCTCGCAGCGGGAAGGCAGTCAAATTCAGGCGGCTCAATTCAGCATTCAGGGTGAGCTCCGGCGAGCCGAAGAAAGGGAGCGTTTAAACAAGTGTTGTGATTCCTGCACGGCCCACGCCGCATATCGAACTGCATCAGTGTAGCACGGAACAGGTCTAGCGGGTCATCGGCAGTGAGAGCAGAGGCAGCTGAGAATAGCCTTGTAAGGCTTTGCTGACAGCCAGCCTGACGCTCGGACTCCAAAGCCGAAAGCACTGGCCTGCTGAGCTGCCGTTTCATGTGGAGCTCAAGGGGCTGATGGGAGGTGTGTGGAGGGTTTACGTGGGCTGGTAGCACAGCGAGCACAAACAGACAAAAGGCAGGAAATCAAGAACACTTGCACATTAAATGCTCTCGTGCTGCCCACAAAAGGCAGATGAAAATATAATCGACCCGGAGAAAAAAAAAATGTTAGTGAATTAAATAATCGCAATGAGTCGTGGCATGCAAAATGAGCAAAGTCCTCTAAAAATAGATGATTTTACATTTGTGCTTGCCTGCGATGATGAGTTCTGTGTAGGAGGATATGTCTGCTTTCGACTGCTTGACCTGTCCATGGCCACGAGTGGTTCTGGAGCCCGCTGACTTTGGCTGAGAGGCGGGGTACACCCAGAACAGGCAATTAGCCCGTCACAAGGCACATGAAGACAAACAGGCAATCACTTTCACAAACATGCCCCCCCCCCCCCCCCCACCCAAAATTTTTAATTAAAGACCCTGTAAAGTGAATTCAGAGCGATGTTTCTCAGCACATTACCCATGTTTGAGAAAAATTGCAGAAAACATGTGCAAAGACTAGGAACTGCGTAGTGCTCAGTTGTGCAGATACACTGTGGGGCTCTATTTTTATGACCAGCACAAGTGTGATGCAATGTGCACAGGGGTGGGCTAGACTAGGTTTTGGTATTTCTGCAGATGCATGCAGCTTGGCACAGTTTAAAATGGGTGTTTTGTGCTGTTGTGGGCGTGAACATAGCCAATTTTATTCACTGCCAGTAAGGGTTGCGTACTTGAGTCCGGACTTGACTTGGTTTCTTTGTTGTCTTATCGGACTTCATTTGGACTCTTTGGCATTTGACTTGGATTCAACTGTTGGACTCAGAATATATTTTTATCGCCTCAACCGAGTCCAACTATGTTTTTATTGCTGAAAATGAAGTCCACCTTCAAAAGAAACGTGAAATAAAATTTTTAGATTGTCAAAGTACCCATCTGACTAGTCAACCAGACCGCAAGCGCCAAAGCACACAGTCTTTTTCTTTCAGTCATGCCTGCCAACAGTGGGGTTATAACATTTGGTTTTACCAACCATCGAGAACTGGTGTGAGCCACAAGCTCTTGACGCAAAAATGCAGATTCTGTAAAAAGACAATTCCGGACACACACGGCACCATGTCGAACTTTGTTCAACACTTGCAGAGGCAACAGAAAAAGAGGTACCGGTAATTTATTTTGTTGTTTCGCTGCACACATGGTTCATAAAGCGAATGGCTTCATGCCACCTAAGGAGAGTGTGGAGCATAATGGAATATCTCAAATTTTGTGGTTGTGAAAGTAGCGTTTTTCTGTCTCAAGGTTTACTCTTGATCTCATCTGGACGTGGATCTGACTTGGACTCGATAAAGGTGTACTTGACTACTGCCTTGCTGCCAATGGAAGCTGCTCATCGCGAGGGGGGGGGGGGGGGAGGGGGGTGTGCTGGAGCCCATCCCAGCTCTCTTTGGGCAGTAGGCCGGGGACACCTTGAACCGGTTACCAGCCAATCACAAGGCACACAGAGATGAACAACCATCCGCACTCACGCTCACACCTAGGGACAATTTAGACGCATGTTTTTGGAATGTGGGAGGAAACGGGAGTACCCGGAGAAAACCCACACAGGCACGGGGAGAACATGCAAACTCCACACAGGAAGGCCGGAGCCACAACCTCTACACTGTGAGGTCAACACGCTAACCACTCGACCACCGGGCCGCCCGCTGCTTATCGCAGTCTCTTTAAAATAGGCGTGCGAGAGCTGCACAGTCCTTGACATTTCAGAAGAAGAATCTGATTAACTGGAGTCCATGCAGGAAGTCGAAGCATGTAAACTATGCTTAGAAGGAACTGCAAGCAGTCCTCCATGGCTGGATGATGAAACGTTGGCCAGGGAGATCATAGATCTTTAAAGTAGGCACTTGGAGACTGCCGTCCACCCTAATTTTATGTGTTGGTGTGTGCACAAATAGACAGATGTAGGTATGGCGGTCTCCATGTGTTACATTTTCAAACATAAATTGAAGAATGAATGTAACAGGCATTCTAAAGCTGCAGTCTGCCAGTATGTCCACATGCACAAGCCACTGAGATTCAAATCAAAAGCAAGGCACAGCAGATTGTGATGGGTACACCTAACGCAGGGGTGCCCATTACGTCAATCGCGATCGACCGGTAGATTGCAGACTGGTCCCAAGTCGATCGCGAGGGGTCTAGAGGAGAAAAACAAACAAACAACCATTTGTGTGTCTTTGTGCATGTTAGTAATATATTTTTTGTGTTAATGTACACTGCGCCCTATCAGTATCATGTTCACAAAAAGTATTAAAAAGATAAAATAAAGCAGGTCAATCCTTAACCGACGGTGGCGCGTAACCTGCGTCACCGGAATTTGTTAGCGCTTAGCAGTCTGCAATTGTCGCTTGTGATCAGAGCTGTTGTGCAATATCTTTTATCGTTATCATTAGTCTCATTCAGAGTTTGTGTCGTGTACAATTCACCGAGGGCACGGGCAAAGAATAGGAATCTAGAGGGACAAGGGAAACACTTTTAAACGGTACATGTGAGCTACGATAGTTAACAGGCTGCAAAAGTGCATCACATGCCTCCGTGTCAGGCTGTTGCTCATCATGGCGTGCGTGTGTATGTAGGTGCGCGGGAACGGGTCGATCGCGGGAGGTTGGTTGATCGAAAAGTCGATCTTCGGTCCAAAAAGTTTAGGCACCCCTGCCCTCATGGAATCGCATCAAAGCATCTTTGGTGGCGTCATGTCGTGCTCGATTCCTAATAATAGCACACACACATGGACGACCTGCTGACCTTTGCTTTGTAAGAGATGTAACAACTTGCGTGTACACCAAAAGGTCATTCTCTAGCCATTGGACGACTCCCACATGCCTGTATGGCATCCTCAAAGGGAAAAAGATGGGACAGTAAATGTGTCTGGAAAAGTCAATGGAAACCTAAAGGTCCCTGAAGGGTACCTGACTTGCGGGAACTATGACTTTTGTTTGGAAAGGTGGAGGAACTTGGATGCCTTTGAGTCTTAACTTAAACAGGTCTGAAAGGAAAACAAACAAGAAAAAAAAAACATTGGGACACTTGCCCATCGCTCTAAAACAAGTGAAAAAAAAAATCTAGGATTTGTCTTTGCTTTGCTTTGGAATTTGCTTTGCGCATAGAGGCACTAGAAAAAAGGGCTTTCAAAAATTGGAAATACATAATGGCTCAAAATGTGTTGGTAAAAAAAAGATTTAAGATCCATTGAGAGATTGAAGGTGCCTTGACACTTGCAATTCACTCTCTCTGGTTCAAATCAGCTGATGGCTTTGTACTCAATGTCCGTGTTCCCCTCCCGAGTTCGTGTAGTGCTCAGGTGGCTAAAATTTCAAGCAAACCAAAAATTGTCAAAACAAACCACGTGATGACACTCTCCTCTCCTATTGGTGACAAAACATTCTATAAACGGGAAAATCTGCTGTACAGAAAAGCAGGAGAAAAAATAGCAGAAAAAATAAACACAAATTGTGGCAAAACTGCCTGGGCACTTTTTCCAGAGGCGAGGACAGGTGTTTAAGTGATCGAGGGGGTAAAGTGTGCTTCGCAGGGGAAATGTGATGTCATTTATTCATCAACATGTGTCCGTTATAAAACATACTTTCAAGAATCACCTTGGCGTGCTGCAGCCGCATATTGATATGCTAACCATTTAGTTAGGTGATTCTAATTAAATGGTGCAGTGTTAAACCACTGAGCCATCTGTCCTTGGCCTGGGAGGTCCCAACAACAAAAAGCTTACTCGGGACATGCTGTGCAATAGTTATTCTTCATATTAGGCACATTCAATAATCGGTGTGCTTAAATATCAAATCACATTATGTAGATTCAGTGGGGATTAGGGCTGGCTATCAAACTCTATTTCATTAAATTCATTTTGTTATGAGGCTAGCCAAAAGAGGAACATGCCATTTTTTTTAAGCGCGTCTCCCAAATATTCACTGCAAATTTACTTTGTACTAGACAAATCAGTTCTGGTTTCCCATCAGTAAGCATATTGATTTCAGTGCAGATGTATTCATTGGAGTGACCTTCACTATTTCTATCCTTCATATTCTCGTCTTTTTTTTTTTGGAAACACCTTGAGCTTCCAAATCACCTGTTGCATGGAATCCATATATGAAGTTCCACCGCCTTCTTTTTGGTGACTGGCTCTGACCCCTCTGGTTTTTGCTTTTGTCAAAAAACACCAAGGATTCACTCAAGTCCAGTTAAGTCAAGTTTATTTTTACAGCCCTTGATTGCCAAAGAATCTCAATGGGCTTCACTGGCACACAGTTCAAACATCAAAAATAATCGCATGCCCGTTTTTTCCACATGCAAACACATGAGGTTTCATTGCCATGAGAGTGGCCCAGATTGTTGATAGATGTGACCTCCTCAACATTTCTGCCACTGGCATGCTTTGGTTCTTGCTTGCACTCTTGCTTGCTAATGATTGATCCTCACTTGTCCTGTTCCCTTCACAAGCAGGTTCGCTTTACAAGCACTCGTAATCCCGCATCAGAATCACACTTTGGTATTGCCGCGTGCGCTCGCAAACGAGCCTTCGCTGAAAGACACTGGGTGCCTCCAAGCGCCGTTTGAAGTTGGAACAAAGAGAATTCTTGCTTCTCACTGCTGATGCCTTTACTCCACTCATTTCGGACTTTTCTTTTTCATCAACTCAAACACCACCATGTGTTTTCAACTTACCTTCATTGCATTTCATTTCATCCTTCCCTTCTCATGAATTAAGCCTCGGTGGTTTGGACTCAAATGCACGACTCAGAGTTGGAGACGGCCAAAAAAAACCTCATTTAACCCAGGCGACGGTCGTTACACATGAAAGACAAAATGATTAGGCAGAGGTACTCCAGGCGTGAGGCAAAAAACAGGGTCAAAAGCAAAAAAAAAAAAAAAAAAAGTTCAGTACGCTACGGCTATGCGTGGCTAGTGAGGGTTACAACCTCTGATGCTTCGGAAATGTTTCTCCGTCGCTACTGCACTCTTTGACTGTAGTAACTCTCAAATTAGAGAGTCTGTTTGAGAAGTATGCATCAAGGTGCAACAGTACTCTCTTTACCATGGAATTCCATTCCTATGACAGCAATTTTGTCAGAGCACACTGTCGTCTCTTCACCTAAGCTACGGAAACATAGTAATTAAGATAAGATAAGATAAGATAAGAAAACCTTTATTAGTCTCGCAATGGAGAAATTCCCAATTCACAGCAGCAAAGTTATGAAAGGAAGAAGTAGAACAACAAAATATAGGAGCTGCTGGAAAGGCAGCCACTCTCGCGGCGCCATTTTGAAGTCAAAATAACAAAAATAACACAACACAACACATAGGACACAGACAGTCGTGCAATCTTCACCACTTTTCTGCATACACTTTGTTGTCTGAAGCAGTTATAGATGAAAGAGGAGAGGATCAAAGTGTCCTTTCACCAGTGGATCAGAGACGTCATGCTGAAAATGTGCACACGTCTGCTACAAGCTAAGTTTTGAAAGCAAACACGAAGCTGTAGTGTCCATTGACGAAAAGAGATTAGTTCACTTCTCCTGTCCCACGTAATCCGCTTCAAACTCCAAGCCGCGTCTCCCAGTTCCAAATCCGTATCAACGCTCCGCGCAAACGCCCCTTTCTTCTCATCGTCGGCTCCTCAAGCCTTACATCCATCCAGCCGCAGACCGTTCAACAGCACCGATCTCTCCGCTGAACAAAGCGGGGCTGTGAAAAATGCTGCCCATTACAACAAGCACACAAGCGCCCCGGGACTGTCCAGCAACGACAGTCAAATGGCGCCGACATTCCTCCCAGTCAAAAACAGTGCTGGTATACCCATGCTGCCGAGAAGGCGCAACCACCAAGCACAGTCTCCTCCTTGATGAATGTCGTGGCCAAAAAATGCTGAAAAAAGTCCACATCAGGTCCACACGACGTAACAACAAACACAAAGTGACAAAACAAACACAAAAACAACACAAAAAGCAAGGCTCATGAGAGCACTTGCTGACGGCTGCCTACTCGGGCGCCATCTTGACTTAGTCGTGATTGTAGTAAATGCTAGCACAAAAAACCTGAGAGATGCAACGCAAACTGGCATACGGAAAATGTCACGATGCAGCCTTGGAGAGACCGCATGATGCGCACATGCACACACTCATCTCTATTCAAGCTCGTGGAACTAGCGCACCTCTGTGCTGTCAGCTATTTTTAGCCAAAGTGTCCTCAGACAGTCAACGCACAATGTCTGTACATCTCAATGCCTCTGGTCAAAAACAATGCCAGTGCTGTGACAGTCATATATTGATATACCTCGGAGGGGTTGTGGTCCTCAAATAGTGCTGTGTACTGTAAAGTGTTGAAGTGGAATTTAGTCAATGAATGGCCTTTAAGGCAGGATACTGAGAGAATATTTTTTGAGGTGAAGCATTCCTCTGTTGATAAGACACCAAAGAGTATGTGGTATATTACTTTAAAAAACACAAAAAAATCACCCCTTCAGTATTAAGTTTTGATGGAGTGATCTCACCAACACTGCAAAGAGCATTCTTAATCTCCTGCTGCTTTCCAGACTGCCGCAAAGTAGGAAATGTCATTTGGAACTCCTGGGATCCGAAAAACGAGGGAAAAAAATCGTTAAAATTGATGTTTGTTCAGTGTGTGTCTGTGAAGTCAGAGGCTCGCAGATTTTCCCAGAGTAGTGAACTCATACTGTACTTTGAGCAACATTGCGATACATAATTCGTGGTCGGATGTTGGAAATTTACGACAGGAAAAGGGCAAACTAGAATGACGCTCAGCAGAGCATAAACCCCCAACAAGGTTGCACTGTCAGTTAGGCGGCTACTTTACGGTGCGTGAAGGATGACATACAAAGGGGGGTGGGGTGGGGGCTATGACTTTTGCGTCTGGACATTCCGGATATTCCATTGACAGCACAGTGACTCCAATTGCCTAAACAATTCTACCCCTTTATCTGCTCTAAAATGTCCTCCAAAATGGATTTTCCAAGTCTTCCGTCTGGTGCTATGTTCGTCTATGCTCGTTCAATCTACATACAGGTAAGTGCTTTTGAAAACATACCTTTTATGTGTGAACTGAACTGCAGCCATTACCTTTTTGGGGTACGGGCATATTGCCGTCGTGATTGAAAGAAATCTGAAATTCTCATTTCCCCGCATTCTCGAATCTGTGTCATCTAATCCTGCTAACAAACCAACCAACACCTACTGTCTCGGTGCTTGGCAGAGATAACAAAAGCCATTTTCTCATGCATATAAACAAAGATGATTTGTTGACTTCCATCAATAGGAGCGTCTGTGCAGCCAAGTTATTAGAGACGCTCCTTGGTCTGATACTCTAAGTCAGGGATTCTAAGGCTGTCAAAAGCTTGTTTAATAATGCATTCCCTCTGGAGACTTCTGCAACCTTGCCTTTACAGTAGAGCCAGTGGTGCTCTTGCCCGGTGTGGCGCGAGAGCCCATGACCACATTCTTCCCTCTGTGCTGGCTGTCCTACATTGGTGCCCAAACTCTCTTTGTGCGCCTCAGTTACAGTATTGACAGTTATCCTCTTTCTCCTCACTTTTTCTCTAATCATGTTTGCATGCTGCAGGAACAAGCTGACCTTCCTATGAGTGGTGACTACTGTACTGTATGTGAGGATTTGTCTTCTTGTTTATTCTTTATGTACAGTAAGCTATGTGTGCAGTGCAACAAAACTGACATGTTATGGAACTCAATGCCCCAGCCCCCCCCCCCCCCCCTTCGATTCTGCTGCAATATTGCAAATTTCCCCAGTGTGGGACAAATAATGGTTTTCTTATCTTATCTTATGTTGTGTTATATTAATGTTTCGCTTTAAATACCAGAAAATACTTTTTAGAATTGTTTTTAAAAAAACACAATAAAAGGCAATCATGAGTAGAAATAAAGACTTTTATAAATTTTTTCTTCTTGTCATTTATGAAAAAATATTGTGTATCGTCCATGGGTGCAAAGGTTTAATGTCAATGCGTAAGAGACTTCTGTCATGGATCTGTTTGTGACCTACAGGTGGCACTGTCGGGCTCTGCCTTCAGCTGCACACCTGTTGGTCATTGTGTCGTTAGTTGCCATTTTAAAAGACTTATACCCGACCACTTAGTGTCGGGTCATTGTTGCTGTCACTGTTTCTTTTTCTTTTTCTGACTCTGACTCTGTTTCTGTTAGTGTTTTGCTTCTGCCATCAGTTTTTGTTTGTTACTTTGAATTCTTGTTGTTTCCAGGACTTTGTTTGTTCTGGATTTAGTTTTCTCAGCATTTTGTTAATACAGTTTGTCAAGTTCACCCTGCTCCTCCCTCTTGCCTGCTTTTTCGGGTCCTCCACCACTACATCCGTGACAAATTCAATTCAAACTCAATATCATACTTGTGTATACTGTATATATTTTATCAAGACCAATATCATTATGGAAGCATGGATAGAATCACTCTGTGTGCAGCTGTGAAAAGGACGCTCATGAATTATGCAGCCCAGGCGGAGTATGAAGTCAGAGACAGAAGGAATAAATCGGCACACACACACACACATTCTTTTTTAAAGCCAATTAGGTGCTATAGTAGTTATGAAAAGTCTAGATCAGGGGTGCCCATTAGGTCGATCCTGATCTACCGGTAGATCTAAGACAGGTCCCAAGTAGATCCGAGGAGTGTCAAGGAGAAAAAAAACAAACAACCATTTGTGTGTCTTTGTACATGTTAGTAATATATTTTTTGTGTTAATGTACACTGCACCCTAATCATCTTATCAGTCTCATTTTCACAAATTTTTTTTTTTTTTAAATAAAATAAAGCATGTAAATCTTAAATTTACGGTGGCGCGTGATTACGTCACCGGAAGTTATTAGCGCTCAGCAGTCTGCAATTGCAGCTTGTGATCAGAGCTGTTGCGCTCTATCTTTTATCGTCATGATTCTCATTCAGAGTTTGCTTCGTGAACAATTCACCGAGGGCACGGGCAAAGAACAGGAATCTAGGAGGGCCCAGGGAAGCACTTTAAAACGGTACGTGTGAGCTACGATAGTTAACAGGCTGCAAAGGTGCGTCGCATCCTTCTGTTTCAGGCTGATTCTCATCATGGCGTGCGCGTGTGTGTGTGTGTGTGTGTATGTGTGTTCGTGTGTGCGCGTGCGCGCGCCGGTAAGGGTAGATCGCGGGAGGTTAGTTGATCGAAAAGTAGATCTTCGATCCAAAAAGTTTGGGCACCCCTGGTCTAGATCTTTGTTCAAATCATATATTAAATGAAACAAGGATGGATCATTTTGTCCACTGTTAAAGTAACATCTATCCTCATTTTAAAAGACAAAAATCTAACTTTTTCGAAGGTGAAGTGCAAATAAACAACTTGAGAACATGTGGTTGGGCAATTGTGCTCACCCGCTTAAAACAAGGTCAAAACAAACTCTTTTTAGGACTAACCATCACATTCGCACTTGCCAGCACACATCCACCACCATTTGGCTCTGATTACACCTCAAACAAGTTGAAATGTTTGAGTAGGCTTTTCCTGCCATTTTGTAGTCACACCTTACAAACCATAGCCCACACAAACCTTTCACAGCATGACACAAATCTCATTGTTCAAAGGTGTCAGTCAGGAGAAGGGCACAAAATAATTTCTCAAGTATTAAAAAAAAAAAAAAAAGAAAAATCATCATGTGGAGAGAAAAAGGCATTAGGGCTGTGCCATTAATCAAAATTCAATTATGATTATAACACTCAATGTCAACGATGACTACACTGGCATTATCGTGAAAAAACATTATTACGTATACAGGTATATTATCCATCCATCCATTTTCCGAACCGCTTGATCCTCACTAGGGTCGCGGGGGGTGCTGGAGCCTATCCCAGCCGTCTTCGGGCAGTAGGCGGGGACACCCTGAATCAGTTGCCAGCCAATCGCAGGGCACACAGAGACGAACAACCATTCACGCCCACACTCACACCTAGGGACAATTTAGAGCGTCCAATCAGCCTGCCATGCATGTTTTTGGAATGTGGGAGGAAACCGGAGCACCCGGAGAAAACCCACGCAGGCCCGGGGAGAACATGCAAACTCCACACAGGGAGGCCGGAGCTGGAATCGAACCCGGTACCTCTGCACTGTGAAGCCGACGTGCTAACCACTGGACTACCGGGCCGCCAGGTATATTATATTAAATATATATATAGATATATACAGTAGATATCTATATCTATATATAAATAATATATATATATATATATATATATATATATATATATATATATATATATATATATAGTCCCACAGAGGGAAGATCCTGTGGGACTTCCAGATCCAGACTGACAAGATGGTAATGGCGAACCAACCAGATATCGTGATCATAGATAAAGGGCAGAGGAAAGCCGTTGTAGTGGATGTAGCGGTCCCAAGTGATGGAAACATCAGAAAGAAGGAACACGAGAAACTGGAGAAATACCAAGGGCTCAGAGAGGAGCTGGAGAGCGCCTGGAAGGTAAAGGTGACAGTCGCGCCTGTGGTGGTCGGAGCACTCGGGGCAGTGACCCCCAAACTCGATGAGTGGTTGCAACAGATCCCGGGAACAACATCGGACATCTCAGTCCAGAAATGTGCAGTGCTGGGAACAGCAAGGATACTGCGCAGAACCCTCAAGTTTCCTGGCCTCTGGTAGAGGACCCGAGCTGAATGAGGGACGGACACCACCCGAGGGGGGGTGAGACGAGGATTTTTTTTTTTAATACAGTATATATACAGTAAATATTCTCTAGTACGGACTCGTGTTTGCGCTGTCCAAATTGTCCTGATAACAGAAATTCCTCATTTGAGAAATGAGCATGGTACATGTCCTTTATGAACCTGCAAGTATGTTGACAAAATGCACGTGTAACAACACAATCAATAAAATACAAAAATATATTGTCCAAAAACTGTTTATATAACAAAAACTGCAATACAGGCGTATCCCCAAAAAATCACAACAGTAAAATACGTACAGTATTTTAATGTTTATTTTTTTCTGTCTTGGGAAAAAATGTGTATTTTGGATTGTTTTGTTGGATGCATTCTTTGGTTTATGAAAATGTTTGCCTGTGTGTCATACAGTTTTCTTGGTGGTTGCAAGTAACTGTCCCGTTGATCTCAGATGTCTGGTGATTCTTGTGCATACTGAAGGATTTTTGTTGCCATTTGCATTGCTTCCTTGCTGGATGGTGGCTTGTCATCAGGAGTTGAATCGATGCCTTGTTTTTTAAAGTTTCGTAGATTTGCGTCTTTCCGACTCCAAGTGTCTGCTGGATCCTTTTAACTTTGTGTCCAGCCTCGCTCAAACGGATGCATTTCACTCGCTCCGCTCCAGTCGTTGCAGTTCTTCTACGTTTCGATGCGATGATCTACACGACGTAAGTGAATAAAGTCAAAATCTTTCGCAATTACAGTAAAACGCACGCCAATAAAAATTGCTTACACGTCTTCGTTTCGAATCTGATGAATGAAAACGGCGAAGCGAACACGTTTCTTCGGTCATGTCGAGTGGGTGCTGCTTTTAAGCTAGTGCCGCGTTCTCCAGGACGTAAGTGAATAAATTTAAAATCATTCACAATTACAGTAAAACGTACGGCAATAAAAACTCACTTACACGTCGTCATTTAGAATCTGATGATCGAAAAATGCGAAGTGAAAACTTCGTTCAGCGTTGTGTCTTTTCCGTCGCATCGGGTGGGCGTTGCGTGTATTTAAGCTCCCGCGGCATTACACCTCCATCCGGGTTACGGGTAGTGGAATTTCCGCTTACGCAAGTTCCGGTAACACGTAATATCGTAGTCAAAATGTTAATGCATAGGTTTTTATTCTGGGTGAAGGATATTCCTTTCCATAGAATTCCGGGGATGGGAATATTTACTGTACACACACACACATGCACACATTAAATATTCATTTCACAATGTGAGCATACTTACTCATGCACTTGAGAGATGTATTGAAATTGTTAGTTACAACTTATCTATGACAAATGTATAAGTATACAGCAAGTCAACTCCAATGCACCATGTTTGTTTGTACAAGGAAGCCAAATTTGGATGTATACAGTTACACCTATATTTATCTAACAATTATTTAACAATTGTATACATTTTTGTTTGATCCAAAAGGAACTTATACAATCAGTGTTTGGAAAAAAAAACGTTTGTTGTGTACGTTTCAACATTTTCTTGTTTTGTAGCCAAAAAATTATTGATCGTTTCACTCATCGTGATTTCACTTCCCACCAAAATCGGGATTCATATAATTTTCATAATCCAGCAGCCGAGCAGCTCTATAAGGCACAACCATGATGGTCTACACTTGTGGTGCGTTCGTCTGACTTGGGTGCAGGCAGCTTGGGTTCATTTCCCAGTCAGTGACGGTGTTCATGCGAGTGTGAATGGTTGTCCATTCCAGTCTACATGTGCCTTGCAATTGACTGGCATCCAGTCCAGGGTGTCGTCTTGCCTTTCGCCCCAATCAGCAGGGACAGGCTGCAGCTTTTGCATCCTGACCGTCCTGGCCTAGGAATTAAATTATTTTCATATAACAGACAAAAATGAAATACAGTAATTACATCCGATTTTATGAGGTCAAACAGATCTTGACACCACTTCTCATGTGGAAGCCAACATCAAAACAAACATTAATAACCCTTTCAGGGACATCGCTTGCTACAGTGGACAGCTTATCATGTTATCAGGTGCACGAAAGGGTTAATTTTCCTGGAGGTTATCCCAAATGAAATTAAATTCAGTAAACCCATTTGTTGAATCACAAAATATAACAGTGGCTGAAAGAAGATAGTGGAAACCAAGAAGGGATGATCAAATGTTCCCAAGCACGTCTGCTCTGGCTTTTGGCTCCATCTGCTCCATATCTGCATGTGCGGTTTGTGTTGGATCCACATGTGTCAAACAATTTGCCACACTCAGTGGCAGCATGAAAACAACACAGTCAAGACCAAAATAATAATAATAATAATAATAAATGCATGCCATACAAACCCATCAAAGCATCTGTATAGGGTGTGCAGACAATGTTGTTGCCAAAGTCTGAAGAGAGTTCAAGTTGATGTTAGCATTAAAACCCAAACCTATGATAAATCTGCAGCTTCCAGATTGTCTGTGGTGCACCAACCAGGCATGTTAGACAACAATCACCTTCCCCTTAGACCACAATACTGTTGAACAAAAGGAGATGCGGTTCGGCCTGATTAAACACGGCACACTGATGAATATAGGAAAAGAAAGGTCGGGTCAGCCTTGCAGAGTACGCTCAGAACTAAACTATGTTTTTATGCTTACTCCACAAATAAATGTTCCCATGTTATAAAGTTGAGAAGTAATGCACCTGGGTGTCATAGAGATGTCGTCACCGGGGCCGGTGACCAGCCCATGGACTGTTGCAACCTTTCCAACTAATATAGTGGTTGATTTCCCATTCATGTGATTGTCTTAAAAAGAAGCATCGGAGGTAATTTAATGAGTTTCTCTGGTGGCTTCCCATCTGGCCTCTGTTCCTGCCCTCGTCTGAATAAACTGCTCAACGAAAGCTGAGTCGTGAAAACCAGCCTTGAGTGAGGCATAGGTCATTCGTGTATTGGTCAACTTGCATATCATGCAAAACTCATCTCTGATCATCACATTTTGGTGATGATCATAGACATTGAACAGCAAAAACAAGTCAGGATGCAATCTGAGCAGACTGAAAAGGCTTATTATGGAGTAATGGAAATAACAGTAGCACACAGGCAACTATGCAAAATGTCTATTGGACCAAGCCGTTTTTTTTTTAAATCGTTGTTTTATTTGACCAAAAGTCATCATTTGAGTAACAGATTGAAACTAACGGAAGTGAGTTTGCACAATGTAACATAGAAGTAGCACATCAATTAAATATGGCCGCATAGCATTTATGTCAATAACATGTGAACATAAATGTTTTGATAAGAAGCAAATAATTTAGGGAACAGAACCGAGCTACCATCCCAGTCATGGGTAAAATTCATCAAATATACTTAGAAATAAATGTGTGAACTTACTTTTAATCTTTCCATGACCTCCAGAGAATCTAAAAAGCCCACAAACGGGTCCCAAGTCAATCGCGAGGGTGAAGAGGGAAATGGAAGGGGGTGTCTGTGTGTGCGTTATTAATAATATATACTGTATATATATTTTATCCAATCATTATTTTAAAAATAAAATAAAATAAAAAAACAGGTCACCTTTAACCTACAATGGCGCGTGAGCTGCATCACCGGAAGTTGCTAGCGGTCAGCAGTCTGCAATTGCAGCCTGCAATCAGAGCTGTTGCGACGTATCTTTATAAAAAATTATTATTCTCATTCCAATTTTGTTTCATCTGCAATTCACCGATGGTACTCCTGATCTAAATGATGGGTCATGTGTTAAGTGGAAAGCTCAGTATAATATTGATCAGGTATCTACATGAACATCATGGTAAAGCGGGGAGAGGCAACAACTGCTCCTTTTCCAATGTTCAAAGTCATAAAAATTCATCTTTTAAATTTTTTTTATTAAATTGCAGTCAGACCATTCTGCAGGACACAATAATAACTGTTAATTTGATCATGCACTGATACATTTTATCTCCTTGGGATGTAAATGGCATGTCCCACATATACTCTATTTTCCATAGAGTGACAGCAAAAAAGCCATGACTTCATTCTGTCTCCCTCCTCCCTTTCGAAGGAGCCCCAGCTGGCAAAGGCTGACACTGTGGCATTGCCAAATAGTGTCCATGAATGTCTCAGACCTACTCAGTCTCCTGATCACGAATCGCAGCTAATGGGTGGGAATACGAGCAGACTGTCACACCAACCCCTTGATCGCAGCTGACTTTGAATATGAAACAGCAACTATTAGCTCTCAGGCGGCGGGCTGGACAGCCACGATGACATCTGTGATGGCGGAACGCCGAAAACGCCTTTCTTGGTGACAGAATCTGACTGCTACCGCTACGAGTAATGAGCCCTGCGTTACGTGGCCAGGTTGCCTTTGAACAGGAAGCAAGTTTTAGAAATGTTAACTAACTGCCAGATTTGCCATAGAAAAGAAGACTCCGACTTCTTGAGCCTTTCTCCTTCTGAAGCACAACGCGCGGTCTCTCCCACTGGAGTACGCTTCGTGCTATAATTAGTGGTTCCATTTGAGCTGGTTTCATTTCCTCACAAAGTACTGTTATGTGCTAGTACGGGGAAAAGGCCATTTAGCAGACTTCACAGTAAACAATGCAATTCGGAGCAGGAACATTAGGGCTTGATGCTCAATTCCCCTGTGCAGCGTGCAAGCCACACCGCGAATGCTTTAATTGGTCAGAGCAGGCAAGGGATTTCAGCTGCCGGACTCAGAGACTGACAGCAGGATACTCACACCCACCCTGCCTTGCATCCTCTCAAAACATGCCCGAATTTTAATAGTCCAAGACATTTCAGTCAGCTGTTCTATTTTCACACATCTCCTCCACCTAATTACACACTTTTTCTGTCTCTCCACGTGCAGAGAATTAACAAAGTGTATAAATAGTAACAGCTGCACACTCAGCCATTATCAGGGTAGGAAATATCGAACAACACCCTCACTGCTCTTGATGTTTATCAGTTCTCAAATCAACTCAACTTTTTACGCCGCTTTCACAGCAGCAATATAGCACTGTATACACAACATAAAATAATAATACTAAAGCAATTATAAATAATCAGTCTTCTCCAAATAAAATAGACGGCAGCTGTTTACATTGGCACTTCATTTAAATCAGGTGCAGAATTTACCTCTCTTTTTGCACATGTTGTTTGAAAGTCTTAGCCGATGAGAGAGGAGCAAGACTGAAGTCTCCGTTTAGCAGTATGAGGGTGCCAGGATCATAGATGTTGCGATCACAGCGTGCATGACGTCACTCAGGTTTGGAGCAAGCTGAATTTGCAGGTAAACAAGCAACTGTCGTTTTCTAACAGTTGATAGTTTGGCCATTGTTGAATTCCCACTAGATGGCAATTCTGCTGTCCCATTTAGTAGTTTCACTTTACTTTTTAGCACCTAATCTCTTCCCTCAGTATATCTCTTTTGGGACCCATTCGGCTCCCGTTGGGCGGGACAGTCCTCACAGTTGCAGCTCCTCACGGTCGGAACATTACAGGCAGCCCAACAGCCCCATCATTGTCTGCTTAACAAAAACGGCAAACATGCTTCTATGGCAAGATATCAGGGATTTGGAATAAATGCTCAAATGGCTTGCCATATGCTTCTTGTGAAAGCGTCGAATAACAAGCGTGATACTCTCCTCCAATAAATGGCATTTCTAACGCCGAAAACAGTCCACAACCATTTTACTGTACACAAAGGGCAATGAATATTAAACCACATAAAAGGTTGAACACTACAAATTAATGGTCACATACCACGAAAATATTTTTTTACCTTGAACCTGGTTTATGTTTGATATCTATGAACATTGACCTTTATATGCAATAGGCATTAGAAATGCAAAAGCAAGCAAAACAAGACGAAGGTGTCGTGACGTCGTTGATGGTGCAATGGTACACTCGCCTGACTTGTGTGCGGGCAGCGTGGGATCGGTTCCCACTCAGTGATGGTGCGAATGTGGGTGTGTATGGGTGTTTGTCTCTATATGTGCCTTGTGACTGACTGGCGACCAGTTCAGGGGTTATTCCGCCTTTTGCCCAGAGTCTGCTGGGATAGGCCCGAGCAATTCCCGCGACCCTTGTGAGGATAAGTGGATCTGAAAATGGATGGATGGATGGACTTCGACTCATTATTTGATTGATTTGTGCCGATCCAACTCAAGAAAAATGTGTCCGCGATAAAGCAGCTGCATCTTGTGCAAAGCTAAAACTTTTCACTAGCGGCCCACCTCTGAGGAGTTAAGGAATAAATGTCTTCAAGCTCAATTGGGTTTTCCATATTCAGTTTAAGAGGAGAAGTGAACCAATCAAAGCTAAGCCCATTTATATTTAGAATATTAATCAGAAAAGACGTGTTTTTGACCAACTAGAATAAGAAGATAAAAGGGCATCCTTCCAACCAAAATTATCTCGCAAAACCTTTAAAAGTTCACCAAATGTTACGTATACATGAAACAACATTATGGGGTGGGGGTGGGGGGGCAGACTGATCGGTTCAACAATGGCCCTGTGAAAAACATCATCTATCTACAGTGTATAATGCTTGCATCATGTTTCATTGCATAATCTGGGAGGGTCCCATTTCACAACTGAGTTGGATCACAAGGGACAAAGGCGTGGCTACGGAAATGCACACAAGACCATCAGAGGCCTCATCTGGAGTTGCTATGGTAACCACCCCCCATGAGGTGCCTATGTGACAATCAAGACTCGTTTCAATGACAAAGTGAGTGTGTGCACTCCACACACGCATACGCACGTTTGCGTCTCATCGGGTTGATGGGTCGAGACGGATTTTAATCTCAACAGATTAAACGCGTCTGTTCTTATCACAAGATTTCCACAAAAGACAGAGCGACATTGCTATCGAATTTGGATTTGGTGTAGAGCCACGCTAATTGTCAGCCTGTGGACGGCAGTGTGGTCAAAACTGAAAATGGGAAAAGAGCTCAAATTAGCAGAGAAACAGAGAGAGCAAGGACCAAAGGGTAAGAATGAGATTCAGGAGAGAATTAGCGAGCGCAGGAGAGAAGTTCTCAGTTTAATTAGAGGTCCTATAAATAACCGAGTGCCTGACATTTGAACATGGAGACCTGTTGAAGTCTCGCCGACGTTTAAACACATCCCACCATTTTATGTTCTCTCTACCTCCTCCTCTTCTTCTTCTACTCTTCGTGACTTAGTTTTTCCGATCTTTCCTGCTTCCCACATCTTTCTCTTGTCGCTCTCGCACACATGCGGACACAGGACCACTGTGTAATCTTTACTATGTTTGTGCCAGCAGCCAGTAAAAGTGAAAGGTGTATATATAAAACACTTTTTTGTGTGTGTGAGCTGTCAGGAAGAAGAATGACTTGGCGCTGCAGTATGATGTCAATACCAGTCACTAATAGCTCCCTCTGACATCCAGCACCAATCTGCCTCACTGAAAAACACACCTGTCAATTTCTTCTGACAGTGAAACACAAGTTTAGCAGGTAATGGGATGACAGGTTTTATTGGAAATTCTTTATCAGTCAAACTGCTGTTTAGCATTTGCTGATTGTCTTCCGTCCCCAAAGGAGCTCTTGATGCCATTGACCCAAAATCTGCATTCAATATATGTGTTACTTGAGTACCAAATGGTCTCAAATCAGATACTGATTGTACGTTTTCCCGGAAAATGCTTAATAGTCCAACAAATGAAAAATTCAATTCGGTCAAAATGACAGACTGAGTGCACTTACAGTAAGTAAATGGGCCACTTACATACCGTATTTTCACGACTATAAGTCTTAAATTTTCTCCAAAATGGACAGGACGCCTTTTAATGTGGAGCGTCTAGTGTATGCGCCGAGTTCCAAAGCCTGACTGAGAGCACCTCTGGCCGACACGCTGTTTATACAGAGAAAAGGCGGGCGTAAGTGACGACAGGCATGCGGAAGTCCGCCAATGAGTGAAGGGTGGGCGTGTAAGAGGACGCTAAAGGCACGCCCCTAGCAGGTACAAGTCGCGTGAGTACATTGTAAAATGGCGAAATAAAGTACAACCGAACTCAGTTTTGCTTCCGTTGCCTTTTTAAAAACGTGTTTTTAGCGTGCGTGCATGCATGCCGTATGTTTAAGCTGGCATATGTTTTACCATGCCTGGCTGCGCCCAATAATACAGTGCGTTTTTTTGTGTATGTGTCAAATACAGAAATAGCACACCTTACTGAGACTGAGCCCAACAATACGGTGCGCCGAATGGTCGTGAAAATACGGTAGTTCTTTTCTATCTTTTGTACTCAAAGCACTTTACACTGTTTCCTCATTTACCTACTGATGACTCAGTAACTTGCTCAAGGACACTTGGACAAGACCGCAATGGCCGGGGATTCAATCTCTGGGTTGGGAGACAACAACGCTATCCGTGAGCCGTATCGTAGTGCTTCATACAAACCATACAGTGTCCAAAGCACTGAACAAACCACATTCACTCGCTAATTTGAAGACATATCCATGAACCAGACTGTACTTTGGTTTGTCAATGGAGCAGTGTTAACCAATGGAAAGGTTTCCCTTTTTAGTTTAAAATAACTTCCAGCATCACTCGTTGTACCCTGGCCGACGGTGGTTTTCAGGGTGTTTTTCTTGCTTTGGTCCAGTAAATCCATCTGCATTGTGTTGTACCAGTTAGCTAGTGCTAAGCTAACCTTTCTGCTCCCGTCTGGTGTACGAGTGGCCACCGACCTCAGACTGGAACAGGAGGAAGAGCAAGTGACCTTCACCAGTGTGGCAGTGATAAGCTTTTTTGACTTGAATCCAAAAATTCAGACTTGGCGTTCGTTTTTAACTGACAATTCACATCTCAAATCGAGTCACCAAATATTCATGCAAGACTCTAGTGTTTAGAAAAAAAATACATACAGTATATATATATATATTTGTTTTTTTTATGTGTACTTATGTACCACCAAAGTGTGTTCAATGGGAAAAAACATTTCCCAAAATATTTCAAAAAAAGCAATTTTAGGCTGGAATTCCAATACTGTGAAACCGGAATATTTTTTGTTCATGGTTATCATACGCGTTTCTAATGACATCCTCCTGGCAAATGACTCTGGAGACCACGTGTGTCTAGTTTTATTGGACTTAACTGCAGCATTTGATACAGTGGATCACAGTATTCTGTTGACTCGTTTGCAGCACTTGGTGGGCATTGGCGGCAGTGCTCTTGAGTGGTTTAGGTCCTATTTAGCTGACAGAACCTTCTGTGTCAGCCTTGGCTGCTCTGAGTCACGCACTGCTCCCCTGTCATGTGGTGTTCCACAGGGCTCAATTCTGGGGCCTCTGCTGTTCTCGCTGTATCTGCTCCCATTGGGTTCCATCTTAAGGAAACATGGTATTCCCTTCCACTGCTATGCAGATGACTGCCAGATCTATGTCCCACTGAGTAAGAAAGACGCCTTCTCATTAAGGCCACTCCTATCCTGTCTGGAAGAAATCAAAACCTGGATGGCACAAAATTTCTTGAGATTCAATGAAAAGAAGACAGAGGTGATATTTTTTGGTCCCAGTGGCCCTTGTACATTCCATCCTGTAGACTTGGGCCCCCTGTCTCCTTATCTTAATTCAACAGTCTCAAACTTGGGCCTTAAACTGGACAGTGATTTCAAACTCGATCGGCAAATTGGTGCCGTTGTTAAACCCAGCTTCTTTCACCTTAGACAGCTGGCCAAAATAAAACCTCTCCTCTCACATGAACACTTTGAGACAGTAATTCATGCCTTGTCACATCTCGGCTCGATTACTGCAATGCCCTTTACTTTGGAGTCAGCCAGTCCTCCATTAAGCGCCTTCAGCTGGTCCAGAATGCCGCTGCTCGCCTCTTGACTGGTACTCGTAAGAGGGAGCGGTCGGTGAAGGCCCTCGCTATCGAGGAATGCGGCCCCCAGGACAAGGCGACGGCTCCTGGTGCTTGTGTCTCCGATGACTGTAGAGGCCCAGTCTTCCCCGAAAGCCCCGCCCGCAGGATTGACAGAAGTGGGTTGGGGGGCCGGGCGGTTGCCGGGCCCTCTCCTTCCTCCGCGCTCGCCGGTCCTCCTCCGCAGCGACGCGTCGAGTCTCGAGGACCTGGACCCCGCCCCGCACAGCCCCACGCCAGGCCGCCCGATCCGCGGCCAGGTCAGCCCACTGTGCCGGGGGAATCCGGCACCGCTGAAGATGACCCTTTAGCTGGTCTTTGAATCGTCTTTTCGGGCCACCGCGGGGACAGGTGCCCTCCAGCAACTCCGCGTAGAGGAGCTGCTTCGGGAGACGGTCGTCGCTCATCCGCTGCACGTGGCCGGCCCACCGCAGTTGGGCCAGGGTGATCATGGCCTCGATACTCGTGAGGCCAGCCCGGGTGAGGATCTCATTATTAGTCACTCTCTCCTCCCAGGAAACGTTGAGGAGAGATCGGAGTCGTCCTTGGTGGAACCTCTCGAGCCTCTTGATGCTGCTCCGATAGAGGGTCCAACATTCGGCGCCATAGAGAAGGGTCGGGAGGACGACAGACTTATACACCATGATCTTCGTGTTGGTGGAAATGGCGTGATTCCTGAAGACCCGACGACCGAGGCGTCCAAAGGCTGTGTGGGCTGCCTGCATACGGTAAGTGAGGTCCTCCGTGAGGCCGGCGTCCTCCTGGATAATGCTGCCCAGGTAAGGGAACGCCGAGACCTGCTCGATGGGTTCGTCGTCTATGGAGATTTGGGGTGGACGATGGTTCAGGTGGAGGGTCTTTGTCTTTTTGGTGTTGACGGAGAGGCCAAAGGTCCTGTACGCCGTGGCGAAGCCGTCCGCGATGAGCTGGAGGCCCCCGGAGGAGTTGGAGACCGCAGCATTGTCATCAGCGTACTGGAGTTCGCTGACGGTCGTGACCATGGTCTCCCAACCCCATGGGAGCACATAATCCTACTCTGGCATCCCTTCACTGGCTCCCCATTCATTTTAGAGTTATTTTCAAGATCCTCTTATTTGTTTTCAAATCTCTGAATAATCTCGCGCCACCTTACCTCTCTGAGCTCATCCGCCCCTACACACCTGCCCGGCGCCTCAGGTCTGTGGACCAGACTTTATTAGAAGTACCAAGAACTAAACTGAGGCTCAGAGGGGATCGAGCATTTTCTGTTGCTGGTCCCTCTCTCTGGAATGACCTCCCACTGAACATTCGGCAAGCCTCCTCGCTGCCTATCTTCAAAACCCTCCTCAAAACTCACTTGTATTTTTTGGCATTCGACTCAGCATGACTTAGATTTGTTCTTGGTTTTACTGTTTGGTGCTTTCTACTGCCTTTATTACCGATTTGTCTTACTGTTTATTGTGCATGTTAAATTGCTCCATGTACAGCACTTTGTATGCAGCGATGGCTGTTTGAAAATGCTCTATAAATACTGTTGACTTGACTTGACTTGACAATCAGAATCTAATACCAGTCCATGCCTACTTGATCCAAACCCATTTTATTGTTCACTAAACCAATCAGTTTGACTTCTTGCTACCTCTCACTTCAACAGTTCCAACAATGAGAAATGTTCTTTCCAGGATGACAATGCCCGACTAGGCCAAAAAAAAACAACAAAAAAAAAAAGTCATTTTTAGAAGAGTCCGATGTGAAAGAAATTGAGAGCTTTGACCTAAGCACTATAAAACAACTTTGCCATGAGCAAGAAATGTGATTGTGTGTAATTTAACATCGCTTGCGACCTCGTAACCACCTTCAATTCTCCAATTTGTTTTAAATCTTCAACTATAGTGCTTCATGTATCTTGGTTGTCATGAACAAAATGTCATGCTGTATTTAGTTTAAAAGGTTGCACGTGCTACATGTTTCCTTTCTGAAGCAGCTCATTCCCTTGTGCATGCATGCTTATGATAATCTTCCTCCAAATAAGGTTCTACTTCATAAATATGATGAACTAGTGCCATAGGCACAAAAAAGGCCAATATTCCTGTATTTAAATATTTGGTTCAGGTTGTGCTGTAGTTCTTGTCCCCCCAGTCTCCATCTTCTTTACTACTTCTCTGTGTAGAGGTTGTGCTGTCTCAGTTGGTTGCATTTTAATTATAATCTAACCCTGTGGCTGTCATAACTTCATCCAGAAGAAATGTAAACAGACAGAAACTGTGTTGTGGCTATTTCTTCAATGAACATCTGTGAGAACGGCCACTGCAAAAAAAAGATCTAAAAACTTTAGTTTTTAGTAGTATAGATACTTCCTACCCACTAATTTAATTTCAGTTACTTTCAAGTAAATCAATGTTCCCAGTTTGAGGTCAATATATTTGCCCGGTCATAATTGTAAAAACATAGCAGTCGTCAACATTAAATCAAGTCAAGTACAATTTTATTGTCAAATGTGCTCTATGTGTGTATGTATGAAGACATTTGGTATGGTTTTATACAAACCGGATGCATTGGTAGAAGCATTTGAAAATACTTTTTGCATGTCATAGTGAAAGCCAAACTGGATACCAAACCACAGATTTCAGATTTGTGATGCTAAATTATTATGTGATCTTCTTTTTTGTGTTCTTTTACATGACAATCATTGCATCTCTACTTTACACTTACACGTGTATTCCATTACTTCCCTGATCCAAAGCATTTTAAAACTTGAGCAAAATGGAGCCTTTTGGTACAGTGGCATCCGTGGCGAACATAGCGTAACTGAATTGGCGCATTTTGTGTTTGCATCTCATTGTCCTTGTTGGCTCATTTGTTTCATCTGCTCGTTTTGTCTGCCCTTTTGACAGCCAACTAGCTCCCTCCATTTATTTCTGACTTACCGAGCAGGAACTCATCAATGGTTCGTCAGTGTGTCTCTGTATTCAGTACCCGGGTTTTAATCACTTTTTCGTTTGGAATACTCCTTGATATCTACTGACTTTACTTACAGTGAGTTTGTTTGGGTATTTTTTATTAATATCATCATTACTATTATTATTATTATTATAGGTACTATGATGATGATGATAAAAATGCGTAAGAACTCAATTGTGTTCTGGCAATTCTGTTTGTGCTGCTGAGATTGGTATGACTGGTCTGTGTCAGGAATTGAGACACGTATTGCTTTGATAATGTTCTGAGCCGCTGCCACCCAAAGCTTTATCAGTTCACCCAAATATTGATGTAATCATGTTTCACGGAAGAGACAAGAACACATGTTGAATGTTACGTCCTTGCCTGTGCTGCTGCCACAATAATCCATATGGAAAAATTATTTTAGGCCCATCTCGGGCTGTTCTCGGAGGGTATTGATGTCTGTATGTGATCACAGGCAAACGTGTCCTGTCTGCCTAAATACATTCTTTATGTGTGAGCGTGCGTGTGTGTGTGTGTGTGTGTGTGAGTGTGCAAAAACTAAACGCTGAACATAATAAAGAGAATGTCAGTAACATGAAACCGTATGCCTAAAAACTCCCTCTGAGGACATTTATCCACATTAAATCCCCAAATCCTCTTTAAACAGAAATCCTCACAAGAAGCAAGGGGCAAAGGGTGATACAGAGTATCAATCTGAATAGGTTTTGCAATTTTTTTAAAAACATTTTGCCTCAAATAAAGCATGTGTCATATTAATTTTTGACGTAAAGGGTTCAAGCACAAGCCTTTCTGCTCCCATTTGACCTTTCAATTGCAGTTTGGAATTCTATTATAGTGCTTAAAAAGCCAAAGCATTATGGAAGAGTTACGTAACATGTGTGTGTGCTTTGGTTCTCAGCATGTTGACACACACATGCCGTGTCGCCAATATGCTACGTTAGAGACCCAGGGCTCTCTTGGGAGGCATTGTAGAGTCGTGTAATGAGGGTAAACATCTGAGGCAAGCAGGCCAAATGCACACTACAGAGGCGGTTCATGTGGTCATTCAACAGTGGATGAATCACACAAACGGTCACGTCCATTACAGTTTTTCTCAGAAAAACAGGAACAACAAGGTCCTGACAAATTATATTGCTTTCCAAGAGGTGTGGCTATGGACGCAAGGTTTTGAAACTTACTGTCGATATATAGCTGCCATCTGTGAGGCTGCACGGACCCGGAGCGAAGATTTTGGCATTCGCTGTCAATATACGTAAATCTGTCTTTAATCTGTCTCTCCAAGAAGGATCCTTCTACCATGAGTCTGCCTGCCGATTGAATTTTTTTTCATCAACAAAGGAGCTGCTGTGGATGCCCCCCACCTCGAGGTGGATGCCCTGGCCATGGCCCTGTCGGCACACCACCGCTTCCAAGAGTCTCATTATAAATCCTTGTTTGCTTCTTCAAGAGGAAGAGCAATGCATTATATCAAGCAGCAGCCTCGTAGCTGCCTGCTGTTCCATTGTGTGTCTCCTCGATTAGCAGGGTGTTAAACGGTCTTTGGACCTCTCGACAAAGGAAAAAAATGCAACCTTAGTCATTGTCATTTCAATGTAAAAATGGAGGGTTCGACATTATCTACATAACTCACGAGACAGCAGCGATGGGGGGCAATGGCACGGCAGGGCTCTGACACTGGTTAAGATGAAGAGTTATGTTAATGCAGGTTAAATTATCAACATCACAGTGAGGGAAGCCTCACAAATCACTCGGCTCATGCCGCTTCCCGTTCACTTAGCAAAGAATGAAGGTCAAGTTGCAGCGTCTTGGTCTCGTGTTTACCCACTAGAACAAACAATGCGTTGGCGTGCATGCGTGAGGTCGAAAGCAGACTTCTTTCTGTAAAATCCGCTGATGCAGAATCTCCTGGTGGACTCATTTTTCATGACTGACCATGGGAGGAGGTATGATTCACTATTATGCAAATTAATTGCTTCCACCACTAAATATCTTACACAAGGGAGTGCTTATAAAGAACACCACTCTGCTTAAACACGCACCGAGAGCACAGCACGAGGTACATCTGCAATCTAATGAGATCTGATATAAGAGCTGTGTCAGAAATTCTCCCCACTATCGAGGAAATAATGACGCTCTGTTTTAATTGACGCTACCAAAGAGCTGTTGTTTGACAAGATGTTCATAATTATATGGCAGTAGTGCACTACATTTTATTAAGTGCAGCATCATATATTTTGGCTACCAGCAAACTGAGAGGACCAAAGTAATAGAAATGCTTGAGTATGGTTTACATAATGTGCAGTTCCATAACAGTGCAAACTACAAGCACACTAACATGGAATGGTGGCTGGCTGAAGATACAAGTTTTATTCATTCTAACTGAAAACACTGACATCTCAAATCATCTCTCTCCACTGATCTGTTCCAGCCTCCCCCAATTTTCTTTTTCTAATATGTTTTTAATTCTGGAAATAGCACTCTGTCAACTCTGTCCGCTCTGGCCAATAGCACTCTGTCACTATAATGTTTTTGCTTCAGTTCATTGGACATTGTGCTGCTGCTTCTCTTGCGTACCAGATGGGGCAGCATAATATGGACAAATCAGAATCATCTTTATTGGCCAAGTATGTAAAACACACAAGTAATTTATCTCCGGTAGCATGAGCTGCTCTAGTATTGCAATAACAAGCAACTACGATAAACAAAGACATGACATAAGTTGCAAAAGACTTTCCGTAATGTAAGGATACCATTATGCAGTAGTACCACTCAATGACAGCTTGTGTGATTGAGTGTGCAGTGATAAAGTGATCAGTGGTGCAATACGATACTATGACGGTTGTGTACTTGGTGCAGATAATTATTATTTAAGTGACCAGTGACAGTAATCGTAGTGCAACTTTGGGTGTGCGATTACACAGAAAGTCCTTGAATGCTTTCAAGTGTCTAGTGCTATATAAATAAAGTTTGATTGATTGATTGATAGTGCTGTGGAATATTGATCAACAATTGTTCACGTATGTATGGAGCTGGAGCTGCAATGATCAGTGCAGTAATACTGTGCCACAGGGGTGGGCAAAATTTGCAAAGAGCCACTATAGATTTGAGTCACTGTTTAGGGAGTTAATTGCGAGAGGGTAGAAGCTGTCTGCTGGATTTGGTGCCCATAGTTCGATAGCACCTACCTAAGGGGAGAAGCTGTAAAAGGTGGTGGACAGGGTGTGGAGGGTCCAGTAGGATTTTCCGTGCCCTTGTCTTGGATCTTGCGGTGTGCAAGTCCTCGAGAGTGGGTAGGGCGGGACCAATGATTTTTTTTTCTGCAGTCCTAACTGTCAGTTGGATTTTGTCCTTTTTGTGGCGACCACAAATCAGACTGTGATGGAGGAACACAGGACTGATTCAATGATTGAAACGTCTCAGCAGCTCTTGGGGCAGGTCGTGCTTCCTCAGCAGCCTCAGGAAGTGCATCATCTGCTTGGCCATTTTCAGAATGGAGTTAATGTTGACCTCTCAGTCTTGAGAGAAGGAACTTGAATGTCTCAACGGTTGACACAAAGAAGTTGGATAATGTGAAGGGCAGCTGCGGCAAAGGATGTTTCCTGAAGTCCATGATCATCTCTACAGTCTTGAGCGTGTTCAGCTCCAGGTTGTGTTGGCTGCACCAGAGCGCCAGCTGCTCCAGTTGTTGTCGGTACGCAGACTCTTTGCTGTCTTTGATGAGGTCGATGACTGTAGTGTCATCTGCGGACTTTATGAGTTGACAGCTGGGAGCAGTCGTTGGTGTAGAGGGAGAAGAGAAGTGGAGAGAGGACGCATGCATGGGGGGGCCCCAGTGCTGATGGTGCATGTTGATGATGTTGTCCTTCTCGGCTTCACCTGTTGTGTCCTGCCTGTCAGGAAGCTGAGGATCCATTGGCAAATCGTAGTCGACACGCTGAGCTGGAGAAGCTTGGAGGAGAGGAGTTCCGGGACGATGGTGTTGAATGCAGAGCTCAAGTCTACAAACAGGATTCTTGCGTCAGTCCCCGTGCCGTCGAGGTGCTCCAGGATGTAGTGCAAATGAAGATACGTGGAGACGGTCCTCAGTAAGTTGCAGTTATATTAGTCTTTTTCAGAGAGGATAAAGACACAGTATAACCCTTGTGAGTGTTGTTATGCTTAAAGGCTTATAACACCATGACAAAGATGCTACTTCTTAGCCTAACGCAGGCATTTTGCAAAAAATAAAAAAAAATAAAAATGGAGCGCAGTGTTTTAAATACACGTGTATTTCACGTTTTATGTTTCTTTTGGCATTAAACCTTAACTGAAGGCGTCGATAAACGGCTTGAAAATGTGGTATGTCAGGGCACCACTGTAATATATTAGATGAGACCCCACCCTAATGTAATTCACATTCACAGCTCAGTCAATCATGGAATTTAAATCTGGTGGTTTTATTGGAGTTCACTGGTGCCTTTGACATCGTAAAACTTTTAGAGACCTCATCGGTCTCCTCCTGACCTCAGCAATTCACTGAGTAAAATGAGGTCCACTTGGAATGATAATATCACTGCGCATACACCCAGTGCATCATAAAGTTTCAAGTCTCATGCTAATGAATCCCATTGCAACCCCAGCCCTTGTAGTTAAGCCTCATTGCTTCACACTGATTGTTGTGAGTGCTGAAGGACTCCCTTGTGTCTCGGCTCTCTTCTCCCTCTTCACATCGTTCTGTCCATCTCCAGCTCCGTGTGTTTTGTCAGAGGAGACAGCGAGCCTCAACATGTCATGAACCCCCTCTCGCACTGCACTCCACATCCTTGATTCCAGGCGTTTTATGTGTCGTGCTGGCTCATGGTGGGTCTAATTTTCTATTAATGGAGGCAACACAGCCTCATAGCTCATTAAAAATGAATGGAGACAAGCTCTCTGCACTGATAATTACACACACACACACACACACACACACACACACACACACACACACACACACACACACACACACACACACACACACACACACACACACACACACACACACACACCAAGACTGTGTGATTATCAAAACAGTGCACATTTCCACACACCTAAACGTGCAGGCTTAGGTGATCAAGCAACGTAGACCACCAAAGATTTTGTTGTAGGTATAAAAAGATACAATATAGTTTAATAGAATTGCTTAATTTTAACGATCCTGTGAAAGGACAAATTTGGCACAACACAAAAAGGAATTATTAACAAGCCTGCCAAATTTGAATGGAGAAAAAGGCCATAGGATGGTGAGCGTGTGGCTGCTGAATCTGCTGGACGATCGACAACCACCTGTCAATCAAATCAATTCCTTCATGCGGTCTATGCTAAAGTATCTGTAGTCGCTTGCAGGCTAAAAAAAACGGTGACGCTGTTTTTAATAAACAGTTAACTTTCTAACTAAGTGTATCTCTTTGGGGAGACCCACACACAACACCGTGCGAAGAGATAACGTATTGGACGACCACACTGTGGTCGAGCGAACTCCTTTTTTCACGAGCTCATTAGCTCAGGGGCCAGCAGACGTAATTAACGTTTAACTTTGCCTCAAGAGTTTCAGTTATGTGGCTGTGGAGTATAGGACAGACCCAACGGCAGTCATCCAGCCCGCAAGCCTATCGGTAGCTAATGGCTACTAGCCGCTAGCAGCACGACAATTCGCAGTGGGGCCGTCCGCCTCGCAATAGCTCACTCTATTTGGCATAACACTTCAGGGAACAGGCTTTTTTTTTGTCAGGTTCTGGGTATATGCTGATGGCTAACTGCAAATTATAATTGGAGAAATGGTCCAAGAGTTTATTGATAAGTGACTCGCAACTGCGATGGATAGCCACATATGAAATGAGGCCGCTCAGGAAGATTGAGTTGAAGGGAATCAGATGGAGAAAAATGACTAGGCTGGAGGTTAATAAAACCACTTGTTGTGACACTAAAAGAGGCACATAATTGGATAAGTGATAAAAGATTAATTTCAAATGATGACTGTCGCTTCCCAAAAGGTGAAACAGAAATGTACAAAGACAGTCTGGAAGTAAAATTGGGCAGTGTTCAGTTATAGTACATTTATGTTTGCTATATGATCTCAACAGGGCCAATTAGCCTTAAGGGGCCACCGTTATGAAGTGGGGCTCCCTTTTTTATTGATCAACTCGAATATTAAAAATACAGCTGCCAGCAAGACCCCCTCTTTGGCTTCGCTCCTATTAGAGGAAGTGACACAGTCATAAATTGCCCCTGGATGACAGTCGACGGAACAAGCTCTTCCTAATTCTGCGAGCGATTTCCCCGCTTGACACGCTTCCACACTCGAGCAGAGCTGTTCCACTGCTAAAAGTGCTGAGCGGAGACTTCTGCTGAATCACAATTAAACAGTTACTCTGTTCACAGCTCATAAATAAATCAACTCAACAAAAATCTCCTACATGTGCTCAAGCAGCGGCACCAAGACTTGTTCATCCAAGTCTGTGCAGACAAAATATTATAAATAATCTCCCTAATTTTGTTGATACGGTGTCAAAAAGTCAAGCTGAAAAACACCAAATTGTTAAATTGAGTAATTTAGTAATGTTCTTAAAAAAACAAGACCGAGTATATGAACTGATTTTTCCAAATCATTCTCTTGATTGTCATCATTATTAATTATTCTTTGCTAATTTCATTGCATTAGTTGACACGTACAACAAAAAAAAAAATTACACAGATTTGGAAAATGTTGTGCACAATCCGATGTGCACCAGTCCGAAGATACAATTACTAACTTTTACCCAAATTGATCTGTAGATTTGAATAGACTGGATGGTAATAATAAAGATTGTGCTTTTTTTATTTTTAATTTTTTACATTGCTCTCGTGAAAGACAGTTTTGTACAAAATATCATGAAATATTGTGTTTTATCCTTTAACCTTGCCAGATATCATGTTTGAGCTCATAAAAGAACCCCTATTTTCACCAAAGATGTGACTCTTTATGGTGGACATCGTATGTCAGAACACAATTAATTCTACAACCAACATATTTTTGCATGTCAGACTACACACAGATGTATTTCTGCACTGATCACACTTGTCCAGTTGCTTGTAGTGACAAAGTCAAGATACGTCTCACGCCTTTAATATTCTATTGGAGGTGTGTTTACTTTGCGGAATTTCAGTGCCTCTTGGCGCACCATCATGCAGGACGATAAGCAACAGAGCTCCTGGAAGTGCCTTCATAAGCAATTGTGACAAAGCAGACTCTATGCCAACAGCTTCCATGAAAGGGGCCTCCTATGAGCCTTGATCGAAATCCGACCGCACGCAAGTCTTGTTGAGAGCGACAAAAATCACTTTATTGCAGTGACTGCCTCTAAAATATCTAGTTAAGCAGCTTGTACATTACCACATCCATGACCACAACAGTAGAAGATGAAAATAATACACGCACTTCAAGTGATATTTGCCGAAAGACGGTAATATAAATCAGCAGGCAAGTTTACAGATCTGCAATCCAAGCAACCAGAAACACACATTCACATATCCAGTTGGGTCAAAATGCTTCTCGAACAAATATTCTAGCCTGAAGATTGGTTTGTTCATCGAGAGTGTGTGTGTGTGCGTGTGTGTGTGTGTGTGTGTGTGTGTGTGTGTGTGTGTGTGTGAGGAAGCAAATGGCCCTGTCGAACAGATACCAGCGACCCAGAGCCACAGGCAACAGATTCTGAATAATTTGTCAGCTACATTATTCCACGTGCCAAAGGGAGAGAAAACACGGGGCAAGATACTGCAAGACAGCCCACAACAACAAGCCCCGATTATCCGTTAGCGCCGACAAATTAGCCTGCATCATGTGACCAACATCGGTCTTTGACATGCAGCGCCAGCGGCACACCATTCCTCTCGGCCGAGCGAATCAAACGACGTTTCATATTTCCTCTAGACAACGCTCAGGAGGATTTAACATACGCTTTGGCGGATGACAATTGTGAACACTGCCAGTCTAGTGCAAAAAGTTGCGATGCTTTTCACAAAGATGTGAAAGGTCTCCCTCAACAAAATGTGCATGTCTGCTTCAGACTAAGAACTACTCATGAACGGTCAGAGCTAATTTATGTACGGCAACATTTTCATCGAAACAAAGACACAATTTGGGTATTTGTACAGTGCATGCAAAACAAATACCAATCACATTTCGAGGAAGGAAGAGTACAGAATGGATGAGGGCAGATAAAAAGATTAGAGTGGAGTTGTGCTGTTTGGCAGCAGAATGATGCAACCGCACAGTGAAGCATCTTTTCCTATCCAACTATCCGCGGTGATGTCATCATGCTGTAATCACGTCCTCCCTCCTCGAATGCTGCTCCCGGAAACAATTTTTCCACCCCTGTATCTCGTCCTTACACCCTCTGACCTGAGGAACAAGCATTTCCACCTGCTCCACCGTGTGTCTCAGCATGATCCTTGCCTCGACTGTTTTGCGCCAACTCCCTCCTGGGGGGATCCAATAGCTGCCTCTCCTGATCCCAACTGTGAAAATTCAGCGGTTCAGGCCGTTCAGGACAATATCAGAGCTCTCTCCATCTGTCATGGCATAGCTTGCCAGAACCACACTTTAACCTGGTAATTCGGTTGTTCATTATAGTGGTCAATAGAAAATTTTAATCAGAGATGGCTTTATGTGTCCCTAAACATATTTTTCACAAAATTCCTTTACTTGATCTGTTGGTGAGATGTTTTCATTTCTTTTTAAAATTTGACCTATTGAAAAAAAAATTAATAAATAGAGCATTTGGATTTTACCATGCATTGTAATTTATAGACATTTCAGAAAAAAATAATTACAGCTCTAAGGCTAACCCTTAATTCATGAATATTATGAAATCTATGACCATATTGCATTCTGTTATTTTTATATCATTGTGAAAATCTGAAGAGATATAGAAAAAAATGAGGGCTGATTTGAAATTGGCGCAAAAAAAAATTACAAAAGTTTGCTTGCATCACTGATTAAATTTTTTTTGAGAGGGTTACTTTCTGTTTAAATTGTCGATAGCTCCATTGGTAGTGCATAAATAAACATTAGAACATTGGCAACCATTTTTAGTATCGTCTTCCGAAGTAAAAGCAATTTACACCTGCGATGCTGAAATTCTGAGCATTTTGACAATTTGGAATTAAAAACGCCTCAAAACATTGAATTGGTTATCAAAAATAATTATCGCTTAATTTGATAATTGGTTAGTTGTGAATTTGTTGCACCTACACAAATATGTATGACTTATCAAATGATCTGTAAATTCACGGCATTTAGTTCTACCGCCGCAGTATTGGATATACCCGTTTCACAAAGTAAATTACAGCATCGGTGGTACTTGACGTAACAGTAGCGGGAGGAATACCAATAGCACCCCCGCTCATTTTTTTTGTCACAATACCGCACTGGAGTGGAAGCACCAAAGATAAAAAGATTGTGATTGTGTGAGTCGTGGGTGCAAACTTGTAATAATCTCTAACGCCAGGGAGCTCACTGTCATCTCTACGTGAGCTCAAGCACCCCAGCACCACATCCTCGCGTGACTTTTTCCATTGGCAATAAAAATCCATCTTGCCATGTCATTTCTTCCCTGCTGCTCACACTCTCAAAAGACTATCCGACTTGAGTTCTTTACGAGCACTGTGCCAATAAGCCTTAAAGCCCCCAGAAAGGTCTCCTATAATGTCAGCATAATGATGCTATTACCACGTGCTACGCTATTATCATAATTCTACTGAACAGAAGGTGCACACAAGCATTTGGCATCCTGTAAATAAGACTAACGGTGCTTAAGAGCACATTTATAACATGTTCCTTATCTCACTGTGAGAACACGAATCACATGAGTTGCCATTAATGATTCACAGCATTCCTGTCCTGGATGCGTCGGAGGTTGCCGTCTGACGAATGAGGCTATTTTCTAGTTGCTCCAAGGTTAGCGAGATGTAAGCGAGCGTGCACCTGCAGGGGCTATCTCCAGTGCATCATTGTGAGCTCCAACATGCTATCCACGTTGCCATGCTCGTTCTGAAGACCGACAGAATGCGACGTAAGGTTCATCGATACAGATTGGAAATGCGCCGTCAGTCTTGGAGCTCTTCTTTGTGTTTGGCTTCACCAAAGACTCATCACTGATATTGCATGTCTGCTATCAAGGCTGATACTTTACCGATACAAATAGACTGATTATTGTTTGATACTTGCCTCTTGTTCTGACTGGTACAATTTGGTCGATTTGATCATTGTTTGGAGGGCTTCTTATGTCACACTCTTGCACCATACTTTCTGAGAAACACACAGCTAGCTGTAAGGCAGGGGCCACTAAACCGGTCTCATACCTTCTGCCACATTTTGCCATGGTCATGACGGCGCATCCGGAAAGTATTGAGAGCGCTTGACTTTTTGCACATTTTGTGTTGGTACAGCCTCATTCCAAGATGGGATGAATTCATTTCCGCTCGAAATTCTGCATACAACATGAAAAAACCCCAACAACTACAAAAGTATTCTTCATCCTTTCCCATGAAGCTCAAAATTGAGCTGAAGTGCCTCATCATTTTTAACAAACTATTCACAAAGACTTGAGGCTGTAATTATTGCCAAAAATGCATCAACAAAGGTTGAGCAAAGACTGTGAATACCTACGTACATGTCATGTTTTATTTATTCTTTTTTTATTTTTGGGAATACAGTGGCAAAAATGTACACAGACCTTTGAGGTAAAAAAATAATTTACTCCATTTTGGCCTGTAAGCTAACAAAAAGTGGAAAAAAAGTGAAACGCTGTCAATACTGTCCGGATGCACTTTAATGACCATGGCAAAATGTGGGCAAAATGATGAGCCCTCGAGCAAAGAGAGCTGGGTGTTTCTCAGAAAGTACGGTCCAAGAGTGGGACATAAAAGCCCAAAAATAAACTTGTTGAAAAACGGGTCAAAATAAGATATGCTTGAAATCAAACCTTCCTGCAGTGTACTCTGAATAAAGATAGTTCGCTAAGCCCTCTGTTTGCAAGAGATTGTTGAATGCTGTGGTCTATATACTGTATATGTATATATATATTCTCTGCATGTAACCCCTCTGACGGTTGGAGGCTAAGATCAAGGTGGCTCGGAAAGATGTGAGTCAATTGACGGAGGCCCAGAGAGGTGTGATGAAAAGGCCGATACCCGAGAGGTACATCCAGATGACCATACCTGAAGCACTCGAAACTGCCAAACAAAGGCTCCAAGCCTTGTCCAGCCGCCTAAAGCGGTACACGAAAGAGAATGAGGCCAGACGAATAAACAGCCTGTTCGCAACACAACCTGCAAAAGTGTACGCTCAGTGGCAGGGTACTAACAACAGAGCTGACCCACCAAGACTGGAAACTGAAAGGTACTGGAAAGGCATATGGGAGAAGGAGGTTGCACATAACAGCAGTGCACAATGGCTGGTGACCCTGAGAGAGGAGCACAGCAACCTCCCTGAACAGAACCCAGTTACCATAACAGTGGCAGACATACAGGAAAGAGTCTCAGATATGAAGAACTGGACAGCACCAGGCCCGGACATGGTCCACACCTACTGGCTAAAGAAACTCACAGCACTCCATGAGCGCCTAGCAGCACAAATGAACCAGCTGCTGAGGGATGGGACTCACCCAGGATGGCTAACCGAAGGGCGAACGATCCTGATCATGAAGGATCCCTCAAAGGGTGCAGTCCCCTCCAACTATCGGCCAATAACCTGTCTCTCCACAACATGGAAGCTCATGTCAGGCATCATTGCGGCTAAGATAAGTGGACACGTGGATCAATACATGAACGAAGCACAGAAGGGCATTGGTAGAGATACCAGAGGAGCCAAACATCAGCTCCTGGTTGACAGAACAGTCGCACAAGACTGCATGTCCCGACGTACCAACCTGTGCACAGCCTGGATTGATTACAAGAAAGCCTATGACTCGATGCCACATACATGGATCACTGAATGCTTGGAGTTGTATAAGGTGAACAGGACCCTAAGAGCCTTCGTTGCGAACTCGATGAGGATGTGGAAAACCACACTTGAAGCCAATGGCAAGCCACTTACCCAAGTGTCCATCAAATGTGGCATATACCAAGGTGATGCACTCTCCCCACTGCTGTTCTGCATAGGACTGAACCCCCTAAGCCAAGTAATCACCAAGACAGGCTATGGATACCGCCTCAGAAATGGAGCTACAATCAGTCACCTCCTCTACATGGATGACATAAAGCTGTATGCTAAGAGCGAAAGGGACATAGACTCCCTGATCCACACAACCAGGATCTACAGCAGCGACATCGGGATGTCATTCGGGCTTGAGAAATTTAGTCGGATGGTGACTAAGAGAGGAAAGGTAGTTCGCACTGAAGGGGTCTCACTCCCTGAAGGAACAATAGCAGACATTGAGGACAGCTACAAGTACCTCGGTATACCACAAGCCAATGGCAACCTCGAACTGGCAACAAGGAAAGCGGCTACGGCCAAATACCTCCAGCGAGTGAGGCAAGTCCTAAGAAGCCAGCTCAATGGCAAGAATAAGACCCGGGCAATAAACAGCTATGCCCTGCCAGTGATCAGATACCCTGCAGGAATAATAAGGTGGCCAAAGGAAGAGATTCAGACCACGGACGTTAAGACCCGAAAGCTCCTAACCCTGCATGGAGGGTTCCATCCCAAATCCAGCACCCTGAGACTGTACGCAAGCCGAAAGGGAGGAGGCCGTGGACTAGTGAGTGTGAGAGCCACTGTCCAGGATGAAACATCCAAGCTCCATGAATACACCAAGGAGAAGGCTCCAACGGATGACGTACTCAGAGAATGTCTCAGACAATGGGGAACAGAGGATGAGGCGTTGGAAGAGGGACCATCATGGGAGGACAAGCCCCTACACGGGATGTACCACCGGACCATAACTGAAGTGGCCGATCTCAAGAAGTCCTATCAGTGGCTAGAGAGGGCTGGCCTGAAGGACAGCACAGAGGCGCTCATCCTGGCTGCTCAGGAGCAGGCCCTGAGCACCAGAGCCATTGAGGCCCAGATATACCACACCAGACAAGACCCAAGGTGTAGGTTGTGCAAAGAGGCACCTGAGACGATCCAACACATAACTGCAGGGTGTAAGATGCTGGCAGGGAAAGCCTACATGGAACGCCATAACCAGGTGGCTGGCATAGTCTACCGAAACATCTGTGCGGAGTATGGACTGGAAACCCCAAGGTCAAAATGGGAAACACCTCCGAAGGTGGTGGAGAATGACAGAGCGAAGATTCTGTGGGACTTCCAGATCCAGACTGACAAGATGGTAATGGCGAACCAACCAGATATCCTGATCATAGATAAAGGGCAGAGGAAAGCCGTTGTAGTGGATGTAGCGGTCCCAAGTGATGGAAACATCAGAAAGAAGGAACACGAGAAACTCGAGAAATACCAAGGGCTCAGACAGGAGCTGGAGAGAGCCTGGAAGGTAAAGGTGACAGTCGTGCCTGTGGTGGTCGGAGCACTCGGGGCAGTGACCCCCAAACTAGATGAGTGGTTGCAACAGATCCCGGGAACAACATCGGACATCTCAGTCCAGAAATGTGCAGTGCTGGGAACAGCAAGGATACTGCGCAGAACCCTCAAGCTTCCTGGCCTCTGGTAGAGGACCCGAGCTGAATGAGGGACGGACACCACCCGAGGGGGGGTGAGACGAGGATTTTTTTTTTTTTTATATACAGTTGAAAAACTGGTGCAAAAACTGGTTTTCGTACGCAGAAAATTCACTCTGAATGGTGAACAATGGCCATCGTTTACATAGCGTGACGTTGTACGGCATGGCAGACACCAACAAATGATCAGCCATCCCTTCGCAAACTACGTAATGCCTGCAACTAAATTGTGCACCGTTCAAATCCCACTGACGCATGCGCAAGAATACAAGAAAGTGCTTGCAACTAGAGTGAAATAATTTTTCATTGCTTGAGTGCTATCAATAAAACCAGATCCATGCTTGACACGTAGAAAATAAAAGTTTTTAATGTACTGTATGTTCACATCGTATTTTCCAAGGAGCCCGTGGACATTGGACATTCATAACAATTTACTCAAGTTGTTATGCAGACTTTGCAATAGAAGGTCGTCTTGTCACTTGCTTACAGTTATTTCAGTGAGCACTGTTTTAACTTCTTCAACCAAAGGTTACCAGTAATTCTGTCCACGGGTGTGTTTGCAGCCCCTTTTTTCCCCCATTTTAGAAGATGCAACCTTTTGTTTCAAACAAACCTGGATTCTTTCTGTTGCCTTGGCAACTAAACACTGGTGACAATATGCTGAAAGGTTACCGGCCGAGAATTAATGCCCGCAAAACGTATATTTATTAAAATATTGTTACGAGAAAATGAAAAAATGTTTGAATAATGTTTCACTTTCGACAGTTTTTGCCCCAGCCAGGGAGCGCGTGTTTGTCCTGAGCACTCATTTGTGTTTGTGTATTCTCATGGATAGATATTAAGGTAGAGGATTTTTTCCCCCCCAATCTTATTAAAGGATAAGAAAACAAAAAGTGAACTAATCCCATTAAGAATCCTAAGAGTGAGTGAATAGGAAAAGAAATGTGACAAAATTTAGTACATTGCTTGAAAGCCAGTTTAGTTAAGCAGTGATTCCCAACCAGTGTGCCGTGGCACATTAGTGTGCCGCGAGAGCTCTAACGATGTGCAGCGGGAACGTATCAAAATTCACGTAATTGGTAAGAAAACGATTTATTAACAACAAATAATGTATCTTTGTCCTGTTATCTATGCCACCAACTTACAGTGACAGTAAGAACAAATAAATGACCTTCTGTTAGATGGTAAAAAGTAGGAAACTGACAAATATATCCTCTTTTTGTGACAATTTTGTTTGTTGGTGTGCCGTGCCATTTTTCAAACTTAAAAAGGTTGGGAATCACTGGCTTAGTGTACCTTGGCTACGTATATTCAATTGCTTATGACAGTACAGTATAGCGTCAGCCTGAACGCGTGCAAATGTACATGTCACTGTTACATTGGGAATGTATGGCTGAGTGTTCTGCACCTTGCTCATGGGCATTGATTGCCAAAACAGACTGACAAGCCTGCGGGCAAGCAGCTATATATCTTTCAATCAAAAATCCTTGAATTAAGTGCGCATTTTCTCTCTACTGCCTTTTCCATCTACAATGTCTTCTTCACTCATCCATCTCCATCCCCTCTGGGAAATCATCCTTCTTTCATTGCATCCTCAAACCATTAACAGTGCTCATTTGTCCATTCCTCATATCCTTCGGATGAACTTGATTCACGTTGAGATCGGTCAACATTTGTGTCTTCACTAATCAATGCTCATCACCAGATGCCCTATGTCCTTTTTCAATATCTCTTGTTTCACACTGACTGTTTTTTCATGTCAGTGCTTGAAAAACGAAAAACAAAAAGAACATTTTGGTGTTAACGGGCTAGTTATGACTCAGATCAGATGTTTGTGTATTAACGTGGGAGGAGGGAGCGTACTAATTTCATTTCCTTAATTTTTTTTTTTTTTTGCTTTCAGCAGGCCCAGGATGCCTCATGGGTGTAATGAATAAAAGGAGGATGAAATAAACAAGATAAGTGACAGATCCTCAATATATGGATCAGTTGTAGGTTTATGAGAAAATTAGCAAGGGTATTCAGTGTCTTTCGGGAAGGACTAATTACAGACCTACGTCCTTCGACTAATACTGTGTATACATGCACCATAACCAAAAATGGTTGCACAATATCATAAATCCCCCAAAGTTGCCCTGTTAAAAATAAGAGGAAGTAATTGACATCCAGCAGCAACAAGGCTGTGTACGTAATTCTACTCATCTGACACTCCCTGAGGCTGAACTCCTGTTGGTGTTGCTGCTCTTGCAGTGCTCCGTAGCTGGTAAAGGAGCAAGATGGAGGGAAAAAAAAAAGAAATGTGTGTGTGTGTGTGTGTGTGTGTGTGTGTGGGAGCCATAGAGTGAGAAGGTGTTTCAATTTAAAGAAAAATCAAGTTGAGGATAAAACCTCAAAGGCAGTAAAATGTTGATTGAATTACCGGTAAGCTGAAAAGTGAATACAAATGACCTTACTCAATCAGCGCATTTTGAGTATGCCACTCAGTGTGATGCTCCCACAATCTAATTTTTCCCAAAGTACGGCAAAATGTGTTACCAACTCCCTGAATCTTTTTACATAATCAGGGCTACTTGATCTATCATCCCTTTCTGCGCCTCCTCACTTATACAACTCTCCCACCTACAACACTCTGCATCTTTTATGTCCAAGAATCATACACTGTAGTGAAAGTGCTATGATCCTCACTGCATGTTCTCCCTGTGCCCGCCTGGGTTTTCTCCAGGTTCCTCCCACATTCCAAAAAATGCATGGTAGGTTAATTGAACACTCTAAATTGTCCCTAGATGTGTGTAGATAGATAGATCGATAGAAAATATAAGCATTTTTCTGTTTGGCTGGTCAGAGTAAAAACAGTTACAATCAACATCTGTCACGGTCACATTCTGAATGAAATGGATTTTTTTCATTCTAAACTAAGATATATGTATATTTCCATACATGGCAGCCTGGTGGTCGACTGGTTAGCACGTCCACCTCCGGCCATCCTGTGTGGAGTTTGCATGTTTTCCCCGGGCCTGCGTGGGTTTTCTCCAGGTACTCCGGTTTCCTCCCACATTCCAAAAACACGCATGGCAGACTGATTGAACGCTCCAATCAGTTCAATCAGCCTGATTGGCTGATCAGTCTCTAGGTGTGGATGTGAGCGCGGGTGGCTGTTTGTCTATGTGTGCCCTGCGATTGGCTGGCAACCGGTTCAGGGTGTCCCCTGCCTATTGCCCGAAATCGCCTTTGGTAGGCTCCGGCACGCCCTCTTTGCTGAATGTCATCACTCTTTCTTTGTATCTTCCCCATTGTGTCTTTTCAACACCCAAGATGACCCCAATACCAAAAATAGCACTCCCGCCTCCCAGCCATTTCACTGGGACACAAACTCATGGAAAGAGGGTCAGGGGTGTAAAAGTTAGTCCTTGTCAATTTGAAAGACCTTGTCAGGACTTTGCTTTTGACCAATCACTGCCTATCCAAATGCGTCAGACCTGGCAACTGTGCACCAATCAAAAGCAAGATTGTGACCCCACCAGCTACCTGGGCAATCACACCAGGTGAGAGACAGACCCTGTGCACTTAATCGTGCAGCCTGCCTCTGAAGGTCATTATCCAAGTGCCTTAACCTCTCTGGACTTTATTTTTCTTTTCTTTCTGGTCTCCTCTAACAACTCTGTCCCCTTCAACAGCCATTATATTCAGAATTTGTCCACAAAAAAGGAGGGATGAGGGACCCATGGAGGTGTGAATAATAAAAATATGTTTTCTCAAGAGGCTCTCAATGTAGGCTGAATGAATAGAAACCACCGAGGATACTGAACTGGTTGTTGTCTCAAAAGAAAAATATACTGATAGGTATTTCTTACCCTCTAGGCCCATGAAACATTGAATAATTTGTTCCTTTAAAAAAACAAACAAAAAAAGCAACACCTTGATTACAGTAAATACAGAGTCATAGACATTTTTATTTCTCAGCATTATGGAATTCAGCCTTGACCTGCAACATTTTCGCCTCAAACATGGCCTTAGTACAAAAGCTGCAAGGAACCAGAGGCCAAAGGTCAAGTCTGCATGTCTTTTCTGATCCCAGTTTTTGAACTTGACATTCCATTATTATTGAGAAAAATGATGTTTGATGTCACGGCAAAAAAAATCTCATTTTCAAATCCTAAGTGATCCAATTTGCAGTGCGATCAGTTTACTAATTGCACCTTTCAATGACGGACACATTTTGGGTTTGCAATTGTTACAGAGGATGAGCCGTCCAGAAAATCGGTGGATTCTAATCACTTTTAAGCCAATGTCGGTCACTGTTAATCAAACCAGGCTTTATGAGGACTTCACACTGTTGTTTGCTACAATTTGTTTTTATTAAGAAATGACTGCCCAGCGCTCTGCCAGGAAATTTGGGCGGTCATTTCAAGTTCAGTGACATAAACAATCCTGCACGGCCAACATTCCAAACATGAATCCACATTTGGTCGGTACGAACTCATGAATAACCTCATTCTCAAACGGCACAGTTCAAATCATGGCTCGGCTTTCATATCTAACCTCCATTTCGTCTGAGTTTTTGAAGTGGTCTGTCAATTATAAAAGTTTGCTTCTTTTCTCTTGCTGGCAGTATACTCATCACGTGCTGAATAATAGATGTTGGCAGTACGGTACAAATTAGATAGAGCTGCGAGGGATGAATGTTTCATGCTTCCATTCATTGTTTATATGAATGTCAGCGTTATGTCCATGCCTGTCTGCCTCTTCTGGCAACAGTGGCACTCCGTCAATGCCTCGTGAATCTTTCATGCGCAGAGCATCATTTTACGCATTTCTTTTTTCCAGCGTGCTTTTCAGTTTGAACTACTAACATGAATTCTCTCTTTTTTTTTTTAAATAACCCAGCGTAAAATGCAACCTTCTTCACCGCTAAATTGCATGTTGTGCACAATCTTAAAAGTTAACTGATGCGTCACTGTGTGTGCAGAACAACAAGAAAGTCCATTATTGATTTTCTTGAAAAAGGAGGCTGATAACGGATGCAAGAGTTTGTCATCCAAGGAAAACAGCCTGTCGAGAAGAGCCTGTGGGGGATGCATTCACTCTGATAAACACATGCATACATTTCTTTATAAAGACACACCAGAGAGGAGGCGCAGAGGAAGGAGTGCATGTCGAATGCTTCACATGGAGTATGCTAACCCCAAACCAAAACCTGACAAAGAGACCGAGTGAAAGCCGAGAGCTATTTTGGATCCAGACTGTGCTCCGCAAAGGCATCGTCATTTATAGCCGTGCACATGACATGAGTCTCAACAGGTGTGATGGGGACAGAGAGAATACAAAAGGTGTCTCGGCTTTCATAAATGCCAATATGCCTGCTCAATTAACCTGCTCACATATACTCCTCCCACAACTCGCGAAATGAACGGCGTAGCAACTGTCATCAGCTTTGCGCATGTTCTTTTGTGCATTGCAAAAAATTACGAAAAGACTCAATTTCAGTGAATCGGCATAGTTTGGCTTGTTAGCTACTGTATTTGTACATAAAGGGTAACACAATGAAAACATTTAAAAAAGAAACGGTTTGGTAACGCACTAGCAATACAAAATGGAAAGTGACTGGACATGGGAGAGACTGGAACATGTACACACACTCATATCAAGCGTCAGTAACAGCCCGGGGTTACCACAGAAACACAATGAACTGAGCAGAAGATGATATGGCTAAAAATTTGTCATGCACCAAAAACGAAAAAAACAACAACAAAAAACACGTTATTTGACTAGCATGTGTGTGACTGTGTGTTGTCGCATGTACACAGCGGGAGGAGGCAAAAGGAAAGGGATGTGTTGAAAATGGGGTGATAATGGGAGATAGAGGAGGTGGCATAGAAAGATAAGCTGATGGTGGCAGTGTGGAGGCGGTCTATTTTTAAACCTGCATGTGTGATATATGATAATAGGTGTTCGAAGTAGAAAATAAAAGCGTTATCGCCAGAATATATAGGGTGTTTCTTTATATTTGAAAATCGAGACGGAGTGTGAAAATCTTGCTCATTCACCGTCGCAACGTTTATAAATAGCCGTTTGTTTCTTTAAACTTTGTTGCGAGTAATTTTCCTTTCCCTACCGAGGGGCAGGGGAACAGGTACCTAAACCCAGGTTAAAGCCACCTAAATTGAATGTGCCGAAATTAAATTGAGTGTACTGTGGACAAAACAGTCAAAGAAAAAGTCTTATCATGATGAAATCAAATCAGGATTATACGCACAAAACCATTCCATCACTTGCTAATCCCCAAAAGATTGTGGTTTGGGAGAGAACGCTCACAGGCACGCGCACGCACACAAACACACAGATCAGAGATGGCTCAGGTAACATCCATCAATAAATTCCAATTGAAAAGATCCCGGCAGATCCAGACAATTTTGCAAACACCACGCTAAACACAATTACGATGGAACGGATAGACGTATTGGGATGGCCGTGGCCCCATTAGTGTGTCATTTCAAATGCGACTTCCCCTCTCTGCCATGCATCTCTGTTGGCAGTGCTGCAATGCAGAAGCCACAATCGCTTATTGGATTACATGGCAATCAAATCGATCACTCAGCGCTGTGCCCGGCCTCCTCTTACCAAAGCATTTATCTGATTAATCTGATCATAAATAGCCTGATGAATCGAACCATCTTCTGACTAATCATCAATGTATTTTTCTACAGTTGAGAACAACTTGGCCCTTTCAGTTTCATTTTCTCGAAATCCTCCCCGAAGGGCCAAGCAATTAAATTGGAGACCGTCAAGTACCAATCGCCCAAAAGCTTGGCGGTACACAGTACTGTATGACTAAAAGCATTACTTGTCATGATCCTGTCCCATTTCTTTTTTCAGTCTCAGGCGGGATTGTGGGCATTTTTCTCACAAGCCGCACCTGTCTCGGATCTGGCTTCGTTATTATCTCTCTGCTTGAAAAACCGTGCAGACATCTGGTTGTCGGATTATTTAGTCTTGCTCACGTCTCCGAGTGCTTAATTTTCTGGACGTTTTTTGACATTTTGCCTGATAGCTTTTCGCCACGTTTGGCCATAGTATTTTTTCAGGTAAGTAGTTCTCAGTTGTACTCGGTTTGTTTTCTCACGTGTTGGATTTCCTTGTCCTTTGAGTTGACAAGCACTTTACGTTTTTCTCATTCGCATTTCTTTTCCATTTCAAGAATAGACAACCAAATTTAGTAAATAAGCTGAAGTGCGTCAAATGATTGCGTATATCAGCCTGAGTTTCAATTGCCGGAGTTTTGCTTTATATTTTAGCTTGCATAGCTCTAATGCACCCACTTGTGACTGAAGCATGTATATAAGCATAAAGCCTATTTGTGATTGTCAGGACAACAATAGCAGCCATCTGTGACATTCTCAAAGCATTTGGCTTGTTTCTCGATATCAGTCTGCTTGTCCATGGGCCCGGGTTCCAATCTGTTACTGTTTTCCAGCATGCTTTCTCTTTTCGAGCACACATCAATGACCTCACAGCTGGAGACGGAAGCAGGCCAAGTTCAGGACTGAGGAGGGCACAGTTGATTAAGGACAAGTGAAAGCAGATTGTGGATGAAAGTGAACTGTATTTAATTTGAAATTTTAAAAAAACACACACAAAAAAATGATCGTCATTTCAAAGGGTTTTGTGGCTCCTGTGTTTCGTTTTCGGTATAAAACGGGTTCAAATAGCTCTGAGTTGCTGATCCCTGCCCTAACGGCACCGATTAACCTTGTAATGTGTCCCTGCTCGTTTGCCATTCTATAAGTTTGTCTACTGCAGCGAAGTTCTATTCTGCCTGTCATGCAATCACAAAAGCTCATGCAAAAAATGAAATGTGCTGGCCTCCCGCGTAGCAAACCTTGACATATTTGTTCTTATTTTCAGAAAGGCCGTGATTGTTTTATGCAGATTACATTGCCCATCAATCAAACAAATTCACAACATTGTTTCTTAACATTTTTAATGACTTACTCATGAAGATCTCACCGCTAGTATTTGTGAACACAGTAGGTGGGGTACAAGCGTCTCAGTGGGCAGGCACGGCCCCCTATGGCCTCCCCATAATGACGGGTGTGGAAGCTACCTACTGGAGGGGGGTGTTTCCGATTATACATCCTCCTCTTCTGAATGAGTTGAGCTCCCTATTGTCTCTTAAACATAAGCACTGCTTTCCAAAAATGGGGGGGGGGGGGGGGGGCTAGCCGTGACTTGGATGTGACTCACTTGCAAGCCTGGTTGCTCTTTTGAGAAGCGTGCTTGCTAGTCAAAGGTTAAAACATAGTCTTTGAGCCGCTGATGCTGGAAGGGCAATATTTTGCGCCAACACGTTGGCTTTCACCATATTGTTTTTTTTTTGTTTTTTTTTACCATACAGCAATTGCAAGTAATCCGAATAAAATGTATTTTTTGATAAAGATGCAAGGACTGTATGTACCTTTTTAATTTTCAGATGATGATTACAGTAATCCCAAGCTTATCGTGGTTAATGGGGACCAAAACCACCCGCGATAAACAAAAATCCGCGAAGTAGCGACCAATAAAAAAAAAAATATTTTTTTTTAAGTCCACAAAAAGTCCGCCAACGGTCTGCGAGAAGCTGCAAAACAACAGCGAGACACATAGAGCAACATATACAGTACTGTACTCCATGTAAATGAAAAAAAAAACGTTTTGTTTTTTTTAATGAATATGTTTGAAAAATCCGCGATGCACTGAAGCCGCGATAAACGAACCGCGAAATAGTGAGGGATCACTGTATGTTCAATTTTACATGTCGTCAAATCCTTTGAATTGTGCTTTTTTTCCCTTACAGTCAAATTGACGCTAAACTCAAAACTGTTACAAGTGCCTTTTGTTCCTGTTATTATTGATAAAAGAAACCGTTTTTCATTCCAAACGCTTTAGATAGCAAAAATATGCGCTACCTTAATATAAATATTTTGGAAGGCCACCAATTTTACATCAATTACCGAGAATTGCCGATTGCATATTTCTCGATTTTTGCATAACAGGTATCAGCAACAAAGTACCTGACACGAAAAAACTTGGGAAACAATTTTGAATCACTTCCTGGAGGTTTAAAATGCTAGGGTAAACATTTAAAACGTGTTCGCAGATCTAAAGATAACAGAACTGTTAAACATACAGTGTATGTGGCGATGACATGTGCCACACCAGCACACAAGAACCCGTATACCTTCCTCTACTTGTTTGGAGCGATACAGTGAATAAAGAAGCTCCATGTATGCTCCACAATGCACCCACAGCTAATTATGGCACCCTGTGCCTCATTTGTCTCTGTTTAAAAAGCAAAGTTTCCCCAAACTAAAGCAAGACAAAAATAATGTGCTAGTATTTAATGCATCTGTGAAATGAGGACTACCTTTTTTTGTTCACAAAAAATGTTCCTCTTAATAACATGTGTTTGACTTTGCTGCTCATACATAATTGGTCGATTGTGTGAAGCTGCTGCAGGCGGGAGAGGATCCAAGGCTTTGGCGTGTGGCCTCTCTGAGGCAAGTGAGGAGACATGACTGAGAAGCCACTGTGCGTACACTCGCCTGCTGCCAGACTAGTCCACCTGGCCTGGGAACATTTATTATGGTCCAAATCACTTGACAACAGCATCCATCACTACAGCCTGATCTATATTCACTCATTAGACTGCTGCTATCATCACACTCCAACACTGATTAGCCACACTGGTAATGTGAGAGGATAGAAATCTGGATGGATGCCTCCCCCAGGATGCTTCCAACGTTTTAGTTCTGTGGACGACTCACTTGCAATGCAAAATTCTACTTACATAAACCCGAGAGAGGTGCTGAGTGTAAATGAAGGGTGTGTGTGTGTGTGTGTGTGTGTGTGTGTGTGTGTATTTACATTCTGAAATAAAAGTACAAGATGGTATGTGTGCAACATACCAACAAATAACTGGAAACAATAATTTTCTGATCTGATTCTCTATGTGATCTCAAAGCCGCTGTAGTGCATATTTTCATGGTAGAGGATCGTTACGATATGCTTTGATGTATTAAGCAGGGTTATAACTTTCAGTGTTTTATTTTTGGGAGGCATTTTATTTTAGTATTTTTATTTTTAACCTTGAATATTTTTTTACCTCTCCTTAGGCCAAATGTCTCTGAATGAAGTACCTAGTTTTACAGTAATCTACATACACAGCAACGATATCTGAATAATAAGGCTCAAATTTCATTGACAACAGTATTGTGCGTGGGCCTAAAAACGGGCACATCTTGATTTTGGTCGTAGGTCAAGTCTAATTTTCTGTGTTTGGGAATTTGGCAGACTGGGCTGTGCCAAGCTCGAGGTACTGGTGGACAAAGGGTATTTTTTTTTCATAGTCAGGCACACCTGACTATTCGGTGGCAGAAAGTGGAAGAATCTTGAGACAAGCCAAAAACAGACCTAAGTTGTGGCACAGGTGGTGTAATGCGATTTTGGTGGATTTGATCAAAGTACAGGGAGACGGATTCTGGACGCCACGGATATGTGTGGTGGATGTCATTGTATTTCATTCACAGATATGACAACGGCATGCATCCAACCCTCTGAATCATTGTAGAAATCAATTGACTTTTTTATTGATTGATTGAGTTATTATTCATTAATTAATTAATCAATTCATTAATTACAGTCACCCTTGTTTGGGCACCGCACAGTTGTTTGGAGGCAGCTCGGTTCACACACAGACATGCATGATGACACGATTGGTTGTTTTGATGCTGATATACAGTATCCAGAACAACAACGTTAAAACATTCGTAAGGCACCACTGTATTTGGAAAATAAATAAATAAATACTGTAAATACATCTCATGTTATGTTACATCGTCACGTCCACATAATTTATACTATAATGTACGTATTTTACATTTAAATGCCTAAGTGAGGACTGCTGGAGTTGCAAATTGTGCAGCTCATCGGTTTGTTGCCCAGGCTTTTAACGATGCCCAAGTGCTCCTGTCGAATAAATAGAAAACAAAAGGCACCACACAGTGTTCTGCGCAACTGTCGACCCATCAGCATGCAATGAAGCCAGTTCCATTCCAGCAGGGACCTTTGTTTCGTGCCATCCCACACACTTACAATTTTATGTAGTAGACCTACATTTACAACTAAATCCAAAAAGGTGAAAGGTAAATTAGATCCTCTAGCTGCTTGTGCAAAACAGCAATGTACCCCATGGAGACATTGATTTATGTTTGTGTTTTTGTTGTTTTCTTTTTAAATAAATCACATAAGTGGCAAGAAATGGTTTTGTCATTGTTATGGGAACACATTTAGAAAAAATGCATGGCCCTTTTAATGCTTACCGATAAATATTTGTTTTAATCTCATTGACAACAGATTACAGCAGGATTGAAATGAAGCATTGTTGCCGTCATCTTGGGGTCAACAATGATTTAGCCTGCTCTGAGCAAACACCCCACTGTGAGCAATTATGGATAAGACACTATTGTGTCCACTGGGCAGACACTCATTACTGAGCAGATAATGGTGGTAGAGGTGAATGTGAGCAATAATTCTCCATAAATCTAGGCCAGGTTATAGAAATAAATTGTCTCTCATTTCCCTGCAGAGATTGTCTGAATGAATCTGATTAATCTCCCAGTTTTGTACAGGTACATCGTTCCATTTTTTACACTTTCACTTGCTCTGACATGCATGCCTTCATTTAGTTTTGTCTTTCATACACATACCCATTCACTCTGTGTGCGTGTTCAAGTCGCTTGCATCCGATTCTGATGAATAAATTTCAGTTATATGCTGTCTGACAAAAACCGTCATAGCCCTACGATACATCTGTAAGGATTAACGTGAAAAAGGGGTCCACATGCATGTGTGAGTTTAGTTGCCGTCACTCTTTTAGCGCCTGACTCCCGATAAATTTTCTGAAAATAACTACCGTATTTTCGGCACTATTAGGCGCTACAAAATGTAAGGTGCACTTCCAATGAATGGCCTATTTTAAAACTGTTTTCATGTATAGGGCGTACCGTATTATAAGGGGTATAGAATGGAAGCTACAATAGTGGCTGAGGTTGCATTATCCACTCACTAAGTGGAGCTACGCTAAGGGGAATACAATACAATAAAATGCAGTTTCATTTGTATACAGCCCTGGCTGCGTAAATGACTCCATTTACCAGTAAAATGGTAAATGGAGTCATTTACCATTTTAATCATGTTGGATTTTTCATTTGTTGGGCTATGACACAAACAACAACAACAATATTACCCATGTTAAGTCAAACTCATTCATTAGACCTATGGAGCAGATCTTCTAAGTTTAGGCTACCTGATATGGTGGCCAGTGAGTGTGTGTTTCCTCTCTTCCTAAATGACCTCCCACACCTTACACAAGGAAGTACATCCACACACACTGGAACGAAATTGCATCAGTTTTCCGACAATAGAGACTCATGCTAGGCTACATTTCAATTAATTTGGCAGATATTGTGCTGAGTTTGTAATAGCCTTAGGGCATTTGGAGACGCACACAGCAGGGGGACCTCATCTCTGCAAAATGTATGTGAGGTGACACGGAAAGTGATTTGCAGTTTATTATTGAGACAACAAAAATACACGATTAAGAGATGGGACTCACTGGTCCGACTTGAAACAAATAGAATTCAAAAGACAAGGGGCATCTAGGTACAACTTTCGTATTTCACGGGGGGTTAGCACATCTTTGTGACGAAGCACTGCCTGTATATCATTAAAGAAAAAACATTAAAATGTCCATGCTTTAGTGGAAGTTGGTAGGAAAAAAACATTCCAAATCATCTTTTGACAGTTTCTCCACATGGTGTAGATAAAACGAGTCACTCGTGATAAATGCTGAAATACTCAGGATTCACATGATGTATAATTTCACGACCATATAGAGCAGATGTGATATATTAAGGAGGAAGTTAAATACATGTGTGTGAATGCAAATGTAATTTTCCTTTGCCAGCGTTTGTATAATTTGTTACTTCCCATATTGACCGTATATTGAAATATGGATGATTCATCACACCTTTTTGCTGTGCTTTGCATCCTTAAAGTGTGATATACTTCTCACAATCACACTGAAACATACAATGTGATGAAAAATCATGCGGTGTGATAAGATGCAGTGCCAAGAGATACTGGGCTTTTTACTGGAGTCTTTAGCGATGAAAGTCTTGGGAATGAGTACAATCAATCAAAAGAAACTACTTCCGACTCTGTCATTGTAAAAACAAGGTGGTATGGACACCAAGTAATGTGACCCAGTAAAAAGCTGGATTGAATATTCAGTCTTTGCAAAGCTAGTCATACTGGGCATTGATTGACATTAAGAGAGCATCATTAATTTAATAACATGCTTATTCTTGTAATTGGATTTTTCATTGATGCACTTGACACTACGAGAGTTAGTGTTGGCAACACTTTAAAGGAGACATTCTGTGTACAGTGATCCTTCACTACTTCGCGGTTCACTAATTGTTGTTTCAGTGCATCGCGGATTTTTCCAAAGTACTGTATTCAGAAAAAGAAGGCTAAATGACTCAGAAGTTTTGTACATGCCTGGACTGTATATGCAGCGGGCACTCATTCAAGGCTCATAATTGGTTCCTGGTGCGACATCGACCAAAGACAGCACCGAGTGATCTGATTGGCTGCTCATCTTCGCAGCCCCACCCAGCACCTTGAGTCTCTTCACGCTAGTGACTCTCTGGCATCGTGTCTCTTCTGTTGTTTCTACGTGCGCGGCGGAGAGAGAGGGGGCGGGTGTGGGCCTGTCCGAAAGCAGCAGCACGTCTTTTCGCCTCCACATCAATACCGATTAATTGTCCTATCATTAACACATCCGCTGCGCGGGGATAGTTGGCCAGGAGCTAGCTGGAGGCAAACGGTGGCTACAACGAGCGTCAAATGAGGGCCGCCTTCTACGCCACCAGCACAAGTCTCTTCACTTCTCTCAGAAGTATTTATATATATGTGTAGAAAATCCGTTTATCCTCACAAGGGTCGCGGGGGATGCTGGAGCCTATCCCATCTGTCTTCGGGCAGTAGGCGCCGGACATCCTGAACCGGTTGCCAGCCAATCGCAGGGCACACACAGAGACGGACAACCATCCGCCTTCACACTCACACCTAGGGACAAATTAGAGTGTTCAATCAGCCTGCTATGCATGTTTTTGGAATGTGGGAGGAAACCGGAGTACCCGGAGAAAACCCACGCAGGCTCGGGGAGAACATGCAAACTCCACACAGGGTGGCCGAAGCTGGAATTGAACATATACATATACATACATATATACTGTATATATATATATATATATATATATATATATATATATACACACACACCTGTATATATAGTGCAATCACCCTTATAATGACCCACCCGGCAAATGAAAACACTGGCTTTTGTTAGAATGACAAAAAGCTGGCTGGGTGGCTCTGTGGCTTTCCTGCCGGGATTTGGCCATTTCCTCTTCTACCAAGTGCAGCGTCGACATGCACCTACTCGCGGAAGGAGAGCCCAGAGTGTGGGCAAACAAGCAACCACCTGAGGTATTTGATAATATAGAATAATTCTGATATTGCATTAGCTCTCTTTACTTAATTATGAAGGGGGTGAGGACTGATTAAATTATAGTCTCAGAAGGCTCTGTCAGGGCCTATAAGATGTTGAATCTTCAAAGTGAAGATTCATGAGGCGAGCTAGATAACGGACATTCCAACAAGGACTGTAAAACTTTGATGGTCTCCCCTTTGGATGTAATCAGATCATTCAGAAGAGGAAGTGAATTATGTCTTGACTCGATCCTCTGTGCCTGAAAGAGACACGGATGAGTGACCCTGCGGGCTTTAGAAGTATAACAAAGACTAAGGTGTTTTATGTGTAAACAAATGCATATTTAAAATGTAAAGTAAGTTTGAATATTCACGTCACTCCCAATAAGAAGACACACAAAATAGAGGGAACTACTTGCGTGCGGCATTTTGAGAGACTTCTTTGACGTCGGCATGTGGCCAAAATAAAAGTCTTTATCTGACCAAAATGGCTGAGTCATTTCCATCAGCAATCCAGCCTCACTTATCGGCCACTTCAGAGGCACGCAAGGACGGACCCATTCCTTGAATTAAATAAAATTCAGGCCCGAGAACACAACCACATTTTGGTGGTCCATGGACACGTCACCCAATACAAACAACCACACTCTACCAACAACTTAACCGAGCAATAATAATAATAATAATACGTTTCATTTAAACGCGCCTTTCATGCCACCCAAGGACTCTGTACAGACAATACAATGTAAAAATAAATAAAAGAAGTATTGTATCAAAACAAGTCATAAGATCACAAAACAGGAAATGGAAGAGTTATGTATTGTAGGCAGTCCTGAACAAGTGTGTTTTTAGACGGGACTTGAAAGTGGAGAGAGGTGTACAGTTTTGGAGGTCCGGGGGTAGATTGTTCCAGAGCTTTGGAGCAGCGCGACTAAAGGCTCTGGCTCCTATGGTGCTGAGGCGGGCAGGGGGCACTGACAGACGGAGGGAGGACGAGGATCTGAGGGAGCGAGTGGGGGTATGCACCTGAAGTAAGTCGGACAGGTAGGGAGGGGCCAGATTGTGGATGGCCATATACTGTATGTATCTATATAACTTTGTGCTCTTTTAATGCAAACACGCTAAAGGCAAGCACCCATAAAGAGTTTCCATCACATTAACATTTGGAGAGGCAACATTTCATCCCCAAACAATGAATCATACTTCAGTGAATGCAGCAGTTGAGTGTGCCACATGACATCGCCCAACACATCCCCGACATCAACATCTTCGGAGGAGAGTGGTTCACTGAAAAAATACATTTTCTTTGAGAGGTGACACTTGATGGGTGGGCAGCGCCTCCAGAGACAGCACTATTATACTATATTTGATAGCAGATATAATATGATGGGTTTGTGTGTGTGTGTGTGTGTGTGTGTGTGTGTGTGTGTGTGTGTGTGTGTGTGTGTGTGTGTGTGTGTGTGTGTGTGTGTGTGTGTGTGTGTGTGTATAGAGCCACTTTGCAAAGTAGCATGCAAAGTTACCACCACTGACTCATACTAAGGAAGAGTCTGCCGGTGCACTAATTGAATTAGATGGGGTGGACATACTGTAAGTGTAGTGGTTTTAAAACGGCTGTGGCTAAAGGCGGTCGACCGTGACAAGCAGGGGAGAGACGAGGAAGGAAGTGAAGTGTTTCCATAATGTAATGTCACCACATCCGATGTACATTTCTTCATCGCACTTTTGAGCATCACTCCAATTAGTTTGGACCAGTTAGTTGTGATGGAGTTTGTCCGGACACAGTGTCCTATGACTGGCCAGCATCTGCATGCATGGCAACACCATGAGTGAAAAGGCAGCATGTAAGATAAAGCACATGCTTGACAGCCTCTCGCTGCCAATTACCCTTCACAGTCACATTAGCCATAACAATCTTCCTCCCACTCCCTCCCCCTTCCTTGCTGATACCAGGTAAATGCATTTTGTGAAAGCAATATCATATTGACCGCAAAACAAAGGATTGTCACTTCTTTCAAACTCAGCAGCTGCCAACCAGAACTTGGCATGAAGGCATGCTGAAACATTCTAAAAAGAACGGTGTCAGCTCATTGAACTGAGATGAAAAGAACAATTTCAATGAGACGTATTTAAAAGGAGAAGGTGAGTGAAAAGTAGCGATTTTGAAAACAAACCTGAGAAACTGACTTTTCTGGTGACACAGTTACGGTCGTTTTGATTTATGATTTATTTCAAGCTTAAACACCACTAAAATAGTGCAAGGACTGCTTCGTATGTACTGAATAATTTTCTTCTCCCGATTTATCATCCCATTATTTGACATCCCCCAAAAAGTATATATTCCATATTTGATCTAAATAATACAACAAAAGAACATCCTTTTTACTCTAAAAGGAACAATGCGCTTGAAGAAAGGGCTGTCAGGAAAATGGATGGTGGGGTCAGAGCTGACATGGGAGAAAATGGCATCTGAATAGTCGCGTCTTCATGATCAACAATATGTCCATGTCAGGGAGTTCATGTGGAGGTTAGTGTTTCATCCACAGCATTGTAAGGCCAAAGGTGATTGTGGAATGCACTCACACTACCGTGAATATGATGAATGCCTATGAACACAAACAATTTCTCTCCCTGATGCCAAGCCTAAAGAATCAGACAGCCATGACAGATGATGTCGGCCTTCAGCCCATAGACACAACTTTTACTGGACATTTTGAAATTTAGACATTGGTAGATGTAGCTTTTGGTTACACTCAATTGTATTTATAGAACGCTTTAAACAAATATGTTTTCAATGTCTGATGAGTAGGGCCAATGGCCAGTCAACTAGGTTTGGGAAAATAACGTCAAATAAGTTGGATACGTTGACCACAAACATTTTCGACACCAAATTTTGGGCCTGAGGCTTTGCTGGCACCTGGTTATGTGAAAATCCATCCAATTACAATGTGACGACATCATCAGCAAATATTCTACTTTATTTTATTTTATTTCTTTCTTTTTTACAGCACAGCTGAAGGACCACAAATGTAAACTGTGTTGCACTTTACAATGTCCATTTCTTGAAAACTGGTTGCACTAAATAACACCCAGGTGCCCAACTCCGGTCCTCAAAGGCCACTGCCGTGCATGTTTGAGATGTTTCCTTCCTCCAACACACCTTATTCAAATGATCAGGATAGTTTTTAGGCTCCTGCAGAGCTTGCGGATAAGCTGAATCAGGTGTGTTGGAGAAAGGAAACATCTCAAACAGGCGGGATGGCAGCTCTCAAGGACCAGAGTTGGACAAACAGATATCGTGAATGCGGATTTTTGGTGTTTTATTGTATTTTTATAACTGTTTTTTTTTTACCATTTTATTATTTGTATGAAATATAATTGTTATAAATAAAGAGAAAAAAGATGAGAGAAAATTTACTTGAGTTTGATGTAATTTTAGGGTACAACACAATTTACGGCTCGCACATCATTATGCATAAACATTTTTTGTATTATCACATAATTATATATTCTTAATTCCTAAAATATTCTTGTCATATATTCTTACAGATGATTGCTGTGTTTCTTTCAGCCACGTAGGCCACCTGCCTGATCTGCTGATGCTACCCGACCTTGTCTCACTAAAGACTTTTCCTGCTCATCTGACACTTACCTCTTTCAGCCTGTCTGATCTGCTGATGCTACTCAACATTACCTATTTCATTAATAAAAAAGGCTTTCTGCCATTTGAGGCCCAAAAACTACAGCGAAGCTGAACACAACCATTTCTCACATGGATTTACAGCAACTGCAGAGAGGTAGACGACTCACAGTACATGCCCGCCATGAATTATGCAAACAATTAATTGGCGACCAGGTTAGCTCAACACTGATCTTGACTAAGAATAGACCAAGACCTAAATCTTCAGAGACAAACTGCTTCATTAACTGCCCTAATAAATAGACTAAAATGAGCCTTTTCTTTCGATTACAAGCTCATCAGCCAGCAATGAAATTGGTAACACAAGCACATTTCCTTTAAATCAATACACACTCATCTGCATTGATCATAGTTTTTCACAAGCTTTTGCCCCCTTAATGAATGTAGTTTTTATGAAAGTTCCATGATAATGAGTTGTGAAAGGGCTGCACATTTACATATTTTCGAGAAGCAACACACACACACACACACACACACACACACACACACACACACACACACACAGATAAAAATAAAACAGAGATTGGGGCACTGAAGAGATCGCCCGATGTGCATACACCTCCACATACGGTTTTATCTTCCCCGTGCACTTGTGAATGAAAGAGTGTATGGCACACGGCAACCGTGAGAGTTCTGCTGCGGTTGTCTGGGAGACCGGGAGTGGAACATCGATTTTAAAGGAGCAGTGATCAAAAGACGTTAATCTTTGATAGGGAGGCTGGGTTACACTAATGATGTGGTTGATTTGAATGGCCTAATGAGCGCGTCCACAAAAACGACATGATGAATGAAAAAATATATATATATTTTTTTTTTTTTTCAAGATGGCGCCCGAGTAGGCAGCCTTCGGCAAGTGCTCTTCAAGAGCCTTGCTTTTTTGTTCTTTTTTGGTGTTTTTGTCTTTTGTTTTGTCACATGTTTTTTGTTGTTTCATCGTGTGGACCTGATATGGACTGTTTTCAGCGTTTTTTGGCCAAGACATTCGTCAAAGGAGAAGTATCTGTGCTTGGTGGTTGCGCCTTCTCGGCAGCACGCCTGTACCAGCACAGATTTTGATTGGGAGGAATGTCGGCGCCATTGACTGTCGGTGCTGGACAGACCTGGGGCGCTTGTGTTTTTTGCGCCTGTCATGGGCAGCATTTTTCACAACCCCGTTTTGTTCAGTGGATATGTCGGCGCTGTGGGACAGTCGGCATTGGTGCGGCTGGATGGATGGCTGCTGAAGTTGAGGATGAGGAAAGAGGAGCGTTGGCGCAGAGCGCCGATGCGTATTTGGAACCGAGAGTCGCCGCTTGGAATTGAAATGGATTTCCATGGGACAGGAGAAGTGAACCAATCTCTTTTTTCGTCAATGGATGCTACAGCTTCTTGTTGACTTTGAAACTTAGCTTGTAGCCGACGTGTGCACATTTTGAGCATGACGTCTCTGATCCACTGGTTAAAGGTTCTGTCCTCTTTCATCTCAAACTGCTTCAAACAACAAAGCGTGTGACGGAAAAGTGGTTAGGACTGCACGACTGTCCGAGTTTTATGTTATGTGTTGTGTTTATTATTTTACTTTATGTTAACTGTTTTGTTAAGCGCTTTGTTACAGCTGCCGCTGTTGTGAAAGCGCTATATAAATCGGCATGTATTGTATTGTATTGTATATATATATACAGGTATATATATTATTTTTTTAAACACATTCATTACTTTAATAAATTCAGTATCTCAACCCTTATAAAATTTGAGTGCATCAATTTGTGCAGTTGGAGGAGCACATCTTGAAGTAAACATTAAATGCTTGATACGGAATGGATTGTGGTCCAGTTTCAAAGTACCTCTATAAATTCATCGAGTTAAGTCATCTGATCAATTATATATACTGTATATCGCAATACAGACTCCGGTGCACTGTTATTAATTTTTGTTAAATAGTAGTACGTCTTCACTCACTGGCAATTACATATTACATCCGGGTTTGGGTATATAGTAGTGCAGCATTTACAAGACTGTCATTGAACTGTCATTTGTTTTTTGTGTTGGTAATTAATCACTTCTGCCACAGAGCTGCAATGCGACAAGCCATGTGTCATTCAGAGATTCAAAGTTAATCTACCCTGAAATGATGGGGATAATCGTCTTGTTATTCTTTGTTCCTCTTTCACGATGACAAAAAAAATAATAATAACAAGAAGCTAAATGCAGTAATTTAAGTGAACACAATAAAGGTAAAATGTTTGGAATCTACAGAATGTAAAACGTGACCAAAATCCAGTCCTAAAAAAAATAAGGCGGAGTAAAGAAAAACACTTTGAAAAAAAAAAGCAACAACAAAAGAATTACCAGAGCAAAGGCCGATCATTTTGCTTAGTGCCTGGCTAACACTATCTCACTTGGGTGAACGTTATTTCACTCCCTGACAGTAAATAAGATGCCTGTGTCATCAGCCAGCATGCTATTAGTTACACTGAGAAATATAGGCTGAAATAAATATACAGTGCACTTCATTGTCCGACCAATACTCGAAGTGCAGTGTCTTCTGATGCTGCTGAAATTATGCAACCTCAGTAAGCTATTCTTTTAGAAGAGAGAATTGTGGCCTCTATTGGAGGTTGGATTGCTACTATGTAATCAAAGCAAAAACAAATACAAAACAAAAGAACTTTACTTTGGGCAATACATTAAATATGAGTGTGCAAATGATATGTGTGGAAAAGCAAATTGAAGCACTTGTCAGAGAGAGGACTTGGCCAGCAGCATCAGGACAGAAGAAAAAGAGACAAGCAAAACATTGTGAATGTGAGCTATCTTTCATTGTCTTTCCAAATGATCAAACCAGAGATCTACCACTCGGATTTCATTTCAACCAAAACGAAAGGCTTCCAAGACTAATCTCTGTTTCCAGGGCATAATAAATTCTTAAAATGCGAGTCATTGTTGGTATTAGCCGATATCTCATGTTATTGATAAAAGCCACATATCTCATGTTGTATTGCTAGAAAGAACGTAGCTTTCTGAAGACGAGGAGTTACAAACCACATTCAGAGAATTTAAAACATTCCGTTCAAAGCAGGATCATCCAACACAATTTTTCCACTTTGGAAACGTATGCAAAAATGTACCAGGAACAAATTAGGAAAAAATGAATAAAACTCTTTCAGTGCCCAGGACCAATTTGGCTCGAGTGAGGTTTACGCTTGGGTTTAACATTTGGGTTCCAATTCAAAATGGACAATTCAGGGGGAACCCTGCCTTTCGGCCAAAGAAGATTGTTATAAACTCCAGCTTACACGTGCTACTGAACAGGATAATCACTACACAATGAATGGATGGATGTTCTGTACTTTATTATTATTATTATTACTTATTCTAAATCCATTTTTTTCCAACCTTTATTGCATGCACCAACACACCCATTTTTCCATTAAAAAATAAAAATAAAAATCTCACACCACACCACCAAACGAAAATGTCACACGAGTATGAATACTGAAATAATGATGATCTTGTTTCAATGTATTCAAAAATGCAGTTACCGTGTACTGTATGTTTCAGACCATTGGGCATTATTCGGCACAATGTCATTGAATGGCTCGCTTGCTTTTGTTCATTACTTGCAACTACACGGGGGTTGCTTCGGGTGGAGAAGAGGAGAGGATACTCCCACAGATGAATAAAAAAGTTTGAACATCGTTAGTCAATCAGGTGGTTGTGGTCTAACTTTGGGTAATGCTGAATGCTAGCTTGGTTGACAGTTCAACAGCTGTAAACAAGTCAATGCATTCACCATTATTTGTACTGTCTTTCTTTGTAAATATCTCATGTTACAATGTGGGCGCCTGCGGCTGATAAAGATGTGCGGCTTACGTGTGTACAAAATGTTTTTTCCTTTAAAAATGTAGTGGGTTTGGCTTATAATTAGGTGTGCTCTCTACTCTGGAAATTATGGTACATTCTCAGACACGGAAGCAGGATGTAGTTCGAGTTAGTCGAAAACAGACGCATGCTTGCGATTAGATGCAGATGAGAATAAGAAAGTGAACCTAATAGAAAGGCATTTAATTTTTAATTCCTCCAGATTATAAAACGGACTGTTGATTTTTGGTGAAATTGGATCACTTCCCCCAAGATATCGCTCATGGCACACGAGTTCGGAATTCCTGTTCTAAATGGCGCTCCTCAACGTGTTTCTAATAAATAGCCGAGACGACAAAACCGTGCAAGAGAAATACTGCAATCAGGCTACCACACAGCAATATTTGTCTTCATGTACAAAAGCAAACAGACACATATCATGCATGCGCTTTAGTTGAACATCTGTGTTTGTTTATGGTGTAAACCGAGAACAGAGGCCAGAAAGTCAGGCAGGTTTGTATTTGACAGCACATGTAGTGGGCCACATCATCACCACCACTTCTTGCTTACCGATGGAAGCTCAAAATTGAACTCTCATCCCACCCATCATGAGACACAAAACAGTCATGGACACACTCCACCCGCAAAAAAACAAAACGTGCAAAAAGCAACAAGAGACAGGTCTTAGTGTGTCAGGTGATTCTACCGGGACAAAATGTACAGCATGTTTTCAAAGGATTGATGTGTTTGGCACAACCGCACATAAGAGTGAGCAAAATCATCTATCCGCAGAATCCAGTATCTTCTCTTGTTCAGACTGGCACGATGACAGCACCCCGAGTGTGACAACGTAACTAAGTCAACGACGTTCTTTTCAGGCCTCCGCATCTCTGACATTTCAAAGTGTGCTACATTCCTCAGCCTCTCTGTCTGACTCACACATCCAACCAAGAAATTCTCTGAAACACGGCTGTAGAAGAGCACACACAGCAAAGTCAAACATTTCTGTGTATTAGCTCCCGTCACTGCACAGTGACATAACACACACGTGCGTAACTGGTAAAAGTCAATCCAAGTATGTGTGACATTTCAACATTTCTGACATGGTTTGCTGTATTGTCGGGCAGCTTTATACAGACAGTAATTTAGTTGCATTAGCAACAATTTGTCAATGACGCAAAAGATGATAGCACTGCAAACATATTGATAGATGCTCCTCCGACAGTGTCAAAACATCCTTGTAAAAATATTTTCATTGAGCCGTTGGAGCGCATCTCATTAGATGTGTAGTCGTACTAAATGAGGTGAATGCTGAGTGTCCAGTATATCAAAGCATCAAGAGGCATTTGATGCAAAGCCAGCAACTAGTGTGATTGAAAAGTCCCCCTGAAGGAGCACGAGCGCCTTCAAAGCACAAAGTCTGTGCTTGAGTTCACTCTAAAAAATGCATTCTGTTAACCACAGGGCAGGTCAGAAAGGGAAACAAGAGTGTAATCTCAGTTTCCAAGATACTGTTTTGTTTTTATGTTTTTTGTCTCACTGCGATGCTTTTCAACATGGCCCATTCTGTTCAAGAGCAACCTCCCAAGTCTCTCTTATCTATCACGCATAAAGGGCACACTACAACCATTAGTGACGGAGAAGAGTGTATTCTAATGGCTGCTATGCCTCAGAAGTGCACCCTTCGTTATGAAAACAGCTGTGAACTGACGACCGTTTTCTCCGCAGTCTTGACACTGTGCATCAATCGTAAAAAGTATGACTCGGAAAAATGTGACACGAACCTCAGAAGCCGTTGTGGATTTTGGGGCCACGGGCGCAGCCGCACACACATGCACACACAAGCACTTGTAAGCAGATAAAAGGTGTCTTGCTCCGCTCTTACCCAAGTGTTGTCATAGTAACGATGGTGTACCAGAAGGAGGCTGGGATGCTGGTAAATTTACTGGAGGTTGAACCCTTCTCTGCGTAGAACATGACAGTAGCAAATATAATTATGGCCATCGTGAGGGAGAAGAGCAGGAATCCCAGCTCTGAGGCACAGCTCTTGAGCGTGTAGCCCAGGATGCGAAGGCCCTGCGAGTGGCGGGAGAACTTAAAGATACGGAACACTCGGAAAACTCGCAGCGTCACAAAGGCGCCACTGACGTCCTCGTTATCAGTCATCACCAGGCCGATGTAGTAGGGCAAGATGGCCACCACATCGATAATGCTCATGACGGACCTCATGAAGCGGTAGCGACTCGGCGCGGCAAACAAGCGCATCAGGTATTCCACGGTGAAGATCATGACGCACGCCGTGTCCATGCAAAAGAAGGCCACCGTGTAGCGCTCGCCGCATGGCACTTCCTTCTTATTGAGCGCCGAGCCGCAGGGCACCGTCTCGACCACGTTGGTGATGACAGAGATTGCGATGAAGAATCCCGTGACGTAGTAGAAGACCAGGGCCATGGTGGAAGTGTGCGGGTTCTCAAAAGCCCGCCACATGGTCTCCCTGAAGGTCATGTTGGGCAGCTTAGCGTCCTTGTTGTCCTCTTGGTCATCCATCAGACGCTCTGCATTCTCCCTCTTCCTGTCCTTGTACTCTTCATAGCAGCAGTCACCGATGATCTCCGGGATGATGCCAAAGAAAGCCAACTCTTCGTCATAGGACGAGATGCACTCAGAGCGAGGGTAGTGGAGCTTGCCGGTGCGATAGAAGTTGAGCACACTGCGAAACACGTCGGGATCCCGGTCGAAGAAGTACTCTTTGGTCTCTTCGTTGTAAAAGAACTCTTTCTCAGAGCTCCCAAGCAAGGTGTCCGGATAGCGGTCCAATGTGTTCCGCCACGTTTGGAAGCGCCGTCCGCTAACATTTAAAATGATTAACTCATCCTGACGTTTGTTCTTTTCAGTTGGTGCCACAGGCATGGGCAGATTCGCCACAGGCATCCAGCCAATGGCTGCCGCCCGGGCAAAGGGAAGCCACGCCGCCACCCCCGCTGCCATGCTATCTCCGACCTGGGCTGTAGGGGTGAACAAATCCTGCGCCTTCACAACCAGCTTGACTTCAGCTCAGACACCAACTAAAAGGAGAAATGAAGGACAGCAGAGCAGGAGGGATGGGGGGGGGTTCAAATACGTCAGTGTTTCTTCATAGCTTTTCAAGTGGAACAACGACAACACTCTTGTTGCGCAAGTGAAGTAAACCCGGATCACGTTTTAAATAAAACAAAAAAATGAGCCCAATCTGAAATGCAACTCGGCATCAGAAACTTAGCGGGCAACTTCAATTTCCAATACACATCGTTGTTGCCTTGATCACTTGAAACCCTTCTTCCTCACAACGGCTAAAGTGGATATCAAAAGTCTACACCCGGCTGGTTGAATGCCAGGTTTTTGTGAAATAAGCATATGAGAATAATCTCAACATTTTCAAGACTTTTCCAACTTTAACAAGACCTGTAACCTACTTTTCAAGAGTCTGTTCAAGAGGGGAAGTAAAAACAAACAACTGAGATAATGTGGTTGCACAAGTGTGCACACCCTTGTAACTAGGATGTGGCTCTGTTCAGAATTAAGCAAACTCATTCTCATCTCCAACTGTTAAATAGGAGTCTGCACATAATTGTCTTCATTCAAAGTGCCTCTAATCCCTCCCCAAAACTTCAGGTATTCCAGCAGGCTTTTCCCTGACATTTCTGGAGCTACATTTTACAGCCCAAGGCAGAGTCTGTAGAGAGCTTCCACCGCATCAGAGGGCTCTCATTATTCAAAGGTAAGCTAGTAAGGAGAAGGGTACGAAACAATTTCCAAGGCATTACATATACCCTGTACTGTGGGACAGAGTGAAGAAAGTCAAGTGGAAAAAATATGGGACACAATCACGTTACTAAGAACAGGTTGTCCCTCCAAAATTGACCTGAAAAAATAAGCAAATTGGAGGCTGCGAAGAGGATTACAGCAACAATGAAGGAGCTGCAGGAATTTCTGGGAAGTACTGGCTGTTTAGTATCTGTGCCAACAATCTCCCATGTTCCTCTGAGAAACAGGGTGTGGTGGTGTCTTACAAAGAACAAAAAAACTGTTAAAATCTCCCAAATGCATGTTGGAAAAGGTGTTCTGATCCAAGTAAAGGAAGATTGGACTTTTGTGGCGAAGACAAAATTATAAATGATTAATAAAAGAATACCTTACCTTGCATGAAGCATGGTAGCAGCAACATTATGCTTTTTTTCAGATGCAGATGGGACATGGTCAAGTTGGAGGGGAAGCTGAGCATTTCCAAATACCAGTTAGTGTGATCGCAGAGATGAGAGGCCTCTGCTAAAACCCCCCTAAAAATATCATGAAAAGCCCACTGGAACATCGGAACTTTATTTGAGGTTAATCAGCGGCACTTTAAATGATGGCAGTTTAACACAAGTTTGAATGGTACTGGTAAATTCAGAAAACAGCCACATCCTCAGTTATAAGAGTGTGTTAGTTGTTTATTTTTATGCCCTTTTGAGGAAGCTCGCAGGGAGCTTGTTTACCTGCCGGCCAAACTGTGGCAGGGATTTTACTTTCTGGACCTTCGTCTGACACCTCTGATTACAGGTAACCTTAATTGTAGAAAAAGTGTTGAACACTCAAAATTGTCCCGAGGGTGTGAATGTAAGCGCAGATGGTTGTTGGTCTCTGTGTGCCCTGCGATTGGCTGGCAGCCGTGACCCTTGTGAGGATGAAGCGGATCGGAAAATGGATGGATGGATGTGTGTGCATGTGTGTGTGTGTGTGTGTGTATATATATTCCATACTGTATATAGTCGCTGATGGTGTCGTGGTAAACTCGCCTGACTTGTGAGGGGCAGTCTGGGATCGGTGTGAATGGTGATTTGTCTCTCTATGTGCCCTGTGACTGACCACTGGGGACCAGTTCGGTGTGTAGTGCGCCTTTGCCGAAGTTAGCTCGGATAGGCTCCAGCCCCCCCCCCCCCCCCCGCACGACCCTGTTCAGGATAAGTGGTGATGAAAATGCATGAATACTCTGCGCGTGTGTGTGTGTGTAATGGGAGGTGGGGGGGGGGGGGCATTTGAACAGGGGTGAGTTTTTATCCACTGAGTTACAATTAAGAAGCAGCCTTGCAGACCACAGCTTTGTCATCACGACTGGGTTTTTCACTCTGAGGCTCATCCAAACCTGTTGAGTTTCAAATGAACGTCAAAATTAATCCGGATGAATGAAACATTGGGAGCTAATAATAGTGAATTATTAAAAGTGGGTCGCAATGCATTCAAGTTACTGTTGACCAGTTGCCTAAAAAGCAATCCACACATATAAAGAAAAGACAAGACAGTTTCAACTCACCGATCGGAAATTCTCCATCCAAAAAAGGCGACCTTGTTTCACTGCAGTGTAGTTCCGCTTCAGTCGTGTTGTATTCTCCTTTTTTTTCTTCCCTTAAAAAGGCGTGCCAGTAAAATGAGCAGCAGGAACGAAGTTCCCCAAGTGAAAACGGGAATGGTGTCACCGTGAGACGATGGCGCCGTAAAGTGCCGACCAGAGGACGAAGCGCAGCTTGGTGAGCTCACTTTCCATCCTGCGAAACAGAGGGATGGGGAGAGCGCGCCGCCGGAGACACGCTCGCTCCTCGGTTTCTGGACCTGAGCGCAGCCGCGAGACCGACGCGAGGAGGAGGAGGAGGAGCCCCCCCCCCCCCCCCCTCCAATCCCTCTCTCTCTCTCTCTTTGTCTCTCGTTCTACAGTACGGTATATTTCTCGAGCTCTCAAAACACGGCAATCTGAACCTCACTTTGATTCACAGAGTGTGAGGAAGCCATTGATAAAGTATAAGCACCGATTTGGAATCATCACATTTCCACATATGAACTACAAACTCTTCCAATAATTCTAGATCACATATTGGGGCTCTCAGTGTCTTTGAATGATATAAAATGTGCTGTATATGTTATACTTTTTGGTTTAATGTCACAAGTGTTTTTTTTAAAACAGCATGATTACGATAATGAATGCTGAGAAAAGCCATAACCAATGAGGGAAATCGATAGGAGGATAGTTTAAAGAGCAAATATGGTTGACATTGAAGAAGTAATCTTCAACAAAAATAAAAATGTTCTCATTCTTTTGATATCTTTCACCTCTGTTCAAATTCTTTTGTACTTATAATACAAACTGGTGTGTGCGACCTACCAAAATGAAACAGTATTGTCACATTGGCAAATCTCATTGTTATCAAATGGCCCACATGGCAGTATTTTGTTTTGTGTGATAAAAATATTGACTTTTAAAGGTAACCCAAAAATAGAGTCGGGTGGACTCATTTATGTTGATCAGTGCATCAGACACAGCATATCCTGTATTATTTGGTGGATATTACTGACCTGAAATCACTATTCAATACACATATTTGGTCCCTTGCCGTGGAGTAATTGTATAATTAGCCCTCAATGGTACGGGGGGAAATTTGTACCAGTAGTTCGATTTTGGTGGTGTACTTTAAACCTGCAAAAAAATACAGATCCAACGGCAGCTATAATTTGCGGTGCATCAGGTAAACTGATTGAAAACTAGATGTGGTTGAAATTCAGACATCGGTAACCTTGGTCATGGTACAAGTAGCTCAAAAGCTAGCATAATACCACCGTTTTTGAATGAGCAAAGCCAACCACTGAGTGGTTTGACTTTTAGTCTGTTCGGCTATGGTAGATATTTGTCCTTTAGCCAACTAGGAAGACTGATTGATTCAGTTTGACATTTCTGTTGCTCAGATTACTTGCCTGGATGTGATTCTTTGACAGTGAAATTAACAGTGCAGTAAAGAGCTGACTTTAACAACAGGCTTGCCATAATCTTTTACCAAAATACTCATTCACAACCCATCCAAACATTTGACACTGTACACTGTACATGCCTCTGGCAAAATGGCCTCCACATGGCACTGATAATCTCCAATTAGGAGTTGGTTCTCTGCCAACAGGAAGGCTTGATTTCTTCTCTGTAGAATTGTTTATGCTGGATGAATTTTGAATATGAAGGAAAATTAAAATAACCCTCAAGAACCTATTTGCCAGCAAAACCCCAATAAGATTTTTTTTCTTTGTGTCAGTTCAGATCAGCGTTCGGCACTCATGTTTTACCACCTGGAAGTATGCTGCCGCATTTTGGTTCTAAACATTCTGATTTGTGCCGCAAGGTCACAATAAAATGTGCCGTTAACCCTCTTGCCTTCTTCACTTGTTGACAGCCAACACCACTTAATAATTATCAGACATGACACTAGTTATTATTATTATCATGAGCCGTCAATCATGTTGATCAGGTCAGTTTGCTGACTGATCTTTGTTTTCTCCATCATTTTTATGATGTGAGCGCATTGCCCTGACGAATAGAGTATGATCACCAATCAGTGTTGGAGTTAGGCATTGTGATTGACTGCGGCGCAGAGAAGGTTGTAACCAACCTGCTTCTTATGAACACAAGAACGATCAGGGCAAGGGGGTAGTCTCCATGCTCACTTCACAGCACAGATGTTTTGGTCCTCCTTGTGCCCTCTTTGCCCATCTCAAAAACTCTGCCATTGCTTGATTGTGGCATCACATTTAAAGGGAATGAGAGGAGATGCTTTTATTGGCTGTAACCAAGGTCAGCTGTGATCACACACACAGTGGTGCAGGCCACCCTGTCTCAGGTCAGCTGGCCTGCGCTCGTCTGCCAAATCACCAACACTAAGTGTAACCTGCCTCTGCACAGGGTTAACCAGTGCACCACACAGTGTGTTGGTCCCGAGTACTTCACAGTCAATTGAGTGCTTAAGCAAGAAAGCAAGCAGTATATATATATATAAATGCAGCAGTATATATATATACTGCTTGCTTTCTTGCTTAAGCACTCAATTGACTGTGAAGTAGTGAAGTACTCGGGACCAACACACTGTGTGGTGCACTGGTTTATATATATATATATATATATATATACCTGATAATAGCCTGGACAATGACACAATCATATGAGTGCAGTAAAAAAAGCAGTCTTCTCATTCCACATCAGTGACCTCTCTGACCTAAAATATGTTCCTCTGGTTGAAAGAAAAAGCCCTTTTTGCAGACACATACCGAAATTTCAGAAAGTCTGCAAAGTGGAGCCAACTTCAACCTGGCAACCACGTGTCCCAATTCTTTTGTTCATGTCGAGCTAAAATATTTTGAGGAGTTACGGCATTTACCTATCAGTCAAGCACCCCTAGGTCATGGGTGCTAAACCTAATCTCATAACAACAATAAGAATACGAATAGCAGATTTGCTTGTCCTCTCCGGGAGCCGTCACCTTACCGTGGTGGAGGGGTTTGTGTGTCCCAATGATCCTAGGAGCTAAGTTGTCTGGGGCTTTATGCCCCTGGCAGGGTCACCCATGGCAAACAGGTCCTAGGTGAGGGACCAGACAAAGCACGGCTCACAAAACCCCTTATGACAGACAAAATCGATGGCACTCAGTTTCCCTTGCCCGGACGCGGGTCACCGGGGCCCCCCTCTGGAGCCAGGCCTGGAGGTGGGGCTCGTTGGCGAGCGCCTGGTGGCCGGGCCTACACCCATGGGGCCCGGCCGGGCTCAGCCCGAAGAGGCAACGTGGGTCCTCCTTCTCATGGTCTCACCACCCGTGGGAGGGGTCAAAGGGGTCGGGTGCAATGCGAGCTGGGCGGCAGCCAAAGGCGGGGACCCTGGCGGTCCGATCCTCGGCTGCAGAAGCTAGCTCTTGGGACATGGAATGTCACCTCTCTGGCAGGGAAGGAGCCCGAGCTGGTGTGTGAGGTAGAGAAGTTCCGACTGGATATAGTCGGACTTGCCTCCACACACAGCCTGGGTTCTGGTACTAGTTCTCTCGAGAGGGGTTGGACTCTCTTCCACTCTGGAGTTGCTCATGGTGAGAGGCGCAGAGCAGGTGTGGGCATACTCATTGCACCCCGGCTCAGTGCCTGTACATTGGGGTTCACACCGGTAGACGAGAGGGTTGCTTCCCTCCGCCTTCGGGTGGGGGGACGGGTCCTGACTGTTGTTTGTGCATATGCACCAAACGGCAGCTCAGCATACCCACCCTTTTTGGAGTCCTTGGAGGGTGTGCTGGAGAGTACTCCTGCTGGGGACTCCCTTGTTCTGCTGGGGGACTTCAATGCTCACGTGGGCAATGACAGTGAGACCTGGAGGGGCGTGATTGGGAGGAACGGCCCCCCCGATCAGAACTCGAGTGGTGTTTTGTTATTGGACTTCTGTGCTCGTCACGGACTGTCCATAACGAACACCTTGTTCAAACATAAGGGTGTCCATATGTGCACTTGGCACCAGGACACCCTGGGCCGTAGTTCGATGATCGACCTTGTGGTTGTATCATCGGATTTGCGGCCGCATGTTTTGGACACTCGGGTGAAGAGAGGGGCGGAGCTGTCAACTGATCACCACCTGGTGGTGAGTAGGCTCCGATGGTGGGGAAAGATGCCGGTCCGTCCTGGCAGACCCAAACGTATTGTGAGGGTTTGTTGGGAGCGTCTGGCGGAATCCCCTGTCAGAAGGAGTTTCAACTCCCACCTCCGACAGAGCTTTTCCCATGTTCCGGGGGAGACGGGGGACATTGAGTCCGAGTGGACCATGTTCCGTGCCTCTATTGTTGAGGCGGCCAATCTGAGTTGTGGCCGTAAAGTGGTTGGTGCCTGTCGTGGCGGCAACCCTCGTACTCGCTGGTGGACACCAGCAGTAAGGGATGCCGTCAAGCTGAAGAAGGAGTCCTATCGAGCCTTTATGGCCTGTGGGACCCCAGAGGCAGCTGACGGGTATCGACTGGCCAAGCGGAACGCAGCTTCGGTGGTCGCCGAGGCAAAAACCCGAGCGTGGGAAGAGTTCGGTGAGGCCATGGAAGCCGACTTCCGGACGGCTTCGAGGAAATTCTGGTCCACCATCCGACGTCTCAGGAGGGGGAAGCAGTGCACCACTAACACTGTGTACAGTGGGGATGGGGCACTGCTGACTTCGACTCGGGACGTTGTGAACCGGTGGGCAGAGTACTTCGAAGACCTCCTCAACTCCACCAACACGTCTTCCTTGGAGGAAGCAGAGTCTGAGGACCCTGAGGTGGGCTCTCCTATCTCTGTGGTTGAAGTCACCGATGTGGTTAAAAAGCTCCTCGGTGGCAGGGCCCCAGGGGTGGATGAGATCCGCCCGGAGTTCCTCAGGGCTCTGGATGTTGTGGGGCTGTCCTGGTTGACACGCCTCTGCAACATCGCGTGGTCAACGGGGAGAGTGCCTCTGGATTGGCAGACCGGGGTGGTAGTCCCTCTTTTTAAAAAGGGGGACCGGAGGGTGTGTTCCAACTACAGAGGGATCACACTCCTCAGCCTCCCTGGTAAGGTCTATTCAGGGGTGCTGGAGAGGAGGGTCCGTCAGGAAGTCGAGCCTCAGATTGAGGAGGAGCAGTGTGGTTTTCGTCCCGGCCGTGGAACAGTGGACCAGCTCTACACCCTTAGCAGGGTCCTCGAGGGTATGTGGGAATTCGCCCAACCAGTCTACATGTGTTTTGTGGACTTGGAGAAGGCGTTTGACCGTGTCCCTCGGGGAGTTCTGTGGGGGGTGCTTCGTGGGTATGGGGTACCGAACCCCCTGATACGGGCTATTCGGTCACTATACCACCGATGTCAGAGTTTGGTTCGCATTGCCGGCAGTAAGTCGGAATCGTTTCCAGTGAGGGTAGGACTCCGCCAAGGCTGCCCTTTGTCGCCGATTCTGTTCATAATCTTTATGGACAGAATTTCTAGGCGCAGCCGAAGCGTTGAGGGCGTCCGTTTTGGTGGCCTCAGTATTGCATCCCTGCTTTTTGCAGATGATGTGGTGCTGTTGGCTCCTTCAAACGGGGCTCTCCAACTCTCACTGGAGCGTTTCGCAGCCGAGTGTGAAGCGGTTGGGATGAAAATCAGCACCTCCAAATCTGAAACCATGGTCCTCAGTCGGAAAAGGGTGGAGTGCCCCCTCCGGGTCGGGGGAGAGATCTTGCCCCAAGTGGAGGAGTTTAAGTATCTTGGGGTCTTGTTCACGAGTGAGGGCAGGAGGGAGCGAGAGATCGACAGGCGGATCGGTGCAGCGTCTGCTGTGATGCGGACGTTGTATCGGTCTGTCGTGGTGAAGAAGGAGCTGAGCCGAAGGGCGAAGCTCTCAATTTACCGGTCGATCTACGTTCCAACCCTCATCTATGGTCACGAGCTATGGGTCGTGACCGAAAGAACGAGATCCCGGATACAAGCGGCCGAAATGAGTTTTCTCCGCAGGGTGTCCGGGCTCTCCCTTAGAGATAAGGTGAGAAGCTCGGTCATCCGGGAGGGGCTCAGAGTCGAGCCGCTTCTCCTCCACATCGAGAGGAGCCAGATGAGGTGGCTTGGGCATCTGATTCGGATGCCTCCTGAACGCCTCCCTGGTGAGGTGTTCCGGGCATGTCCCACTGGGAGGAGACCCCGAGGAAGACCCAGGACACGCTGGAGTGACTATGTCACCCAGCTGGCCTGGGAACGCCTCGGAATCCCCCGGGGAGAGCTGGAAGAAGTAGCTAGGGAGAGGGAAGTCTGGGCTTCCCTGCTAAAGCTGTTGCCCCCGCGACCCGGCCCCGGATAAGCGGTAGAAGATGGATGGATGGATGGATGGATTTGCTTGTGTGAGACTGTGGTGATTTGTATTCACCCTTTGTGTCAGAGTCTCTCGCTTGCCACATTATTCAATGCTTCGCATGACAAAATGCAGACCTAATTGAGTCAACTGGGATATTATCACTCCTCAAGGTTGTCCATAATCAATAGGGTCGCTGTTTCTGAGCTCTGTATAGACTGTATGTGTATGCAATATATCTGACCAATTTTCATAAGTTTTGTCTGCGACAAGAATGACCGGGCACCGCACATACATCCTTAAAACCGACAAAAATACTGCATTAAAACAGGCATTTTAACTGATGAGTTTGTGAATAATTTTAATAATTCAAATGTCACTGAATAACAAGATGGTCTGAATTTCATGGTCAGTCAGCAGGTTGCTGTAATTGCCAGAAGACATGACGGTGATATTAAAATTCTAAATGCTTCCTTGCTGCCTACAGCAACAATGTCACACTGAAAAAAAAAAATCAAGGATAAAGATGTTCTTCTATCCAGTCCACGTATCTTAATTTTTCATTTATTATTATTATTTTTGTATTATGCTTGTTTTAATCCCAAAGCAAAACTCACAGATTTTCACTCTGCTAAGTACTGTATATTGTTGATTGGTTATCGGTCTTCCTGATTTGTCACATTCAAAACACAATGAAAAATTGATCCACACGCAATGGGGAGTTTATCCCCTGAAATCACCAAAGCATCCAATAAGATTCAACTGTGAACATAAATCATCACTAAAATTGTTCTACATTATCAAATGCATACACTGCAACAGTACACCCTTAGCAGGTACATCTGTCTCAAGCTTCTTGGCATTATTTTTAATTTCATGTGCAAGTTTATTTCTTATTACCGATGCTGTAACGCTTGAATCTCCAAAGCTCATGCCGCTCCCTGCACTCGATTATGTTTGTGTAGATTTGTGTTTTTTGTTATTGTAAAGTGTCCTTGGGTGTCTTGAAAGGCGCTTATAAATAAAATCTATTATTATTATTATTATTATTTGCATTGAATAAATTCCATTCCAGCTAAGTTCAAAGGAAAATCTAGGGCAGTGGTTCTTAACCTTTTTAGAGGTACCGAACCCATCCAGTTATTATGCACATTCACCTAAACCTTCATGAGTGAAAAATAAATAAATAAATAAATATATATATATATATATATATATATATATATATATATATATATATATATATATTTTAAACAAATTCAAGATATTTAAAAAAAAAACGCATTTATTAAAAACATCAATCTATCCATCCATTTTCCGAACCGCTTAATCATCACTAGGATCGCGGGGGGTGCTGGAGCCTATCCCAGCCGTCTTCGGGCAGTAGGCGGGGGACACCCTGAACCGGTTGCCAGCCAATCGCAGGGTACACAGAGACGAACAACCATGCGCGCTCACACTTGCACCTAGGGACAATTTAGTGTGTTCAATCAGCCTGCCATGCATGTTTTTTTTGGAACGTGGGAGGAAACGGAAGCACCCAAAGAAAACCCACGCAGGCCCGGGAGAACATGCAAACCCCACACAGGGAGGCCAGAGCTGGAATTGAACCCGGCACCTCTGCACTGTGAAGTCGAAGTGCTAACCACTGGACTACCGGGCCGCCTTATTAAAAACAGACAAAAGTAAATAAAATTTCAAGAGATACGTATACTTTTTTTTTTTTTCATTGTACGACGTACTATCACAACAGTCACATGTTGACTAATAAGCAAACTAAATTTCCCACAATACTGATTGGACAAGCAATGTCATGTGATCATCTGCAGCCAGTGATGGCCAAGCGGGCGTGTCATAACTAATCAACATGTTGAGTCGCGTGTGTCTCACCCTCCATGGCAGAGGCTCCGTCGACTCCCTGAGACCGACTCACCGAACCCCTGGGGTTCGATCGAACCCAGGTTAAGAGCCCTGACATTCTAGAGGCTCTTTTTGATATTTGGCGTCAATGGTAAATCCAACACACCACCAGACTTTCTCTCACCAGACTTTAAACAGTACCGCATGATTATGAGCTACTCACTGAGCATTGGTACTGACAAACAAGAAGTGAGACTGTGTTCATTTTTTTATATTTTAATCTCTCTGTTTATTCATTTGTTTATCGGGTTCTTTGAGGGAAGTTAACGATGACATTCTCCATGTATATTGGGATTGCAATATTGCTTCAAGGGCTTCGTCTGTAACCGTGGTGGAGTTTATTCACCGTATATCTCAGATTGATCCGGCGGCCATTCAGTCGACAGCTCCGGGTTGGGGGTGTTATAGATGTGCTTCGAATTGCGGCAATTTTACACTAGCTTTTTCTCTGAGTTGTTTGCTTAACTCAAACTGCGTGTGGCTATTAGCGCTGGAGTTAGTGAATTATATGTTGTTTATCAATGAGGCTCATTTGGGTAAAGGTGGGCAATTTATTCTCTGCGATATATATGCATATTACCTCATTTAAATACATGCAAACACCAGCAGCGAAGTGAGAAGCATTCTGCTTGGCATCTCAGTTTCTGTGCTTTCCTCTTTGTGAGACCAAACTTTGTGTTTCACAAAGTGAATAAAAGCATATCATTTCCCACAGTCTGACTCATCACTGATGCTTAAGTAAGATTAATAAAGCGTTCAGTTCCCATTCCGGGGCTCCTTTGTATCCAGCAATGGAAAATATGCAATCGAGCCGACAGTAAATATCAAAGATCAGATGGAAAAAATGTGCAGCTGTTTAGCCGAGAAAATTTATGAGGCAGAAGAAGAGCAAGATATAAAGCTTTTGATTAGGTCTTTGACAAGTTTGCCCATCCAAAGGGGTCATTTTTCATGGGCTTTACAAAGCAGCAATTGACTTATTTAGGCTCAGCCAATCTATTTCCAAAGCTGGGACTTCTTTTTGTGCTTAATTGGAGCAGCGAAACCGTTTGAATGATTCTTAAGCACCTGAACTTCATCCTAATGATGCGGTTGCGATGTAATCACGGAAGGTTAACGACGGTGCGCCGCGTTAATCAAGGCGCATGAGCATGCTTTGAATCAAAAATGATGGATTTGATTGTCTTATTGCTTCTGTTGATTTGACAAATGAATGATAATAATAAAGTGAGAAATTTACAAATACTTTGCTTCGCGTGTAATCCTCACCCTGCATGCCTTGGGCTTCGAATATTTTTCTTTCTCTTGAATTTGTGACTAGCTCACTCAATTTTCTAGACAATGGATGGATGCCGTATTATGTATTATTGTTATTGCAGAAAATAGCTCCACTTACCATTCTATATATTTTTTCGGGTGTTCTGCATCGGTCAAAGATTTGTATTGTAGTGCATGACCAAATCGTAGGGTTCCTGGAGAAAAGATAGAAGATTATTTACCACCCAAATAAATTAGGCAAATGTGCTACTCAAGAAGTGTGTATTAAACTGGTTATCATTTGCATTACCGGTAATTAGTACCCAATCAATACCTTTTCTCTACAGTATAGAACACCAATGTATGAGCAGCAGTGGCAGTCCCCATAAACCACATCCCTCCACTAATGGGATGTGGGTGTCCCAAAATCCCTCCCCGACTCATTTTTGCATTCATTGGGGGCCACCCATAACTACGCTGCCCACCATCACCCCTTTTAATTTGGAACTAACTTTGTATGCTATGTTCAATATAATTTTTAGTATATGAGGAAGGCCACTCAAAAAAGTATGACGGGCAACAAATGGCCCCTGAGTCATCGTTTGTAGACCGGTGAGCCAGCCTTTGGGTGAGTTCTGCTGTAACACCGGGTGAGTGGTCCGTTTGTAGAAGGAGACCTGATTACTGCTACGTCTGGCAGAAGCCAGTGTAATGGCCTTGGCGATGAGACGCTTGCCTGTCTGACAAAGTCACCTTTCAGCGAGGAGGTGGGAAGGTTTCTAATGCTTCTGCTGTAGCCAAGGCAACATTAGTCTAGCTAGCAGCACTTGTTCAGTCATCATTTATTACGGCTACTCTTATCAGAGGCATAATTGAATTTGTGGTCATGCGTGCGTCCAGCAAAACAGACACGTTCGTGGCATTATGCGTTATATCGTGTAGACAAATGCATTATTCAAATATTGCCTCTGACTCAATGTGTCACTCATTATTTTCCATACATGGCTAACATAGCGGAACACTGCATGTCACGAGTGGACCAGTGAATACATCCCAGTCATCCATGTGAAAATACTGGCTCGGTAACGTCATTTAGTTCTGCTTTAGTACAAGACTTAATTTTACACTATAATGGAGAGGACAATGTCAATGTCAAAATCCATCAGTCAAATTTGAGTGTGCCCTCTCAGAGGATGTGAACTCACTGTACCTCACAAGAGTCTCAGCAGTTCCTGGCAGTGTTGCACAGCATTCGATGCATTGTGCGTCATTGTTGAATGTGACCAAGTTTTCCCTGTGTGACAGGTTGAGGTGTACAGGAAGGGCAGAGTAAGATCTTACAATAAATTGAATGTGCAAAAAAAAAAACCCCAGATGACCGTTAGACCGGGAATGTGTAATACAGGTATAAGGAAATGTGTTGATCAGGAGAGATCTGATTGGAGCATATGTTTTTTTCATGTTCATTAAAACAAATGAACAATTCAAAGTTCAGTTGATTGTAATTCTCTTTACTGCACGGTGAGAAATGTTTGAGGTGAATCGAATGTACAAACAGAAATATTAAACATTAAACAAGGGTCTTCTTTCTGTTGGCTGTTTGAAAGTGCTCTATAACTACAGTTGACTTGACTTGACTTGACTTTCATGTGGTGAAATTTAGTATGTCCTTCGAAGGCTACCAAATGTGCCTAAAAATAAATATTTGAACAGGGTCAAAATTTCCTTGGACCAGAAAACCCCTGAAACTCTTGGCAAGCGCCCTTGAGAACGTTTGGCCAACCTTTCCAACCCGTAATGAACCCTGACGAGAATGCACCATTTGCTACCTTCGCAAACACTCGCAAATGTTTGGAATAAAAGGTTTTTATGGGCTGCTTCCACTCCTTTGTTTTTTTTTTTCCATCTAATTTTGTCTTGTGGCCTCAGTGTCGTGATGCATTACTGGATTCAGAAACTGTAATAGCATTACAAAATGTAATGAGTAACTCATATTACTTTGTTACCAAAGAAATTATTAATTAATAATAAATATTACGGAAACGCCTTACTTTTGTAATGTAACACGTTGCGATCCTTGCTATCATGCAATGAATCCAAAGTTTGAGGCAAACATTCAAGAAGAATAAGCAATTCTACGGTAGCACGGCAAACCGCAATCTATTTCAAATGAGTTTCTCCTCATCTGTTATTCAGATGTTCATTGCTGGGTGCGAGGCGAGAAGAGCATCTCAGCAATCTAACGACAAACACCTGGTTCATTATCCTATTGATGCCGCATCACTAAACGAAGCGTGTTCACCTCAATTTCTTCCAAGGGGAAACTTCCACAAAAACATCAACACCACCCCCCCCCCCCCCCCCCCCCCCGTCGCCATAGATGATGCCCAAGGTTCAAATCTTTGCCAAGGGAGCATCCTAATCCTCCTCACTGACAGTAAACTTCATCGCAGCTCAGCATGAGGAGTCATCGGACACGTTGATTATGCCATTTGCCAAAGGGAGTATGCGAGATTTAGGAAGGTCTCATTAAGTAAACAACTCTTGGCTCCCTCGCGAAGGATTTCAGCTTTACCAGGCAAGTTTTCATTATCAGCAAATGGTGTGGCTTCCTGATAAGAGCACAGAGATCATTTGCACCAAAATATATTCAGACGCAAAAGTGGCAAAGAAGATCATATGAATTCTGCATTTAATCCTTAATAAATATTTGCTCAGGACTTAAATAAAAGGACAAACAACATCTAAACAAAAGATATTGATGGTGAATCCTGATACTGTTCAGTGCTGAAATTTGATCAATGTGAAGAAACTGCTAGGTGGAATCAGAAATTGCTCACAGTCAAAGAGTTGGGAAAAAAACTAGAATTTCCAGAATGAAGAAGTCCAAAAGTTTAAAAGAGCAGAAATGCAGCACTGTACTATTCTCTTTCACGAGTCAGGTCCTTACTAACCTCAAATGCACAATTGGGAGATTTCAAGTCTGTAGGTGTCTGTATTTTGACACACTGCACCAGCACAGTAAGGACACTCTTTCTATCGTATGTCTCAATTTAGGATTTTTTTCCCCAGCTAATAGGCTGCTGTTTGCCACCGTTGCTGTGAGCAATTACATAAGAGTGGAAGTGAAGCTGAAAGAATGCTTTACTTGTCCGTCTCTGCAATTAACACATCACTTTTATCATACTATGCTATAATTATGACTTAAAAAATATTTGAAATTGCATTTGCAATCACATTTATTCTGTTATTTATTTAATCCAAATTAAAATCGATCCACTCACCTTATTTACACTTCTATTCTTCCACCTCTCCAGAGCATGTGGAGACAGCAGTTTAAACTTGGACAGACAGACAAACAGGGCTTCTCCAGTTCCCTCAGGATGACACTCCAAGGCCAGCTGAGAAATAGGAGGCCTTCGAAGTAAAATCAAATATTTTTCCAAAGCCGCTTTTTTGCACTGTGCATTCCTATTGTTAGGTTAGTGAGCTACTTCTAATTGATTTACTTTTCCGTTAAATGTATTTCATTATTTTGTTTGCACGCTGTAAAACAACTTTATGATATAAGTTACATGTACAACAATGTTAGCACACCCAAGCAAGCAAGCAAGCTATTTGCACCAACATAATTTGCTGGGTTGTTTTTACTTCTACCCTTAAATTGGGGGACAATATACTGAACAGTTGTTGTTGAATTAACTCAATTTTGCTTTGTTAGGTGGTTCCACGAAATAAAATGATCTGAATGCAAAAACACTTTAGCCTAAACATCTACTTTGAAAAATAAAAAAACAAACAAACATATCTGGATCTAGAGGATTTTATTTTGTGCAACCCCCTGACAAAATAAATTTGAATAAATTCAACAGGAAAGCCAATTTTCACGACAGCAAACTTTAAAATGTTTTGTTAAATTGCTCAACTTCAATTTTGTTTCTTGCCCTGAAATTTTGAGTACAGCCATTTTTTGCCAGCAGCTTAACTGCTATAAAAATGTACTTTTAATTATACGGAGTACATTTGCGTTACATTGTATATAAAATGCACTGTTTAATTAAAGATACAGGACCTTGTCAAAATTGTGACATGGTTTTCGAAGAGAGCCATCAAGTCCATCACTGGTGATGTTACTTTAATGAGCGACCTTGCGGAATTACAGTGGGCTGGATTGAATGGGTCCAAAGCCGGGTGAACTAGAGAGGATGCAAAGCAGATAAATCCATTTCTAATGAGATGTAATCTTCCCAAGTGTGGAGCATATGGCTTGGTTTCCCACGCCGTCATTGCGTTCTTGCTGAAAATGCACTTCTGGCCCAAACCCGGAGCAGAGAGAGTTGCACAGGGCATTGAGGAAGCTCTTTGCAAGTTGATGACCATAAATCAGACAGACACCCAAAAGATGCAGCACTCCAGTCGACGCTCTTTGAATTTCTGTTTGCTGAGTCAGTGTTTTAATGAACAGAGAACTCCACCAACGTATGGATGGATGATGATACCGTTTTTGGGGGTTTTTTTGGTTTGCTTTTTTCCCCACAAAGCAAGCAGAAATTCGAGAAAAAGCATGATTGCTGCATCCTTCATGGTGTTGGTTAGAATCCAATGTCCTGTTGGCAGATTGTACACTCAAAAACATTTCTCACACGATCTCCTCTTTGTCGCTTCAAAGTGAGAGCGGAGGAGGGAGCGGTGAGAGTGATGGAAAGCCCAATAACGCGATGTGTATCAACTATGCTCCTCAAAGACCACACGGTCTCTGGCAGGCCAGGGAGAGCTTATTGAGATGCTGCAATATGGAATTATTGATCGTCTCTGTCAGAGGAAGGCTGGAATTCACAGGAGCTTATCCTCCTCTCATTATGTTGCCGATTAAGATGTGACGGCCAGACTTCACTGCCAATCACATGGATAGAATTGACAGACGCGTTGGATGCCGATTCCCCTCTTGAAAGAGCAGACTAACCGTTGCAAATGTATGTCCAGAGACTTTTACGTGCACGTGTGGAAATATCCCTTTGAATGGGGCACCCGATCAGTACTGGGCAAGTCCATCACCAGCACACTTTTGTTTTGATGTATTTCACAGCCATAATTTTGACAAAGTAAATCATTAAATAGCAGGGCAGACAAGGTTAGCGCTGTTAAGCAAATAATACAACGTACTCTACACATTTTCAATGCAACTTTTTCAGCACTCCAGGCTATATTCTGTCATTGGCATGTACATCTGTTTGCACATGTGTGCTTTAATTTAAACTATTAATCATCCTTACATAGCTGTTTGGGATGGGGACGCTGCTCCCACGACAACACTTTGAAGAGCATGGCTTTTATTCCTGATGAAATGAATCCAAATTCGAAAGAAGCACGTAGGGCAGCAAGTAAATTACGTAAACACCTTGACGATACCCAGCAAAGGTTGCGAAAAGCAGTCAGTGCATCTTATTCAAGATTTTGTAGTTTCTGTACGAACGTGTAACAATTTCCTGCTTTAACAAGTCAGAGTGATGGCAGCAAATAAATAGTCAGAGATCTACGAAAGGTGAGATGAGATTATTGGAATTCAATTGCATCTATCCATCCATCCATTATCCGAGCTGCTTATCCTCAGGAGGGTAGCGGGCGTGCTGGAGCCTGTCCCAGCTGTCTTTGGGCAATAGGCAGGATACACCCTAAACTGGTTGCCAGCCAATTGCAGGGCACCCATAGACGAGCAATATTCCGCGCCCACACTCACACCTAGAGACAATTTAGAGTGATCAATCAGCCTGCCATGCATGTTTTTGGAATGTGGGAGGAAACCGGAGTACCCGGAGAAAACCCACGCAGGCACAAGGAAAACTTGCAAACTCAAGACAGGAAGGCCGGAGCCAGAATCGAACCCCACTGCATTGTGAGCCAGACACACTAACCAGTAGACCACCGGGCCGTCCCAATTGGATCTACTACTGCAGGGGTCCCCAACCGCCGGTCCGCGGACCGGTACCGGGCCGCACAGAAAGAACTTGCCTTATTTCCGTTTTATTTATTTCGGAATACGAAAGATGTTTTATTTTGAAAAATTACCGGATTCTCCGTTACATCCGTCTGTGTCACGCGTGACTCACGTCAAGCCACGCTTCTCGGTCACGTGACCGATGACGCTCAAAAACAAAACGCTGAAGCCCGCAAAATGAGTAAAAAAGCTGCTTGGAGATCGCAAATGACAGCGGCCTTAAAAGTACGTTCGAGACAACTGGATTCAAGTTATGGCTGAATACTCTGAGATTGCCACAATAGCACTGTTGCTATTTCCGACATCCTACCTGTGTGAAGTGGGGAGTTTCTGCAGCAACGGCAACTAAAACAAAATTACGAAGTAGACTGGACATAAACCACACACTTGAGGTGTCATTGTCTCCTATTACCCCGAGATGGGACTGTCTGATTGCAGAAAATCAAGCTCGGGCTGTGGTGAGTCATCATTTTCATGCACTTTGAATTTGCGTTGTATCGTATTTTGAAGGCATTAAACATTACCATAGCGATAAGAGTGTTGCAACCAGATTAGACGCTCCTTGTGTTTATTATTATATTTCGAAAACACCACAGTTTTCATGCAGCTCATACCATATTATGTTGTTGTATTAATCCGCCACACCTTAAATGCCGGTCCCTGAAAATATTGTCTGACTTAAACGGCAAAAAAGGGGGCAAAAAAGGTTGGGGACCCCTGTACTACTGTACTTTTATAACAACTAAAAGGAACCATTCTAAACAGAGACTTATTCTTCCTTTGATCCTTTTCACCCTGTTCTGAAATGGTTGAACCGAGGCAACTGGACTCTTGCTGTCGATGGAAGACTTTTCCCCCAAAAAGCTTCTTGTGCCAGAGCACCTGACTCTAATCCTCAGCCTCGCCCAGATTTGTGAGAAGCTACACAAATGCTTTCCTGCCATTATTCACTATTTGTCCCATTTCAATTAAGGAAGCCATCACAGCCTTTTCCATTTGGAGTCAAGGCTCGCTTTCAGCTGCCTCTGAAACCCCTCAAGAATCGTTCTACCTCCCAGCTGTTATCTGTCACTTTCTCACAGCTACCTCCTCTCTCTCATCTCCGTGGCCGCTCTGCCGTCATTCACCTCAAGCTGCAGTTAATCATGAATGAGACAAGCCTCGGCCCAGGTAGCACTGTGGGCTTGTGCTCAACTACCCACTGGACTTTCTGCCCTACTTTTTCATTCACGGACTTCCCATTTTACATGACTATAGGGTCTTAACTGAGTTTTTTTCTTTTTTTTTTTTTAAAGGAGATTTCATTTCTCTCTTTGCTGTGACATTTTTCCTCATTTCCCCCCTTCATTCACAATGCAGCAGTGTTTTACCTTTCTAAAATAAATGATCTTCTCAAAGTGTTTCCCCACCGGCAGCTTATTTGGCGAGGAAATCTTACCGCAAAGGTTCTCATATTGATCCTGGTTAATGTTCAGTCCAGGCTTCAATGTACCTAGGATTCTTTGTAGAAAATATGCATATAAAGAAATCGACGTCGGGAGGCTTAGACACATTAGCATTGTATTCATTTGTAGGGGTATAATCCACAATCAAAAATTCATGCATTTTCCACATCCTGGATATTCCACATATCCTATCACTATGCCATTGAATTTAAGAGTGAAAATCCTTTCCCACGTGGGGGTTTATTCGGTGATATGAGGCAGTTTTTGACATTAAACGTTGCTCTTGTTGTTGAAGATATCACCTATATATGTTATATGTTTAGCTTAAAACTTTGTATCATAGACAGGTCGACTTTGACACTAGTCTCTGTCCTGAACATCCATCCATCCATCCATCTTCTACCGCTTATCCGGGGCCGGGTCGCGGGGGCAACAGCTTTAGCAGGGAAGCCCAGACTTCCCTCTCCCTAGCTACTTCTTCCAGCTCTCCCCGGGGGATCCCGAGGCGTTCCCAGGCCAGCTGGGTGACATAGTCACTCCAGCGTGTCCTGGGTCTTCCTCGGGGTCTCCTCCCGGTGGGACATGCCCGGAACACCTCACCAGGGAGGCGTTCAGGAGGCATCCGAATCAGATGCCCAAGCCACCTCATCTGGCTCCTCTCGATGTGGAGGAGAAGCGGCTCGACTCTGAGCCCCTCCCGGATGACCGAGCTTCTCACCTTATCTCTAAGGGAGAGCCCGGACACCCTGCGGAGAAAACTCATTTCGGCCGCTTGTATCCGGGATCTCGTTCTTTCGGTCACGACCCATAGCTCGTGACCATAGATGAGGGTTGGAACGTAGATCGACCGGTAAATTGAGAGCTTCGCCCTTTGGCTCAGCTCCTTCTTCACCACGACAGACCGATACAACGTCCGCATCACAGCAGACGCTGCACCGATCCGCCTGTCGATCTCTCGCTCCCTCCTGCCCTCACTCGTGAACAAGACCCCAAGATACTTAAACTCCTCCACTTGGGGCAAGATCTCTCCCCCGACCCGGAGGGGGCACTCCACCCTTTTCCGACTGAGGACCATGGTTTCAGATTTGGAGGTGCTGATTTTCATCCCAACCGCTTCACACTCAGCTGCGAAACGCTCCAGTGAGCGTTGGAGAGCCCCGTTTGAAGGAGCCAACAGCACCACATCATCTGCAAAAAGCAGGGATGCAATACTGAGGCCACCAAAACGGACGCCCTCAACGCTTCGGCTGCGCCTAGAAATTCTGTCCATAAAGATTATGAACAGAATCGGCGACAAAGGGCAGCCTTGGCGGAGTCCTACCCTCACTGGAAACGATTCCGACTTACTGCCGGCAATGCGAACCAAACTCTGACATCGGTGGTATAGTGACCGAATAGCCCGTATCAGGGGGTTCGGTACCCCATACCCACGAAGCACCCCCCACAGAACTCCCCGAGGGACACGGTCAAACGCCTTCTCCAAGTCCACAAAACACATGTAGACTGGTTGGGCGAATTCCCACATACCCTCGAGGACCCTGCTAAGGGTGTAGAGCTGGTCCACTGTTCCACGGCCGGGACGAAAACCACACTGCTCCTCCTCAATCTGAGGCTCGACTTCCTGACGGACCCTCCTCTCCAGCACCCCTGAATAGACCTTACCAGGGAGGCTGAGGAGTGTGATCCCTCTGTAGTTGGAACACACCCTCCGGTCCCCCCTTTTAAAAAGAGGGACTACCACCCCGGTCTGCCAATCCAGAGGCACTCTCCCCGTTGACCACGCGATGTTGCAGAGGCGTGTCAACCAGGACAGCCCCACAACATCCAGAGCCTTGAGGAACTCCGGGCGGATCTCATCCACCCCTGGGGCCCTGCCACCGAGGAGCTTTTTAACCACATCGGTGACTTCAACCACAGAAATAGGAGAGCCCACCTCAGGGTCCTCAGACTCTGCTTCCTCCAAGGAAGACGTGTTGGTGGGGTTGAGGAGGTCTTCGAAGTACTCTGCCCACCGGTTCACAACGTCCCGACTCGAAGTCAGCAGTGCCCCATCCCCACTGTACACAGTGTTAGTGGTGCACTGCTTCCCCCTCCTGAGACGTCGGATGGTGGACCAGAATTTCCTCGAAGCCGTCCGGAAGTCGGCTTCCATGGCCTCACCGAACTCTTCCCACGCTCGGGTTTTTGCCTCGGCGACCACCGAAGCTGCGTTCCGCTTGGCCAGTCGATACCCGTCAGCTGCCTCTGGGGTCCCACAGGCCATAAAGGCTCGATAGGACTCCTTCTTCAGCTTGACGGCATCCCTTACTGCTGGTGTCCACCAGCGAGTACGAGGGTTGCCGCCACGACAGGCACCAACCACCTTACGGCCACAACTCAGATTGGCCGCCTCAACAATAGAGGCACGGAACATGGTCCACTCGGACTCAATGTCCCCCGTCTCCCCCGGAACATGGGAAAAGCTCTGTCGGAGGTGGGAGTTGAAACTCCTTCTGACAGGGGATTCCGCCAGACGCTCCCAACAAACCCTCACAATACGTTTGGGTCTGCCAGGACGGACCGGCATCTTCCCCCACCATCGGAGCCTACTCACCACCAGGTGGTGATCAGTTGACAGCTCCGCCCCTCTCTTCACCCGAGTGTCCAAAACATGCGGCCGCAAATCCGATGATACAACCACAAGGTCGATCATCGAACTACGGCCTAGGGTGTCCTGGTGCCAAGTGCACATATGGACACCCTTATGTTTGAACAAGGTGTTCGTTATGGACAATCCGTGGCGAGCACAGAAGTCCAATAACAAAACACCACTCGAGTTCTGATCGGGGGGGCCGTTCCTCCCAATCACGCCCCTCCAGGTCTCACTGTCATTGCCCACGTGAGCATTGAAGTCCCCCAGCAGAACAAGGGAGTCCCCAGCAGGAGTACTCTCCAGCACACCCTCCAAGGACTCCAAAAAGGGTGGGTATGCTGAGCTGCCGTTTGGTGCATATGCACAAACAACAGTCAGGACCCGTCCCCCCACCCGAAGGCGGAGGGAAGCAACCCTCTCGTCTACCGGTGTGAACCCCAATGTACAGGCACTGAGCCGGGGGGCAATGAGTATGCCCACACCTGCTCTGCGCCTCTCACCATGAGCAACTCCAGAGTGGAAGAGAGTCCAACCCCTCTCGAGAGAACTAGTACCAGAACCCAGGCTGTGTGTGGAGGCAAGTCCGACTATATCCAGTCGGAACTTCTCTACCTCACACACCAGCTCGGGCTCCTTCCCTGCCAGAGAGGTGACATTCCATGTCCCAAGAGCTAGCTTCTGTAGCCGAGGATCGGACCGCCAGGGTCCCCGCCTTTGGCTGCCGCCCAGCTCGCATTGCACCCGACCCCTTTGACCCCTCCCACGGGTGGTGAGACCATGAGAAGGGGGACCCACGTTGCCTCTTCGGGCTGAGCCCGGCCGGGCCCCATGGGTGTAGGCCCGGCCACCAGGCGCTCGCCAACGAGCCCCACCTCCAGGCCTGGCTCCAGAGGGGGGCCCCGGTGACCCGCGTCCGGGCAAGGGAAACTGAGATCCTTTAATTTTACTCATCATAAGGGGTCTTGGAGCCGTGCTTTGTCTGGTCCCTCACCTAGAACCTGTTTGCCATGGGTGACCCTGCCAGGGGCATAAAGCCCCAGACAACTTAGCTCCTAGGATCATTGGGACACACAAACCCCTCCACCACGGTAAGGTGACGGCTCACGGAGAGGTGTCCTGAACATCCGCTACTTAAAACAAAGAATGTAGTGTGAAGCTGGGGTCCTATTTCCCCTTGAGTGATTAACAGCCCCCCAAGTGTTTTCTTTTGCGTCTCCCACCTTGGGAAAGTTCCTGAAGGCTGTCAAGTTCCCTAGAGGAGGAACTCTTGTCTCGAGATTTGTGGACCAGCAGATATGGTCTGTACTTTGTCAAAATGCCAAGATCGAACTGCATTGACCTTTCTTTGTTTCTGATTTTTACATAAGGGGAAGGACTGCCCGCCCCTAATTAATATAATTAACATACTATGCCTATATGTACGTGTGACTGTAGTTGCTCGGGGCTTCCTGATGAAATCTGAGACTCACAGGAGCCCGAATCGATTCGTGTTGTGCCCTGAACGTTCAGTAAAACATCTTGCAAGAACTTCTCCATTTCCAGCCTCTGACTTTTGTACATCAACTCAGCCCGAATCAAACGAACACGTGGAGGACCTGGGGAGGTGGAGAACGGTCAAGGGATCCCGCCGTGTCGACAACAACACGCTTCCCCCTGCTTGATCATCCTCCAACATTGTGCAACAGGATGACATATCATTTCTCTGAGTACACTGTTAAATGCACTCATTCCTTTCAGCACCATTCCCTGGAGAATTGCAAAGCAATCACAGCTCTATCAACTTGCAGCAGCTCGGCTGTGAGGGAATCCAAGCAGAGTAGGTGTTAGCGACAGCGGTTCCGCTCAAACGCAGTGCAAAATCTCCGACCGGCAGCCGTCGGTGCTTCCTTTGAGCGAGCGAGCCAATGAGTCTAATCTGCAGGATGAAAACGAGCAGAGCAAATATCTGAGAGAGAACAGAGAGAACCTTTTTTCCCCCACTTTATGCATCAGTGTCTGTCCACGCACACGTTCGCTCGTGATTAATGCAGCCCTCATATTGAGTTGTAATGGTTTAATTTAATTTTATGTGGGTCACATCCCATGCCTTTTTAATGGGCCACAGTGGTCTGTTCAAATTACTGCAAACGTGTCAAGACTCATTTCCACGCAATGCTCTAATGTTAATAAATGATATGATAAGTTACTTTACGTATTTGAACGTGCCATGTAAATACATTTATTTTGGGCTTGCTGGGTTTAGCCATAGCAGCAAATTACATTTTTTCATCTGTTGTTCCAATTGTTTGTTTGATTTGCACTTCACGACTGCTGCAATAGTCTCACACAGACAGATTTTTCCATTAATGAATTTCCATCCAGCCACCCTTTATCGGAACCGCTTATCATCAAGAGGGTCTTTGGCCAGTAGGCAGGGTGCACTCACAAGTGGTTGCCAGCCAAGCGCAGGACATACATAGATGAACCACGATTCACGATCACAATCGCACCTTGGGACAATTTTGAGTGTTCTGTTTACCTGTCCTACATGTTTTTGGAATGTGGGAGGACACCGGAGTACCCGGAGAAAACCCACACAGGCATTGTCGCATTTAGCCTAAAACACATGCCTGTAGTTGCGACGTATTTGACAACATTTTTACTCCACGTTGGCACCTCCACGCTTCCATACATCATAAATCACACAAAAAACACCTCTTGCATTAAAATTTATGGTCTGATTTTCCTGTCTTTGGCGGCTTTTCTTTTCATCTTTGCTATCCCAATCTTCCAGCTTCGTACTTTCTCGACACCAATCACCCATTCCTGCCAGCTGACCTCTTTCAGCCTGATCTGTTGCAGATTTCCTGTCTACCATAAACAAGGCAAGGATATTTCACCTTCTTCGTGGCTGCCACATTCAAAGCCAAATGCATAATGGATGACTCTTATCTTAAAGAATCACAAGCAAGGTTACTTTCTCTTGTGGCCAACTCTTTGCGGACGTTTCTTTTACTTGGCAGCGAGCCCCGCTATCTGCTTGAAATGTCACTCTTGTAACATTATTTACATCTTCTGACGCCGGCTAAACTCACATGTACTGCTGACATGACCTGTGCATCGCATCGCCATATTTTATTCATCTTGGCTGTCAGGTAAATGTTTTAATGCGGGGTCACGCCGTATAAACCTGCCTTTTTAAACCTGTGCTCTTCACTGATCTAAGAGCGGATATACTGTACATATAAAACCTCATGTTCCAGTGGGCGTGCTCTGATACAGTCAGCTCATTGCCTTTAAGGATCAAATTAATTGGAGGATCATTGTGTATATTGCTCTCAGGAATGGAAGATTTAATTAGATGTTCTAAATGGCTACAAAAAAAAAAGTGAAATATTCATGAGTTAGCACAGCAATTCCATTGATGTCCCTTGACAGTATTCTATTTCACATCAAGTTAAGTTTATTGATTAAGAAAATATGACACTTTTCCAAACAATTGCTGCTGGCAGGATAAGCAAATTGGAGGTATTGTGGTAGATAACATCCGAGGGGGAAACTTTCAGTCTTGGTTAGTGCGAGCACAGATTGGTATCGCCTTGCTCCAAATCTTCAGTGTCAGCTAGTCATATCTTTGCCTAGTCTTGGGTTTTACTGACCTGTGTCCCCACTGTGCAATTACTTTGTTTAATTACCTGCTCCCAATTCAGCTAAGTGGAATATCATTTTCATCCCCTTGCTGTGCTGTCTTCTGAGTTCTTAGCAGGGAGTACTAAAGAGATTCATTAATTTTGTTGCATCTGCATCAACTGTTTTGTTTTTGTAATGGCGTGTCCGCGATTTCAATTGTCAAATAATGGCTACAAACTTTTGACTTGACACTGCAGCATATTTCAATTCAAAATTTGGCGATGTGTCAGTTGTACACATATATTCATACACACAGTAGTCCTGATTTCTTTAATTCACATAGTAAAACTATCCAAAAGTGTGACATTTGGCAGCCATTGTGATGCAGGCTAATGAAATGGGCCGATTTGTGCCGCTGCATCAAGTCAGTATTGTGGTAACTTCTTCAACTAAAGTGGAACCGTATGTCCCCATGGGATGGACTCTGCCTTTATTCCATTGAAAAAAAAGTTGTTTATCAAATTGAATCTCCCGTCTTCTGCTGTATATTTCACCCATATCATTGGTTAATATGTGGATTGTATGGAGCACATTCACTGTCCTGACACAATGTATGAGAATGACATAAACATCACCATCATTGTTTTTCTCTGGTTCGGTGCCGTAGTCCAAAATCCAATTTCAATTAAGCTGCTCAAAAGACTAAAGGGGTGTAAAACAGTCACAGCCCGAGAGGGACAAAGAATTCCATTTACAGTTAACGGTCGTGAGACATGGTTCTTCAATCTGGAGGGATAGAGAAGTACTAAGTGATACACATTACAATAAAAGGGATTACGGAAAGATTAGAAGCTTGGATTGTGTTTCCCCAAAGTGTGTCCACTCAAGTGAGGTCAATGGTAATTCAGAGATTATGATGAGATGCCAGTAGGTTTTGAAATGAGAATTTAGGAAAACAAGATTTAATTCACTCGTCAGGGTTTGGATGTCTAACTCAATGTCATCCGTTCCTGTGTCATCTCTCTGGACAACCATCCGCTCTCACATCCACACCTAGGGACAATTTTAATTGTTCAATTAGCCTGCCATGCATGTTTTTGGAATGTGGGAGGCAACCAGAGTACCTGGAGAAAACCCACGCAATTGAATTTCTACTTGGTGAATGGAAATGACACAATATTGCGTCAAAACAGACTTGGAGTAGCAGTCAAAGTTTAGCATGTTTTTCGATGCAGATGCATGACCTTTAACAACACAGAATACGTAGCCTCGGGTCTTGCCGACCATTGATTTACGTCACTCCAGAGCACTGTGGACCACTTTCACAGCATCAGGTGGAGGTGCCTGTTGTGCTACTCACACACACACACACACACACGCACACACACACACACACACACACACACACACACAATGATACGCATTTGCACATTTGCTTCTCACATTGTAAGACATTTAAAGCAAAAACATCGGAGGGTTTTCACACGGGGCCGAGCAATAAAGGCTGGGAAGCTTTATACAGTTTAACAATCACATGTGCAACACACCCAACGTACAATGTTTCAATCTGCATGTTGCAGACAGTGTAAAGCCAAAGGGAAATTCATTCTGATGACAATGTTAGGTCTCAGACACTTTTTTGCACAACTTATTGGCATGTCAGACACAAGGTTTTCTTTCGAACATAATTATTGTATGCTCCACATAAGATATCAGCACAGTGCACACATGTCGTTCAACTGCATAGACCACAATAATAATAACTCCGTGACATGGCAATGTGAAATCAGCTCCAGCTATTGGAATTATTCATGTGAGTTAATTAAACCCCATTCCCCACAGCATTCTTGCTCAGACTAATTAAATGTGGTGGTTACTGACATTTTTCAGGTGAGAGATACAGTTGGATAAAGTGACAAAGTGAATGACAAGTCAGAATTAAAGAGACTTTGAAGTATGACTCAGCTTTCACCTTGGCCCAGACTTAATTATAAAAAGTAATCTTCGCACACTATTTGCCTTCTTCGCGATTGAAGTCGGCCTGTTATCATTTCAGCAGTGCTGCACAGTGTCATGAATTTTTCTATGCTTGTGCTTTGTGTGAGGCCTGAATTGCATGATATATTATTTAATTTTAATTCGGTCAAGTGTTTATTTATTTATTTATTGATTTATTATCATTATAGGACAGCCATCCAATGTGGAGCTTAAGTCCCATGTTTTTCCAATATCTCATGTTCATCCCACGTTGGAATTTTGATATGCATGTCAAGTATTGACTGAAAGCGCCTATACAGGGTTTCCAGTTGCTTCCAAAGGCCATCAGACTGCAAAACATTTGAATATTACAGCTGGAGTCTCACAATGACAAACATTCAGTCATAAATATTATTTTAGCAGTGCAATAAACATAACACTTACCTGTACATGCTCATTGAGGCATGAGGCCGGCCGGGCATGTGCAATGAGCCTCTTTCTGCCTGACTGGAATTCAAAGTGGCAATGGTTCTCCACTGACAACAGCCAGAGGGTGAGTTTCCTATACATGTATGAGCAGCTGCTCCAAAATAGTCTCAGGAACCTCCAACACATTGTAACAAAGACCTCGATGGTCATCAGTCACACACAGATTACTTGATGAATAAGATTCCCCACAAAGGACTTGAGATGGGGAGGAAGTAGTGACAAATTCCGCGGTGAAATTCTTCTGCTAATTTTCCACTGCCTCATGAGTTCTGTCGGCTACGCATCATGATCGAGAACCGTGTATATCACTGCTGCTGCTTCACAATGACTTCTGCTTTTCCCAAATTAGGCTCACGTAAGTGAATTCGACACACATGAATAGACTCACTCTCACTTCCAGGTAGCCGTGCATATTCTAATTTTGGTGTCTCTTTTTATAAGATAAATATAACATTTTATGTATTTGATTTGACATAAAACGGTCTAACTCATCTCATTCATCATGTCACCCCTTAAAAGGTTAGTGAGGGGGAAGTCGTATATGGCTGCTCCCCCTGATATAAACCTAATTTGAGCCTTTCATTCACGTCATTCTATGACGATGAAAATTGCTGCCTGCTGTACGACACTGTACAGTTTGTGGTATATGTATCTTTATTTTCTTTTCGATTGCTTTGTCTTACGATGCCCTTTTGTTGCCTCTTGGCCAAGTCGGCACTGTAGATGAGAATCTCTTATTGACCATCTCACCTCGGCAAATAAGGGTTGAATGAATTAAATAATATACAGTACAAGGTACATAAAATGCAAATAAACTTCGGCTGTAGGCTACTGTGCAAACATCTTATCTTTATTTCTGTGCGCGCTACTTCTGCTTTCATAACAATTCAGTGAGGAGGCGAGAAGTTAGAAATGTCTCACATTTGAAAAGTAGTGTCCGATACAGAAATGCTAACATGTTTTCACAGCATTTCTTAAAACAACCAGAGTATGGCTGATGCTGTTGAAATCAAAAACATTTGAATAAACTGTAAATCATGAGGGTGGTTTGTTGGTCGACTGGTGAGCATGTCCTCAGAGTGCAGAGATGCAGGGTTCGAATCCGGCTCCGGTCTTCCTGTGTGGGATTTCCATTTTCTCCCCATGCCTGAGTGGGTTCTCTCCAGGTACTTCCGTTTCTGTCATGTTCTGTCTTGATTGTGTTCCAGCTCCAGCTGGAGCAAAGGGTGGTTCCCTCAAGCAAGTGCACCTGTGCCTCGTTTCCCCATCAAGTCTAGCCTTGTATTTAAGGACTGACTTCTGCGACGCCTTGTCAGCTGATTGATCTTGCTTGCTGTTGTGCTTCAAGTGTGATTTTCTATACCTCTGTTGTTCATAGAAACTTATTTTTAACTATTTTTGTTATTCTAGTATTGCTCTTTGTTTTTGTGTTATTGGATTTTTTTTTTGATATTTACAGACATTTGCTGCCCTTATTTTTAGCTGTGTGTGTTTCAATGCACTGCATGTTTGCACCGTGATTGAGAGAGGAAAGTTATTTCATCCGTGCTGTATGTTGCACATAGAACATATTTGACAATAAAACTTGACTTGACTTGAATGGTTGTTTGTCTAAGTGTGCCTTTTGATTGGCTGGCAACTAGTTCACCTATTGCCGAAAGAGGGCTAACTTTTACCCCTTTCCCATTGCCGCAAAACCATGGGTGAACACGCATTTTTGGGCAGTGGGAAAGGCTCACTGGGCAGTGTCGATCCATGTCCACCAGCACGCCATCGGAGGCGGGTTGTGATCGCTTCCGCTCCGTATCGCTTGCAGTTTGAAAGCCTGACACGGTAGCTGCCCAGTAATTATGTGATGACATAGGGTAGTACGTGATACGTCATAACATCGCGCACCATCGACCTCGTATATAGCGCACGCCCGGCAATTTCGGCCAAAAATTCACGTCGTCTACGTTGTCTCAGTAGTAGCAAAGAGTTGATCCTCCGCTGCTTTTCGACCATTTTGAGGACGGTAAAAAGCATGATAAAAGAAAGAACACTCGCTTCCATGTTGCTTTGTTTACCACCAAGAAATCTATCGCACTATCATCTACGCAATCACAGTGTGGTGACGTAACCAGATGTCAAGTGGTGGAAGGGGGGGGGGGGGGGGGGGGGTGCAGAATCACCTTCTGTTGATCAATCGGAAAGGGACAATATGCCAATTGGTTGCGTATCGCCACGGATCACTACTATCCACTAGTTTCAGTGGGAAAAGTGTATATAGGCTCTAGTATGCCCGTGACCCTTGTGAGCATAAGCGGATCTGATAATGGATGGGTAGATGAAAGTCATGATCAAAATGCATATACGGTTAATCAATCTGATAGATCATTAACGTGTAAAAAAAATGTTGGGGGGGGGGGGGGTAGCCTACCATAATGTATAAAGAATGACACCATGCAGCCCCACCGACCATTGGCACGTTATTCCAGTCAATCATAGATGAAAGGATTCATGTCAGAACCACGCATGGAGAAAAAAGGGAATCATGCATCAGCAAGTAAAAAGGGATGCAGGGTAATAAAAGGTCTGTGAAATACTATGGGATGAGGCCTCTCTAATCAATCATTTCTAAATGCAGCCAAGCCAGTATAAATAAGTCAGGGATGCATTTAGCGGGACCAAGTGCGAGGAAGTAGTCCAAACAATTAGTTGCATGAAAACAAGATCATTTATGTATTCCTCTTGGATTTAACTTCAAACATGACGCCTCTTCATGATGTATTATTATACTGGAAATAATACTCTGCTGAAGTGAAATCTGATTAGAATATTAATGTGTTAGAATTGTAGTGGATTACCTGACATCTGGATTATTTGATTGGGGGTTTTTTTTTTGCATTATTTTTAACAAAACTCATTAAATATGAGTAATACACTTGTAATATATTGATGGACTTTAACGAGACAACAATTTTAAACGGCATTTCAGTCAATTCTTCCTACAGGTAGTATTACAGGTACTATCTGAGTCCGCTGGCTTCTAAAATAAAATACGAGGTCTTGCACAAAGGCAATGATTTTTTGTTCGTGTTTCGGAAAACTCTGTATTCTGATTCATTGAAATTGTTTTACAAGAAGTATGGGTTGAGAGATTTCTCATATTTGCTTTATTCAAGGTTATTCACTGCATTTTAGGCCAAATGGACCAATGACTTGATTAGCTTCTCTAAAGCACACTTTTTACATTTTCCTTTTACTATAAAACCAGAAAAGAATTAGGATGTAATGTTTCTTATCAGAGGCTTGATTGATCCAGACAATTGATATGTAAGTCATTGAAAGGAAGGAGCATTATAAAGTCAGTGGACAAACCACACAGGTTTCAATATGCCTTTTCGAAGACCATGTTACTTTTGGTTGCTCATCAGGGAAGTGGGAGTCCAGTCTCTCCCAATATCCCATGCCCCAGGACTCACGGCATGTGACGGTAAGTGACCTAATACTGTCAGCCAGAGTAGAAGATTGACCCAAAAAGAATGATTGTGAAAAGGCAATTCAGAATGGACAAACTGACCTAAAACTGGATGGAGACTTGAAAAGAAATGTGGAATACACAGCATTATGATAATTATTACCCTATGAAGGTGAGGCTTTCATTGATGTATCACACTTTTTTCATATTTTCAAAGCAAAAAGTCCAACCATCCGATCCGCTTATCCTCACAAGGGTCGTGGGGGGTGCTGGAGCCTATCGCAGATGTCTTCGGGTAGTCGGCGGGGGACACCCCAAACCGGTTGCCAGCCAATCGCAGGGCACACACAGACGAACAATCACTTGCACTCACAGTCACACTTTGGGACAATTGAGACTGTTCCATTAACCTGCCATGCATGTTTTTGGATGTGGGAGGAAACCGGAGTACCCAGAGAAAACCCACGCAGGCCCAGGGAGAGCATGCAAACTCCTCACAGGGATGGCCAGATTTGAACACGGTACCTCTGCACTGTGAGGTCAACGCGCTAACCACTGGATCACCGGGCCACAAAGCAAAAATGAACACGGTTAAATATGGTTTCCAATTCACCCCAATATAAATTCAGCATGTAAAATAACTATTTTTCAGCATGTAAAATAACTATTTAATGGTAGTACACTAACCAATGGAAACAAACAGCTTTCTGACCGGTAAGTTGGCATTTTGGCAGTGAAGTAGACCGTCCTTTCTGATTGAAATTTGACCTTTTTCACTTGTCGGGGCGAAAATCTCTTGAATTGCAATGGTCACTTCTGCCTTTGTGAGAGCTGTCACTGCTCCCTTGTTGTCTGTGTGAAAATAGCTGACTGGGTGAAGAAACCTTCGAAATAAGGGTCCCCGACCTGATCAAGCAAAGCAAGAATTTTTTTTTCTCTTTGCTGGAAAAAAAACCCATATATCTGTGAAAAAAAAAAAAAAGAAACCTTAAACCGGAAATAAATTTGCAGTGGTTATTTGGCCGGGACTGTTAACTCAACATCTCATGTTATTTTGCCGTAAATAATGCACAGAGGTAATCAACGCTATATTTGCCACACCAAGCCATGAATGCTAACATAATGGATTTGGATTCGCTCTGCATTGGTGATGAATTTTCCATATTTAAAGAAGTAGAATATGCAGTCGCTGCATCCACATACTTTGCGTTTCGCCATGACAGCATTTTCAACGACCAGAATCCTGCGCCAGCCAATAGCAATTCAGGCTCACCTCTCAATAACTCCGCCATGGCTCCTCTCCCAGGAGCCAAGAAGAAGCGAGTATGTTTGCGTGCATTACCTGACATGCCGTCTAAGACAGAAAGGTCCCGCAGGCTATTATAAGCTTGCTTTGATACAACCAATGTCATCGAAATACGTTTGGATGCAGATTTTCTTGAGAGACCATAAATATTTTTCCTTCTGACCACCACATGTACACTTTAAGTTCTTTTACAGCAGTCATGCGACAGCCTTTTAATCTTACTGCCAAAGACCATATAACTCCAGTTTTTGGACTTGTGTCCACAAGACTTACTCTTTCAACATCTAATTAGATATTCAGCACAACACTGCTGATCACAACGCAAAGATCTCATTATCAATACTTGGAATGTAATTATATAACGGATAAGAACTGTTTATGCATTCAAAACCTGCCTGATCCCTCCACAGACGTCATAATAAGTTTTCTCATCTATGTTTGTGGTAGCAGCAGAGAAATACCAAATACAGTACCATAATTTCCGGACTACAAAACACACCGCATTAAAAGCCCCAACAGCTCAATTTAGCCATAAATACAAATGTGTACACACATTGCCCACTTTAGGACCACATTAAAGCAAGGGAAAGTGGCAAAGAAAGAGTTCACACAGCTGGATTTTGAGGGAAAAAAAACATATTTTGTATTCACCTTATAGACAGACGCTTTATTTCCACCAAATGCTGGACTCGGTTAATTACACAGTACTGTAGTGCCACAGTGTCAGAATCATTCTTAGTCTCGTCACACGAGGCGATGACCAAACAAACAACAGAGGGCATGAGTCGTACTGCAGAATTGGCTGTATTTATGGCACTCGTTCCCTATGTTTATCGAACTCAATTCAAGATGTTTATTTTCAGTCCACTTTGTACTACTTTGTATGTAGTCTAAATATGTTCACACTCCTACAGCATATGGCTGAAGAATATCCACTATGAGGGTGGACTCACACAGTTTCATTGGGCCACTGTGACATATTTGGTCATTTCAATGGTCAGATATCACAAGATTATGGAAAATTTATGGCCAGCTTGAAGCTTGCCAGTAAAAATTCCTGAATAAAATGTGTCACATTAAAAGCTGCAGGGTTCAAAGAGTGGGGAAAAAGTAGTGTATTATAGTCCGGAAAATACGGTATAATAAATACAGATTAAGGCTTGTTTATTAATATTGAAATTATAGGTTTGTCGGAAATGGTGTGTGAACTGTATCTGTATTTCTGGTCCTTTTATCCTGAAAAGCACCCGAAACAACATGCGCTATTCTTGGACTGAGTTTTAAAAAGCAATGTGATGATGAGGAAAACAGAATATTTTGCTTATCTTTTAAATAGGGAGTGAATTTCTCTTTTCTTCAGATGATCATATCAATTCCTTAGCATAGAGAGGGAGCTTGTTGCCAGAGTAACAAAATGCCATCTGTCAACATTTCAAGGTTGAACTAGGCCACACTACAACTACAGTAAATACTTTCATTTCATCTGATGGGTGTTTTAGAGCCGCCTCTATTGTAATAAGATGTACTATTTCATTTACATCAAACATAAATATATATTAAAGCTAACTTCATTCTCGGGTATCTTGCATCGGAGACAGAGAATGTAATTCCCCATGCTGTATATTCAAATAATAATGTTCAAATAATATAAAGATCAAATGTGATTCTGACTCTGATTGATGTCCTTCGCGTAGGTGTAAATGTATTATCCCATATTGACCAAGACTAGAACAGAAACCACAATGAAGGCAGAAAAATTGAATACAAAAATCCTCCGTGTCTTTGGAGGATTTGAACCACTTGGCATTAATCATGTGTATAACGACATTTTAGGGGTATTTGCTTAAATACCAAAAAATGTCCATAAAGACCATGGAACCCAGTTGAATCATCACTTGAGATACTGTAAGTGTGCTTAATGGTTGCAAGTGTATCCGTTATAATAGAAACATGTATCTTTTATATTGTGTCACTGTCTTCTGTTGGATTCGATTTTTTATTTTCCATTTATATTCCTTCTCGGAGAGAGAGGCAGAATTGAGTTTTTGGAACGAAAATCCACCTCTTGACATATTTATTTCATATTCGTGTGATCCCATATAGAACTTGGTTGACCGTTTTTATTTCAGTACAGGCCGTTTCACACTGCACTGAGCAATTTAGCATGCCGTTGATGAACCCATTTTATTCGCACGTACTACAAGCGCTCGAGGACGGAACGCCGTGTTATGTCACGGTGCGGGCCATTAGGTACCCTCGAATTTAACTGTATATATATATTTTAACTGTACTGATGTGAGTATTGTCAGTGGTTCTGCTCAAACTGAAAAATGTTCAATTCGAGGCCTCGGAGAAGGGGTGGCGAAGTGATTTCCGAACGCTAACAACAATGAACCAACCAGAGGGAAAAGCCTGGTTGGTGATTTCCGATAGGCTACAGTGCAAGCACTTCCCAAGATGGGCAAGTTTGCACCGTGACACAGTCGTCCTTGTGCGCTGCCCTGTGGAGCACACCGAGAAAACCAAGCGCGGCCTGAATAGGATTTCATTATAACAATTGATTATACAAACACCTTTTTGCAAGGTGATGTGACACAGGGAGGTCAACAGCTACCACATATGAAGATTGTGACTTACAAATCAAATTAACTCCGTCAAACAAATTGGGATATGTAAATGCTTCACTGTGTGTACGATTGCCATCATCATAATCATCGTCACACCATTCACTGTCACCATAATTCTCATCATCATTACCACGTCTGCACGATTCATTGCATCATCACTTAGCCATGTCCAAACACACTGGAACAGCAGGCACATGCAACGCTGCTCTGAGTGAGATTTATGAGCAGGGTATCTATGGTTATGACTCCATTACACAGCGATGGAGCGCAGGTACATGTCACCCCTGCCTGGTCGTGCCACATGTTCCCTGTTAGAGCCCGTATAAATGATTGGCTCCATTTCCAATCTACAGCAACTGGGGCCCATCATCTGTAGATGTAGCATAACAGATGGTGCATTGTGTTGTTTCGATGAGCTGCTCTGTAAACAAGGGAGACAAAATGTGAACCATTAAAGAATTACTTGGTGAGAATGTTTGTTTGTTTGTTTATTGAACATAAAACATATATACAGTAATAATTTGACAGAAAATAAGGTAGATAAAAAAAGTAAAAAGAAAGAAATCAATCTTCATTCAACACAGTTATTATGTTCAAGGGAGTAGGAAGAAGTAAAAAACTTATCTAGTCCTACCCCGTTATGTGATTGTATCTAATAAATCATTTTTATATCAATCAGAAAAGAAAAAAGTAAGAAGAAAGAAGTCTCCATTAAGGCTCATACTTTACCCTTAACCGTGATATTTTTACAACTTTTGGTTTGTATCGGGATTATATACTTCCACACCCTGACACTCTTGTGTCAATTTTCTCTTGTATTCATAATGGATATTTATATACCTTTCTCTATTTATCAACTTAGTTCTGATTTATCATTATATTTAATGTTTTGAATTTATCATTTTAACTCTGATTGATGTAGGTTGTTTGTACTATTTTTTTGAATTTGTTTTTGAACTCAGCAAGCGATTTACTCATTTTCAGGTCCGTTTCGAGATTATTCCACAGATTAACACCTTTGATAGATACACTTCTTTGCTTGATGTTTGTTCTTGTTTTGAGTTTTTTGAATAAGTTGGTACCTCTTAAATCATAGCTGCTTTCTCGAATTTCGAAAAACTTCTGAATGTTTTGGCAGAGCAGGTTATTGTGTGCTTTGTACATTAATTGGGCGGTTTTAAAGTCAACCAGGTCATAAAATGTCATCGTATTTAATTTGATAAATAGTGGATTTGTGGGTTCCGTATATTTTGATCTATTAATAATTCGAATTGCTTTTTTTTGTAGGTTGAGAATAGGGAGTGTTTGTTTTGCAGGCATTTCCCCATATTTCCACACAGTAGGTCATATATGGTAATAATAATGAAGTGTACAATGTGTACAAAGATCTCTTATTTAGCACTTCCTTGGTTTTGTAGAGGATCCCTACGGTTTTGGCTATTTTTCTTTTTACGTTATCGATATGTGGCTTCCAACATAGTTTTGAGTCTATTACTAATCCGAGAAACTTGGTTTCATACGCTCTTTCTATCTCAATTGAGTTTACCATAATTTTAGCTTGGTGTTTGATTGGTCTTGTGCCAAAAACAATTAACTTCGATTTTTTCAGGTTAAGTGACAATTTATTTCTGTCGAACCAGTTTTTTAATTTGTTTAATTCGTTTTCTACGGTTGTCAGGAGCTGTTTCAGATTTATTCCAGAACAGTAGAAAGTTGTATCATCAGCAAATAGGACACATTTAAATTGTTTTGAGACCTTGCAGATATCATTTATATATAAGATGAATAGTTTTGGACCAAGCACTGACCCCTGAGGAACTCCGTGAGTGATTTTCAGTTGATTCGTTTTTTTATTGTTGAGTTGCACGTACTGATATCTGTTTTCTAAATAACTTTTTATCCATTTATAAGCTACACCTCTAATGCCATATCTTTCTAGTTTTTTCAATAATATACTGTGATCTATTGTGTCGAAAGCTTTTTTTAGATCTAGGAAAACCCCAACAGTAAATTCTTTGTTGTCTATATTAGTGGCTATTGCTTCCACAAACTCCATAACTGCCATTGAGGTGGTCCGTTTTTCCCTGAAGCCATATTGATTCTCACTTAACAGCGCATGCTTTTGTATAAAGCTATCAAGTCTGCGAGAAAATAGTTTTTCTAATATTTTTGAAAATTGTGGTAGTAGTGATATTGGTCTATAATTTGTAAACCGATGTCTTTCTCCACTTTTATAGATTGGAATAACTTTAGCAATTTTCATTTTTGATGGAAAGATACCAGCTTTGAATGACAGGTTGCATATGTGCGTGAAAGGTCGCACTACATATTCTATAATCTGCTTTATTATTGTCATGTCAATATTAAAGCAATCAGTTGACTTTTTATTTTTAAAAGTTTTTATAATATTTGATACTTCTTCTTGTTTTACATGTTCACTCATGAAAATAATCAACGCACATGTGATAACATAAAATACAAAAGGTGCTTCAACGGTTCACATCTTGAGTCAATCATCAAACTTTCCATTTGCTAGCTTACTGCTATGAAGTAAGTCCTTAGCAGGCTTGAGCCTGAGTAATCTATATTACAGAAGGCGGAATTAGGAAAGCACTGAAATGCAAGCACTCTGGTGGAGTAGATCAGATGTGGCTTCCAGCATTGTGGCGCCCTAACAGGGTAAACAAAACACGACTCCTCATTTAGTAAATGTGAGGTACTGTAGTCATGCAGAAATGAGTAAAAGTAAGAGTATATAGTTAAGTGTATAGTTTCCGTTATCTGACTACGTGCACCGACAGCTTATTCTAGGGTAGCTGTTTTTGATGTGACGCATTCCAATCAGTGTTGTCAATCCCAAGAGCAATGCTTCAAATCTGACTAAGCATGGGCCTTTTGGGTTTCTGGAGCGGCTGCAAATGCTTTGCCATTTGATCTCTTTTTGTGCCAACTACAATGCAACATTTTTGCTTTCTTTCTACATGCTGTGCTTGTCTAGAGCTACCACCACATCTCTTACTGTCACACCCTACACCAAACACCTCTCCAACGGATATGTCAGAGCAGATGAAATAGGCTACTTGAAATTTGGATCCTCGATACAGATCGGAATCCCCACAGTGCAATTTGATAATGAGGAGTCCACAAATATGAAAAATTAAATCAAACGAAAATCACGTCACTGTTTATTTCTATTTTAATGTCCTAGTGATAAGCAATGCAACAGTAGTATTTTACAAAGCAAAAATAGCTCCTATGATAAATGAAAATGATAATATTGATAATAATAATAATAACAATGATAATATATATTTTTTAAAAACCTTTTCACTTTAGAAATCTGTGCCCCCCATGGGAGGGCACAAGCATCTTGTAGGCGGGCATGGACCTGTATGGCCCGCCCGTGGTGACGGCCCTGCACACAACATGCAAATTATGTAAATTGACGGTTTAAGCAGCATGCTGGATTGAATTCGTTTTTCACAACTGCCAACTTTTGTGGGCTTAGAGCCATTTCACTTGTGTTATTGTGGTCGATGTGCAGTTTACATTCTGTATTGGTTCATTTTCAGACATAGAACTAATGTTTGATCCGTCATCCATCATGTTTTAGGTTAATAATTCAGTGTGGTCAAATTACAATGTATGTATTTGCAGTGAATTAAACATGAGCAATAATTTGAGCAGGAAATGGATTCTGATTTGCAAGGGTGTGTAGTGACATCCAAATGTACGACTTAATGACTCACCAAAGCAGATTTGAGAAATAGCTGTAAAAACACATGAAATATGCATGTCAGATGTTATTATTAGATCACAGATGTTCTCTTCAGTCTATAACAAAAGTAACCGCCGGAGAAAACAGCACTTTAGTCAGTGCTTGTTAGCTGAAACTAAAGAAGAAACAAAAACAGTGGAGAATACAAAGCATAAGAGCATTATTTCTGTTAGAAAAAAAAACAATGTTTTTATTGAGCCGCATTTGTAATAAATCTACTTCCTGTTTTAGTTTACTTTGAAAGAAGTGTATGCACTCGAAAGCTAAGCTGTGAAAGCAGATCATTGCTTTAAATGGCACAGGGAGGTCTCACTCATTTTTAACTGCCATGGTAATTGTAAGCTTTATATCAAAATTATACGAGGCACGGGATATGATGTCATCTTTCGAGCTGTGTACTCCTGAGCGTTAACACACTTGTGCTCTCCTCTCCTCCTAAGACTGAATGTGTGTACAATACAATATTTAACAAAAACGACACGTGACTGTAGGAAACCACAGCCACTGTAGCTCAAAAACCGTCGTCGGATTGTCATAGGAGCAAAGATGAACGATGTAACAGTCTTCAACCAAAGATGGACTGTGACGGATGTCAATGATTGTCAGAAACGAGGCATGATCACTGTCAGCAAAGCAAGCAATAGGATGACACCATAAAATGAAGTGAATATGACCGTCACGGTCACGTCATCATCAGGGGCAATAAAAAAAGGATACGGAGGAGAACCGAAGCATAAAACTTCAATGTGCTACTCTGGCCCTTTTTCCTCAGTCAGATGTGACCACTTTCCTATTACTGCTTTTTTATTTTATTTATTTATTTTTTTCACTGCACAGAAACAAGCAGTGAATTGAACAACCTGAGGTGAACATAGAGTGATGATGCAATGACGCGGCATTTGGAGTCTGAAATTAACTCCACCGCAGCCAAGATTTAATCACACAGTGTGGAATGTTTACGAAAAGCAAATCTACACACTTTACGTTGAGCAGTGTGGTTTGCATTCAGCTTGTAAGAGCGCAAACGTCTTTCGGTACGTTTTGTCTACTCTAGCAGATACAGTTGCATGATGACACAAACAAACAAACCCAAAAACATTTAAGGCGGTTTGATACAAAGGCTTTATCTGCCATTTTCCATTTGCACCAAGTACCTTCGAATAAATGTTGGTTCTCGAATGCGGCCATCATTTGAACCGAACACTATATTAAAGCTACAATAATAAACTGAATGCAAAGAAGATGTTCAACATATAAGTGCCATGGTGATAGCATCATCATTTTATTAATCGTGATTTCACTCTCAATCAAAAATAATCTTGATTATTGTTTTTACCATGAGCGCGCATCCCTACTGTATACATATTTTTCATTGTCTTTTTATATTTATTGTAGCAGCGCAAGAAAGGAATCGGTTGTGTATATATGCACGTCGATATATTTCTGAAAACACAGCATTTTTAATGAAAGCTACAAAAGATTTGTTGACGTTTTTAACAAAATCCCATTTACCAATGACCTCAAATCCGATGCCTTGGAGTTACTGTATATCTCACCAACTTCAATCATAACCGATGAGCTGGATTGTTCTCGTTACAGAATGCAAAATTACATTTTGACACATGAAATACCCAAATGAAGTTCAAGAAGCAGCAGCATTGCAGCAAGCAGCCTTTATAAATGAGCAATGCAGCAGCAAGAGAATAGGCGCGGACGGATGGCTTTCCGCTTATTGGGCTCACCTCGCTAGCATATGTTGTGTATTGATTACTGCAGAGCGTTGACTGTCAGGTTGAGACAGCCAACTCATTTGAACTCTTTTTCTCATTTTTAGTCTTCCAGCTACTCCCCTCAGGCAGGCGCTACAGAGCCATACGCACCAAATCCAGCAGACACTTAAACAGCTTCTTCCCTCTAGCCACGAACTCCCGAAACAGTCACTGACGTAGTCACTCTTCTTGTACAACAAATACTGCTACTGGTCACTCTAAAATGGCTCAATGATTTTCTGCACCAACTGTACAAACTGTCATAGTATTGTATTCTACCACTGATCACTTTAGCTCTGCTTGATACTTTGCACATTGTCTCACAGTTGTCACTGGGTGGTACCACCGCACTACGGTTCACTTACATTACGAAATGTCCTTCCATACCTATTTGTCATGTCCTTGTTTATGATGATACTAATGCAGCGTGTTATACCGAAGATAAATTCCTTGTGTGTTCTACATACTTGGCCAATAAAGATGATTCTGATTCTGATTTTTATCCATCCATCCGTTTTCAACACCGCTTATCGAAGAAGGTAGCGGGAGCTGCTGTAGCCTAGCCCAGCTGACTTTGTCCGAAAGGCGGGGTAACCCCTGAATTGATTGCCAGTCAGTCACAGGGCACATACAGAGACGAACAAGAATACACACTCACATTCCCACCGTCACTGAGTGGAAACCGATCCCACGCTGCCCGCATACAAGTCAGGCGAGTGTACCACGATACCGTCAGTGACCTATATTTGTATGTGAATGCCAAATACCTGCTGCAGCATTCATTTTTCTTTTTTTAATGCTTCAACTCACCAGGAAAGGCCACACTTGGCATAACTGAGTGATTATATGAAACGTTTATCCAAGTGGTGCATGTATGCAATTTAAAATACAATACAAACAACATTAGTAGCAGCCATGGAAGTGAAATACCTTTGTTGTACTGTCTTCAGTTAAATTGGGTTTTAGTATATTTTGAGGGGGAAAAAACGCAGAACGAGTAGTCCCGATGATAACCACCTCATAAAATAGATTGAGACCTGCAGCCACTGGAAGCACTTTGGATCAGGAATTGTTCAAATTATTGCGTCATGTTCTCTCTTCAGTCGGACAATAGTTTTTAAGTTGCGACAATCACAACATGAAAATTGCACAGATTATGTGAATTGAATGATTGTAGCCTCACACGGCTCAAAATTCACCCTCCAAATTGAATATACGCATTCTTGCAATCGTTGCTGTTTTAATTGACGAGTCTAAGCTTGGTTTTAAAGCTGTGGTTGTCAGAGCTCTCACAGGGGAAATTAATTCTCCATGTGTCAGAAAACTGTCCGGATCTTTATTTTGATATGAGGTGATGGACAAAATGTTTGGTGTTTTCTCAAACTTTATATTTGTAGTCATCACTTTCGAGTGTCACTCCACTGCATTAGGTCCAAACTAGTTTCATTTCTAGTTCTACTGTTAGTGTATCTGCCGAGCTGCCTGGGTCTGCGCGTGCCTCCAAAGGTTGTGTCCAGAAAAGCTGCAACATGTATCATTAATCTCATTTTATAGGTACTTTTCCCATGATGCCCCGCAACTGCATGTTCTGCAGCTTATCGAATCGAGATTCCTACCAATCTCAACTGCCAACATGGCGGACTAACAAATACTGTCAATCTTGTCTCCAACCTTGTCTTACTCACAAGTTGACTAACTCCGTGTTCAAATCTGGGCCTGTGTAATTAAACACAACACTGATATAACCACAAGAAGCCATAACGTTGTCTGTTGAGTGAATGCCAACAGGTGGAAACACAGGTTTCAAATGGAAGAGGTTTCAATTGTTCTGCCTGTCACTCGACATCACCAGCATAGATGAACTACAAAAAAAAAAAAGAGCACTCGCTTATTATATATTAGTATTTAATCAATAAAAACATTCAGACAAATCCAGTGAAAGTGAATAATTTCCCCCGGATACGTGATGGTTTCCACACCGCACACTAGTGTGCCAAGGCACCTTGTTTGAGAATCACTGATGAATAAATGCTCCTGAAAACTTTTGCAAACTGTTGAAAGTTGTGCCAGTGGCTGCCGCACATTTACCATACTCAGTCATCTCAGTGTACACATTTGTTTATGCCGTACTATGATAAATTACAACCATCCATCAGCTCATGAACGAGTTTGGCTCGTTTAGAGCTACTTCAAAATGAAAAGGGTTCTTTTTGTGTCGACTGGCAACGTTTGAAAACAAACATTTGATGATTGAAAATAAGAGCCGATATCACACGGTGAAACTATGATTTCCCTTGTAGCATATCTAGACAATTTTATTGTGCTGTGTAAGTTCAGAACAAAGGTTTATTTTGCAGAATGGAAGAGCTGCTGAACTACAAAAAAAAAAATCAAGTTTGTGTCAAAACTTAAAAACTGGCTCACATACACATCAAAGGTGAATATTCACCAAGCCCAGAAGGTTGAAGGGAATGGGGTCATATAGGGTGGTTTTAGAAAACAGCCCAGTTTAAAAAAAATAAATAAAGGAACTGCTTACGTTTGGTGGCCAAATTTGTCTCTCCTAAGTTTCCTTGCAAGCTCACACTTACAGAGTCAGTGAAATATTAAAGGAGCTGGAAGACCGTCCGCGTGTGCAGCACATTTACAAATTACACTGGCATCTTCCAAATGAGGGAAAGCTGGGTGCTTGTTGAGTTAAGTTAATCAAAAGCTACATGAACAATGAATGAGGTAGCGACGAATATTGAAATATTAGAAAGGCGAGATTGCTTTAAATTATAGAAGGTGCTTATTAAAGTTTAAACTTTAAACTTTAATAAGCAGTTTAAACTTGAAACTTTATAAACTATAAAGCCATACTGGTGATGACTTCATTTATCTCGATGACAATCACAACAGTGAGCTCCAAGTGCAACGTTAAGAGAGTCAGGCAAACAAGACTGCGAAAGCAGCGGATAAAATGCACTCATAAACAACATCATTGACAAACATTATGCTTGAATGGAAGTTCCTTGAAACTAATGCAGGGGTTCCAGCATACGTGAATGCATAAATGAGTACAAAGCGTCCTGAACGAGACGTGATGCGTGGAGTCTACACTGCAGTCCGGATGAATAATCTATAGCACAAATCTTTGTCTCTTGCAGCAATGACAAATTAATCACGATTCATTTTGTCCACATCTCAACTTGACTCATGAATCATTCCGCATGACCAGATTAATAACTCATACATCTTTGGTGGAACATTATATCAGTGCTATTCGAGCCGGCGCGCCGCAGCAACAAGCCTCGTGGTATATTCAAAATGTTTGGTGAATATGAAATGAATGAGCAGTGCGGATTAACGATCTGAAGGCAAATTCTTCATGACAATGGAGATGAGCTTTGGTGGTGACAGACACAATACCAAGGGAGGAGTTGCAGCACAACATGTGAATGATTCAAAAGGGTTCTGCCATATCGGAATGCAGAGGCTCTATTTCCACCCCCACACCACCCCAACCCCCCCCCCCCCTCCCCGCCCCCACCCCATCCTCCGCTCCTGTTAATGAGTTGGTAATGAACACACATTGCCGCACTGAATACATTCCAACACGGCCAAAGCCATACTTCGATACAATGAATAAAAAGAGCTCTCTTCATCATTTTCTACATCAAATATCATGGTTAGTTCAAATAAAAAATCCACATCCCTGAGTACCGGTACATGTGTTGGCGATAATGCAGGACTTCTTTTCTACAGCAGGACACTAGAATGTTCAGCAGCATGATAAAATAATAATTTTGCAGTTAAAAATCATTTCATCACATACTATTTATTACAAGTGATGCCCTTGAGTCTCTCCACATCAATTAGTATGCTGGACAACTTCATTCATGAAACACTTGAGGAGATGCTAAATAACCCGTGCATTATTAAGTCAACATCACGACGTGTGCCCTGAGGGTGGGATGCTTTAAGTCCAGCCACGAATGTGTACTTTCAACATACAGTATATCGTGAGCTTTTGTCATGATATTTCATACTGTTACTTTTACTTGTTTTTATTATGCAGTAGAATGGGCCCTGATCTTTTCTTCTGGAAGAGACCGGTTCACGGTAGGTCAGATTGAGGGGACCAGCATCTATCTGTCAACCACTAGGAGGCTGGCGTATATTCCTGACATATGTACAGTACTCCAATAAAAAGAAATATATAATATAATATATCTCACACGTGCTTCTTAATTATTTCCTGTTACGCTCCCACTCGGAAGACCAAAGCATTTTCACCCGAACCCCCTGCCCCAACTCCGCACCGTGATTATGAGTCATATTACTGTAAATTTTTTATAAGGACACCTCTGTATAACAGAGCACTACAAATAACTTTCACATGTTTGTTAGTCTGTCACAGAAAAGATTTGATTCACTCCTCTTTCATCTATAACTGCTTCAAACAACAAAATGTATGCAGGAAAAGTGGTTAAGATTGCACCACTGTCTGCGTCTTAGGTGTTGTGTTGTATTATTTTGTCATTTTATGTTAACTGTTCTTTTGATGGTGGCGTGGGCACCCGCAGCGGCTCCTCTTGTTGTCTGGTTGAGAGGGAAGACATTTCATCTGTGCTGTATGTTGCACATACAGCGCATTTGACAATAAAGTTGTACTTGACTTGACTTGAAGTGCATCAAGTTGTCTCATGTTCATTCAAGCCTTTCAGGTTTCTTGCTTTGCAAAACAGCGGTGCTTCAGGAATCCATTGAAACACCTCAAAACGCCATTGCCACATTGGTGCAAAGCCCCCTGCATTGACAGAATGGCCTCTAGAATTTTTGGAAAGAAAAGGAAAATGTCAACATGAATGATGAACAATTACTGGAGGCCTTAATAATAAATAAAATCATTGGTCTTAATGTCTGACTGTATTGCTCAAGCTAAGACGTGCTTGCCTTTGAACTTTTCAGAGAAGCTACAGTGAAAAAAGCAGTACAGGTTCCTCTACGGCTAGAAGCATAACGAGACGATTTGATGACATAGCAGAGGAGGTCATTGAGGCACAGTGCTTCAAGAGGATTGATTCCCACTGATTCTGCATTCTGGTGAGTGAAGATTGGCGTGCAATAGTTACTGAAAGTGGACCAAATCCATTTTTTTGTCATTCCAATGCCTAAGCTAGACCGTAAACCCTAAACCTTTTGTTCAAGAAATATTTTACGGAACCTAGTAAAGCTTAATGCCAGCATTCTGACAAGTGGTTTTAATCCTCTACTCGGTGTATATTTGAGTGGCTAAGGGAGTAACATGCCTCTGCTGCTCACAATTTATGTAACCTAAGCATTTCTACTTTTATCAGAATTGAGAAATGAAGAAGGGAAATGAAGCCAAAGCCGGAATTTGGCCAGCATGATTCCGCTGAGAATGTCCAGGTTTCTCACTCCCAATGCCTCACTCGTTGCCTCCAAACTCATTTGCAGCTGAGGATGCTGCCTCTGTCACGGCCAAACATATTGAAGGCAACCTGAATCCAAAGCTGTCTCTTAAATATGAGCTTTGATTGTTTTGTTTCCTTCATAAAATGGCAATTTGTATTCTCTCCCAGCCTAAATCCTTTTTCGGCATTTCAGCTCCCCATTTTGCAGCGCATGCACCAACAAACAAGCTCAACTGGAAATCGAATAACACAATCGAGCATTTTATTTTTCCCAACTGACCTTTTTGTTGTTATGCAGGTGACCATATTAGAGTGTAGTGTGTGTGTGTGTGTGTGTGTGTGTGTGTGTGTGTAAAAGGTGAAATTGAATGGTCCTTTGATACTCTCTTATTTATTGTGTTGGGGGAAATGCCCACAATGGATGAATCCACTGAATGGCAAATACATGTACAAGGTATTTCTTTCCATTTGTTTGTAAAACACTGTGAAATGGAAAATATGTCCCCATATGTGAGGATGGCCTGCTGCTCGTGATGAGATGATCTCTTTCTTAAATCTCAGTGCAAACCAACATTCTCGGAACCGCATATGGATTTGAGGATTTACAGACTGTAGTCCCCCATTGGCGCCTACATACAGTATATCTTTTTTATCATTAGCCTGGGACTGCACATTATTCCGGACTACAGTCCTGTTTTAGTTTTAATTCCTTATTCAAAAAAGGGCCATATGTTTCTCTTGTGTTTTTGACATGATCGTGTGGAAGGAATGGATGGCAACAATGGGGAAGGGCCACTATGTTGAGGGCAATAGCTCACAGCAGCATATTGAAAAAAAGAACTATGAACGTTTGTAATTTATTGAAATTAGCACACATTAAAAAATAAATAAACCAATTAATAAAAAGCATCCACAATCAAGGGGGGGGCTAGTATACATTGAAGGTAAAAACAAAAATGTGTCACATTGTATCAAGGTTTGCCGGTTGCTTGGGGTTGTAAAAAAAATAATAAAATTGGGTTACTTCCTTGTTCATCTCAGAGATGTTCGCTTAGTTTTGAGAAGTACCTTATATGTGTGGCGAGTAGACGACAAACAATTGAGTTGGGATTTTCACCTTGAATACCACTCAGAGAAGCCAGTCAATGCCACCCAGAGAATTTCCTCCATGGAAATATTTAAGCGCGAGTACCAATAATAAGGCACCCAGGTTCGTACTCCCCCCACCCCACCCAAAAAAAATGAAGCATTAGACGTCATGAAGTGACAATAATACATATGTTTTATTTTCTCAAAGGCAAGTTATAAAATAAATGTCACACTAGGAATAGGAAGTCAGGAAACTAATGGGGCTGGAGCAGAGCAATGTGAAGGAGCCGGAGAATAAACCAAAAGGGTCATCTGAGGTTTGCCATGCACACATACAGCAGAACGCTGAAGAAAATCAAAAGGACCAAAGTAGCACAACACACGAAAAAGGGACACCACCATCAGGACCACCACCGTAAGCTTCCAGCCCTGAAAAGGAGAGAATAAATGAACATGTTTAACAAATCCAAAACAATTAACAAAAGCAAATGCACAGAGTACCCAGCTGATCTCTGACATTCTCACCAGCCAATCTCAGGGCACTTGTAGTCAAACACAACCATTCACAACAATGGAAAATTGGTTTGTTTCTCCAAGCACAGTCTGACCACGCCAAACCCCAATCAGATGTTTCAGTGGAGCATAGAACTTGGTTCTCCTGACTGCGAGGCAGAGTTGGGTGACACTGTCCTCTTTCTGTTCTCCTTCCAAACCATCAGTTTCAAAGACACGCATATATTTTATTTGCGCACAGAACTCATCGGTTGTAATGCTGGAGAAAGACGCAGCCATTCGCTTCCAACAGCGTTCCCTTGAATGGCCTTTAACATAATTATGAAAATTCATAGGAAGTGGATTGACGAGAGCAGTGGCTGATGTGCTTGCATCACAGGAGGCCTTAAGAGGACTGTCAGTGAGATATATTTTACTGGTGCATAAACAAGTTATTGTTTGCTTGTCTGTCAAAGAAGTCTCCAAGGACTCTGACTGAGACCTTGGGGAAATTATGTTTGGATCCACGTCAGATCATCGATCAAAACAAATTACATTTAAATAAATGAATGGTGGAAAAGCTACTACTTTGCAAGTCCTGCGGATGCTCTTGAGCAAGGTGTGAAGCTTTACAACTTGATGGGGTTCTGCATGCATCTACACTTGAGTGCACGTTGCTATAAAGACATGAAATCATTGAAATATTCTCTTTTTCTGAGGAAAAAAGGTTTACTTTCATAATTTAAGTATTGAAGTAAACTAATTTTGTCAATTATAAGATCTCAGAGCTTTGAAACTATATAGTCAGGGTAATGTGTGCTTGACTGAGATGACAAGTCAATTTCTGATTGAGATCAATTTATGGAAGAGACTATTGATTCTTATGAAAACCATGCCATGCATGGTTTTCAAATATGGGAAGAGACCGGAGTACCCGAAGAAAACCCACGCAGGCATAGGAAAAACATGAAAACTCTGCACAGGAAGGCTGGAGCCTGGGACCCTTGACCTTCACACTGTGAGGTGGACGTGCTCACCAGTTGACCACAGTGCCGCGACCATTTTAATAGTGTTGAGAAAATGGAATTTGGCTAGTTGTGTCACTTTTGTACTGTGTAGCGAATACTATGGGACAGAACTTTTTCAAACAATATGTCACTGAAACTCATTTAAAATGAATGAAATGGAGCAAGAAGGGTTCTCGATCAATGAAAGGAAATGGCAGCCTTTGATTTATACCTTGCTGGAGTGATGCAGGAAAAAAGGTTTTCTTTCCATCAAGTTACAGTACTTGCTTCCAGCGACTGTATTGGGGCACAAGTCAACGAGCACAGGCAGAGGCGTGAGCGAGTGTTATTTAATATTTAAACTGCTGCAGATCTCATTTTCCAACATTGCTCCGGTGGAAAACACAGCTGTGGTGATACACTCCTTGATTAAACAATAGGCAGATGCGTGTGTGTTGGACTGCAACCGCACACTGTACAACACTACTGCAAGTCCACTATAAGAGTAGAGATTTGCACAGTATTTTTTCGCTGTGCGTTTGAATGTGTGGTAAGTCTCGAACAGACCGTGTGAGCAGTGACATAATGAAACACTGACTGGGTGTTCTGAGGTGAAATATTGATGGTGGCAAGGATGATGAGGTCCAATATTAAAGGACTTGCTCAGTCATTTTTTTATAACACCCTTCTGGATGGCATTTCATCAGAGTGCACATCTGCAACAACTAGTGAGTCAGAGCAATTTCTAGATGTGAGTAATGGAGTTTAGTCATGGCCTTGTGTGCTGTGAAAACACTTTGATGATGATCACTCAGAAATCTGCTTTGACTGCACAAACAGACATGATCATATCATTGTTGTGTTCACTTGAAGACAGAAAATCTTGGAATGAATTCAAATGTTAATTACAAGTCACAGACTACTTTGTCTCAATCATGAGTCTGAGCAAACAAAGATCACTTACGGGGTTCCACAAGGGTCCCTTCTTGGACCACTTCTATTGATGCCTGCCCCTTGCTCAGATTCCGCCGCCTCACAATGTCTCTTATACATTTGCCTATGATATGCAACGTTATATATCAGCGAGATCTTCATTCTCACAGTTGCAAGCTTTGATGGTGTGATATGTGTGATCTCTTTAACTCTTATTAAGATCCCAAATAAGAGGCACTGCATTTACAGATCGCTTGGCAACAGGTGTGAAACTGGTTCATTGCGGATGCTAAGTGAATCTTTTTGAATCATGCCAGGCCACAGAAAAAAACGCAATCCCGAATCCGTCCCCAAAGTACATAATGCAATTTTTTTTAGCAATTTGTGCAAGTGTATAGTAAATCAGGTCCTATGGATATTAAATTAGTTTATAAAATAATTCTTCCAACTTTGACCATTTTACAGTGAAATCTATGGATGCCTATTATTTTGGCAACATTTGAAAATGAAACATTTTATCTTTGGCATCCAAAGGAGTACAGAACTGCTATACTGTCCTTGAATGAGCAAGATATTAAACACTATTAATTCTCGACAGGTTGGTAATAATTTTAACAGGAATTATTTATTCCAAAAAGAGAAGCTTTGTGCAGGAGAATCAGTCAATGAATGTCCAACTGCTTTCCCCTGTGTGAATTGAATTTCCCCTTGTGGGATTTTTTTTTCTTTTTCAATTTAAGGACATCAATAGTTAACAAGTGTCTCCATTGCAGTCAGTAATTAATCTAAGTTCGAAAAAAGTAAAGAACAGGAAGATCTCTAATCGTGTTGTAAGAAAAGTTTTTCTGCAACTTCAGTGCTCCGAATTATCCATGCATCACTTTCCTACCAGTATCTGGTTCAGGGTGACAGGTGAGCTGAAGTCTTTCACAGTCGACTTTTGGGCAGGAGGTGGGGAGAGCCTTGGACTCTGAGGCTGATTCAGCGGTTCTGTATCCAGAATGAATGTAGGCTAGAGGGCAGAGAGTCATGAAATGAACTGAAAAACTTATGAATATGGGTTGTGAATTTTTCTTAGATTTGTGCATAATTAAAACCACAAATTACTTGAAATTAGTTGCAGTTCCTTACGTTGCCATATAACACGTGCAAAGAGCCAAGCTTTAGAAAGAGCATTTGGAAGTAAAAATAGTAACTTAATAGCAAACATGAGTGAAGGACACAAGACAATAGTAGTATAAAATTGGAATAAGGAGATGTCTAACAATACAAGACTGCTCGTGTGATTAGGAGATCATTTTAGTGATTATTTTGGGACTTCCTTCGATTGCGTTTTCTTATCTACTCGGCAGTGTTGCCCACAGTTGCCTACAGGGGAGTTTAAATCAGGCAAATCATGACCAGGTATCAGTTCATAAGTACAGTACCTACAATATGCATGAAGTACATAATTTGATATTAGTCAAAACAAAATTGAGCTGAAACGGCAAAAAACAAAAAAAACCCACCTTTATCCTTGTTTACAACAAAGAATTGTTTGAGCAAGGAGAGAATCATGTAGGCATGAGGGAGCCGCTATACAGGATATTAGCTTGATGGATCTATCACTCATCCTGGACTTCCTTCACAGCTGCTCAACTCTGAAATCGCTTTCCCCTCATACATATTCTTTTAAGATCTTCCAAAGGTTTTTTTTTTTTTTTTTTTATCAACTCAAAACACAGAGGGGGGAAGCAGGGGGTCTTTAGAGGCTGAGAACCAGCATGAAAATGAATTCATTTGAATATGAACTACGATAGAGAAAATATATTCCAGGACTATACAGGAAGCATAAAAGGCCCTGTGACTGAGAAGAGGCTTTCGAAGCCAATGCACACATATCAAATGCCTGTGCTAAACGATTAAAAAATAAAAAAATAAATAAAAAAGAAACAGAATCAATTACCTGTACCAGATATTGTTTACTTTAATCATCCATAGATCAACACAAATTTAAAATTCCGGAGCCCCCTCGAAATACATACCATTGGATATCTTTTGTGGATGCTAAATAATGAGGTAAAGTAGTGTAAATAACCTTATATCATGGATTAGACAGATATTTCCACTGCTTTTCAAGACCAGAAAATGCTTCCAATGCAGACTCTCTATGGGGACAAAACATGACGGAGTGTGCAAACGTACTGTCCTGTAATTCTGGATAGTAATTGGCCCCATTCCAGATGAGTGGACCTGCTGTTATAAGAAGCCAAAAAGCATGATCATTAGATTCCCAAATGATGTCCCTGGAATGTAGTTTTAGTCACAAAATACAATCTTGCACAGGCAACTAATGCTAGATTAGGGGGTGGGGTTTTTTTTAGGCTGATTGCCACACAGATGACGATGGCGCCTGGTGCAGGTGGTTACGTTCATGTCTGTGTCGTTTGCTTTGCAGTGGGTTACAATGGGGTTGTGATGGAAGGTCAGTGGCTCAATAGGTAAGGCATGACACCGTATCACTGGTCCCATCTTCTCAGCTATTGTATCAGCAACAGTGCGGGTATGGAAACATCTGAGACATTAGCTCCAATTGACAGTTGATACCAACCTGGCAGACAACGGGGTCCTTCAATAAAAGGCTGTGCCAGTGTGCATTGGATTGGTGAGAGAAGTGTGTGCGTGTTTGGGTAAAGAGGGTGTTTCAGTTGGGCTGGGCTGCAGCTCCCTTACACGGACTCACTGTTACACCGGCATTGCATCATATCAAAACATACTTTGATGAAAAATGCAAGAAATCTGAAGACATACTCACCGACTTCATTGGGTACACCTACACGAATTTGCTTTCTGTGTTTTAAAACATATCCTGTCACTGTTACTATGGAGAGTCGTGTGTCAATCAAAAGTGAGCATAGTGATACGGCCCGTGTATATGGTCAGATCAAAAAGGAGGGTCCAAAATCAATACTTTTTTGTGCATTTGTGTGCATGTATTTGCTAAACTAATGATGGCAAATACCGAGCGGATGGCACATCACATCGTGCAGGTGAACACAAAGCTATTCAATGAAACTGAACCCAGTCTCCCAATCTTAACACTGTTTACAGTGAAATATTACACCGATGCCGGCATGTTTGTCTGGAAGTGATATTTGGATGCTCGCCTTCAGAATCGCACGCATGCAAAATGCAACCAAGTTTTCCGAATGAATTATTCAAATCCAGTTGAAATCAAACTCTTTTGTTATCAAGGCCGGTGAGGTGTCTTATAACAAAGCATCACTTGGTCATGATCTATCTGAAGTCAACTCAGCAACATAATTACGTATCTTGGATACAAATACACGCACACATCAACACACGTGAACAGAAATCAATACAAACGGTCAATGGTTAATAAGAGGCAATGAATAAACGGCAACCACAAGAAAAGAACTATCTGTCAAATGCGTCGCGGCCTCCTCAGTATGTTTCCATGTGTAATCCAAACTCAAGTTCAATGTCCAGAGTCCTGAATGGACTCAAAAGGTCGATGGCTGCTGAACTGCTTCATGTACACCTAAATGATCTTTACTTCATCATATCTAATCGAAAATTCACCACCCAACATGTTTCAGCTATTAATCAAAGCAATTTTGTGGAATATTCCAAGGAGACTGTTTTATACAAAGCGTAATAGATCGGCGTGTATCTTGTTTCTGAACATGACCTGTGCTTTTTGTTGTTTCTGTCTGGAGCTGGAGCCTGAGCCCCTGATAATTAGACTGCATCACACTTAGGGTTGGTCTCGGCCATATTTTAGGTGGTGAGCCTTCCCCCTTTCATCCTGCCATGCACTACTCTGAGGATGCTGGAGAGAGCTGAGATAAAGAGAGCTTGTCAAGTGCAAGAAGTTAAACATCAAGGGCATAAATTAAACTGGATAGCGTGAGGGTAAATGTGACACCTTTCGAAATCGACCCGATTTAACACTGCAAGGCTGAGAAGACTGCTGCCAATAAAATGATCCTCGGAGAAAATGAAATAACCCAAAATTTCCAGTACACTTGTAATATTTCATTTTGTGCCGCTTAAACGTGAACTCCTGCAGGCCATAGGTTGTCAGAAGAATATTCACGATATTAGTGTGAATGAGGCAATTCTCACAGTGCCAGACGCAACATATTGGCCCATCAATGCTTCCTTCTGGAGGCAGTAATGACAGAGCAGGATAGGATTCATAAATCAGAAGCCAGCAGGGAGGGTAGCTGACATTGATGCATGCAGGGACACTGAAAACACAGCAGAGGGAGAGCAAAAGAGAGTTAAATTTTTTTAAAAACAGAACAAAGGGGACATGTTGCATGCCTTCATGTGTCAAAGACAGTTATGACAAGGGCTGGGGGAGGCAAATAACTTTCAACAGAGGCAACAATGAACCATTTTTGATTCTGGTGAAAGGCTGCAATTTAGTTGCATAAAGCCTCCCACAAGCTGCCCACAACTATGTTTATTTCATTCTTGCAGTGTGTCTTCCAAGTCAGGGCCACAATCAGATATTTTACCATAACCGGGAGGTTAGTTGGTTCAAGTGTGCAACTCCCCTGAGGAACGCAAAAACTGACTAGAGCAATGTAAAGTGGTACCACAACCACAGATTAAAAGGGATACCCTAGAAAGTAGACATTTGAATGATACTTGTTTTCCTAAATATGAAGGTCTCTGCAGTGCCTGCCCCGCCATTTCTGAATAAGTGTTCTTGAATAAAAGGTTTGAAATTTGATAGAATTATGACATCCTGAGTCAGTTAATTTACATAAGTCCGCCAGCACAGTTTTCTGTCGATGAAATGGCAGCTCGCCTTGCCACCCAGACTACAATAACTGAAAATTTACAAGAGAACAAAAAAAATAAGCAGTTTCCTAGAATTCACTAATTTGTGTTCGCTATCTGTTTAGCATCTGATGAGCGGAACCCATTTGAGTATTTTTGAGTTTCTAGTGTTGGCGATGTCTTTGCACCACATTCTTCACAGGTACTGTCCTCGCTTTTTTTTCACATTCTGGTCTCCACTTCCATGAGAGTAAAAGCCAGTCGCATCAACACCCTAGCACCACGCTCGGTCATCATAGTAACAAAAGCCTAACTCAAAATTAATCTTGATGGATATGTGGAGGAGTTATCAGTCGCTCACTTGCATAAGCAAGGACCACCCCCTAAAAATGGGCTAATTTCAGTCAAACAATAACACCCTGCAATTAAATAAAGGTAGAAGGTGCCATGCTCCAAGTGAACCATCCATTTCTTTGTCCGCCACTTATATTGATCAGGGTTTCACGGGAGATGGAGCTTACTCCAGATGATTTAGGGAGAAAGACAGGGTACACAAATCACCAGCTAATCTCAGGAGTCAAACATAAGAGGTATAGAGGAGACTCCATCAATCACATTTTCGGATTGTGGGAGGAAGCTCAAGAGAACCCATGCAAGCCCGTGTAAGCTCCAAAAGCCTTAGTCGACAGATATACACCAGGTCCTTTGCTGTGAGTCAACAGGGCTAAACATTGAGCTCCACTGACCTCAATGAACCAAATAAAATGAACACTAAATATTGGAAAATCGAATTTGACGAGCCAGTCTACAAAAAACGCCAGGACTTGCTGATGTGTGTGCAAAAATGTGTTTTGTAATTGCACTAATTGATTGCATTGACAGGTCAAGTAATCAATTTGCAATATCCTTCATTTTTACAATTCCCAAGGCGCTTTAAAAAGTTGCCAGTTTCTTAGTCATTCATTTTGTGTGGTTCCTGGTTGAGTGGCAGTGTTGTCATCACACACACACACACACACACACACACACACACACACACGCACACACACACACACACACAAAATGACATTATCACCCAGTGAAGTTCATGGAGGTCCATTCCCCAATCTGTCTACACGCATAAATGTTTTTTAAAGTAGATATATGTCCACAAATCACAAGGTTTGTCAGGAAAAGGCATATTTGTAAATATATTATTGATATTTCACAAAATTAAATCAGCTCACGTGAGGCAACAGGCTAATCATATCAACAACCACTCACAAAAAGGGATATTTGGCTTTTGGGTTTCTGGGCGAGCCTAAAATCCATTCAAACCTTTTTGGTGAACTTAATGTGACCTTCTTTAAGCTTTTGAACACACATGTTCTCCTGTTAAATGTGCTTCTATGACTCTGTGATGGCTTCGGCCATCCATTATGGCATTGTCTGCTGGTCAGGCAGCATCTCAGCCCGGGACAGAGAGACTGGATCGACTGGTCAGGAGGGCCAGTTCTGACCCTGGAGACTCTGGAGGAGGTGGGCAACAGGAGGATGATAGCTAAACTGAAAGCTCTGATGGACAGACCCTCCCTGGCAGCACTGGGCAGCTCCTTCAGCCAGAGACTGTCGTGTTTTGCATGATGGTAGTGCAGAGGACTCCAAAGAGCAGGGCGGCAGGGAGCAGCAGGGTGGAGTGACCTGAAGATGTATTTAACAAAAACACAAACCGGAGTACACAGGAGAAACAAACTCCCAAAACTCACTCAAATAAAGTCCAGAAATCACAGGAAACAAAGTAGCAAACAAAACCTAAGACTGAAAACAAAACATGACGCATGCACACAGCAACACACAACACTACAGCAACAATGACCCGACACTGAGTGGTCATGCCAGGAGTCCTTTTCAACAAACAAATGAATGTCACAATGACCAACAGGTGTGCAGCTGCAGGGAGAGCCCTACAGTGCCACCTGTTGGTCCCAAACAGAATCTTGAGAAGATGAGGAAATCACCAGTGCATTCTTCTACTTACATCTCCTACTTTCGTGATATGATATCACCGAAGCGTGAACTACTTACATTTTGCTTAAATTTCACCTGAAAGACAAATATCCCTAACTTTTTGTGAGTCGTGTATATTCTATTACCTTTCCCCATGTCTGGAAAATCAATTTTTAAGGGGAAAAAAAAACAAATACGTTTCCATGTGGAGAAAAACCCAAAATGAAAAATGTGACTTGAAAATATGTGTGTAGTGTGGGCGTGGCCATATTAGCATCCTATCCGAACCTCTTGTCATTTCCTGGTTTTCTTTAGTCTATTGTAATCTATCATCTACTGCCGTATCACATACGGTCCACCAAAAGACCTCCAAAATGATGGTAGCAGCGGAACGAATTCTAAAGAATACAAAACCATATTGTATGGCAATTTACAGAAAAATACATCCAAAATAATTGAGGGAAGCTACATCATGCAACATGACAATGACCCAAAGCACAATGCCAGCAGAGCAAAGGACTTCATCAGGGGGAAAAGTAGAAGGCACACCACTGCCAGAGTGCTGCGGGCGTAGATACCGACGTGGGTTCTTGTTGTCAGCAATCAGTCAACAAAGATGAATGAAAAAGTTTCGCTCAGCTTTATAAATATAGCTACGATTTATTTTTCGTCTATAAGTTATATGGTGGGTGGTGAGCACAGTGTTGGTGCCCCTTTTTTATTTTTTGAGACTTTTATCCTTGTATGGGGCCATGGGGTGGACAAGGTGATCTCAAAAACTGAAAAAACATGTGATCAACAATCCACATTCATTTTTATATTTAATATTGCACATGCGCTTGCACGCACACGCACACACACACACACACGCACACACACACACACACTTGAGCTTCGATTGCCAGACGGACCTTCTTAAGTTCTCCTGCAGAATGTCCTGGAGTAGACATGTTTTTAAAAATTTGCGCTTTAGGTAGGTGTGACTGTTTTCACCGTGAAAAATTTGGGAGCATACCATGAACACTCATGGTCAAGGTGGCAAACCCAATTCTTGGTGAATTGGATGTAGCAACACACAAACAGAAAAGACTGAAAGGTTCATTTATCCAGCCAAGTGTCCTTTGTGTCATTGTGGATGTGTGTCATTTGTGTCTGACTAAATCCTTCAGAATCTGTTTTATGATGGACATCAAGGCCAAATGGCATTCACTAGATGGAAATCTAAGCCCGGATGATCCCGCCTCACACATATAAAGCCCACCTCATTTGTCTGGAGATTTCTTACGGGAAACACAATTTGCCATACAGAATTTTTTCTCTTACTTTCACTGACAGTGCTGCAATATTGTTATCTGTTTAACATGTTAATTTTTTTCTTTTTGTACCCCCCCCCCCCCACTACCACCACGACCACACTTCTTTTTACACAATGTCATTCAGGTTTTGTTCTGCATCAACGATGCTTTAGTTTAGAGAGTCCGGTTTTATTGGGTAACATAAAACACAAGCTGTGTAATCGCTTTTAGTTTTTACTGCGTTATGTGAGGTGTGATGATGAGGAGACTGTTTTTAACGGTATGGGACGTTCTCAGGCAGGAAAAGGAAGCCGTGATCATCCTGTCAGTCTAATGAGGATGGATAGCATTCTGTCAAGCTTCGCAGCCTCCTTTCAAAATCACAAACAGTAGATTTATGAATAACAATTGCACGGCTGTGAATAGGAAGCAGCCGAAAATAGCTGCAAGCTTCACAGAAGGGATATCGTGCCCTTGTATTGTAATCGTTTCAATGCAAGGTGAGAAAAGCAGCATCGCTGTTCAGGAATCTTTGCGCTTTAATGTGCCCTCTGCTACGACATTGATAAAGGCTTACCTGCACCTCAGGATTACTGGAGGAAAAATGAATTATGGACAATGTCTATTAAGAAAGCATTTGAAAGATGTCGCCTGAGTAAGCATCACTTTGTGTATTTGTTGGGGGACAGAACCAACGTCCACGTACCTACCGCATACTTTGAGTTTTAAGATTCATTGCTCCATTCCTGGTGATCCAAGTCTGCTTGAACGAGGACGTTTAGAATTATACCCCTATTTACTTTAGACGTGTTCCATGCATACTAGTCTAGTCTGACTATAACATCAGGAATTTGGGTCTTGCTCTTCTGTAGGAGCAAACGGAGTATTATCATGCATGCTTATGTTGCAGTGCATTGAAGGTGTTGTTTTATGGGTAAAAAGAGTTTGGTGACCTCTGAGCTATGATGCAGCCGGAGCTTTAACCGGCAAAATCACAAACGCACGCGTCAGCCGCCATCCTGGAAATAGCCAATTTCACAGCTAATCTCAGACAAGTGACTATTCTTGGATTCGGCATCACACCACCATGCGCAACTGTCATGATGATGATGTACACACATTTCTATACGTGAGTAAGTGTGAGATGTAGTCTGGGCATTCTAAGCTCACATCCTTGGTGAAATCTTCAAATCAGTCCTTTTTTTTTTTTTTTTTTTTTTTTTTACCTTGACCTGAATATCCTGTTCAGAAAGTCAGCAGTGATGTCCAAAATGTAACAAAAAATTTAAATGGGACGAGAGCATTCATCAGTTTACTAATTCAACCACAAACAGTAGCCTACAAACATCATCACATCATCGATTTGGAGGCAAACTGTCTTTAATACATGTCAGTGTCATACAGTACTCGGATAGATAGACGAATAGATGATCATTCCTCTTTTTTTTTTTTTTTTAGTATTGTTTGTCTAATTGCACATGCTACAAATATCAAATCAATTTGCAATATCAAGATAAAAATTTGGATCTGACCAAACATGCATGTGACTGAATCAAGCAGTGCCTAATCACTGGGCTGTCATACTAAATTTATGTTAACATTACATTATAGATTATTGTAATTTTTCATGTTGTTCTTTAAGTAATTGTGTGTCTGATGTCCTGTTCCTGCCAACTCAAGGGTTAGTAGACGGGGGGACTCTGGGGATTTAATATTTTGATAATCCATGCTATTTTCTTTTGTGAGCATTAAGGGAGATTTTAATCATGACACATATTTTTTAATTAAATGGAAGATTAAATAAGAATGAGATTTTTTTTTCTGACAAATATCAGACAAGGCATTGGACTCAAAAATTCCATGTCAGCAGAGTCCTCAACTTAAAATTTAAAAATAAATGGAAAGCTGAAATTAAATAAAAAGAAGAACGGTAAGGAAATGAAATGGCAAATTATTCATAAAAACAAATCCATCTTTCTGACTTCCGGGTTGAGTGAACGCTGGCGCGTTTTGGCTGCCGCTGCTCAACCCGTATTGTTTTGTGTTTTTTGTTATTGTAAAGTGTCCTTGGGTGTCTTGAAAGGCACTTATAAATAAAATGTATTATTATTATTATTATTATCCATCCATCCATCCCTCCATCCGTTTTCAACACTGCTTATCCTGAACAGGGTCACTGTAGCCTATCCCAGCTGACTTTGGGCGGAAGGCAAACTACACCCTGAACCGCTCAACGGTCGGTCAGTCGCAGGGCACATATAGAGACAAACGACCATTCACAACCACATCCACACCGTCACGGAGTTGGACATCCATCCCACGCTGCCTGCACAGAAGTCAGATGAGTGAAGCACTACACCATCAGCAAATCTTAGTGGGAAAACCTTGAGGGTCAAATTAATTGATGGGATGTGCAAACACATGCAGGACCGGCCAACAAAGGAACTGTCAAAGACTGAATAGAATGGGGAACGTGTGTGTGTGTGTGTGTGTGTGTGTGCGTGCGTGTGTGTGTGTGTGTGTGTGAGAGAGAGAGATGGTGCGGGGTGGGGGGCACATGATCAAAACCATTAGTGTGTGGGTGGGGGTGGATAAGGGATTTCCCGGTTGGCGGGCACAAGGCATCCATGCTCAATTTGAGTTGATAGTTTTGCAGATGTGTCTGGCCATGGCGCCAGTGTTAAATAGCACGTCCTAATATACATATGATCCACTGGCAGTGAAGTGAATTTTTAATGGAAATAAAATTGATCTGCCCAACTCCTTGGAGATTGTCTGTATTATTCATCAGCCAAGAAGTAGTTTGTTCAACTATGTCAGTCTCTCATTCTGTTGTAAAACAGTTACAAACGACTGGCTGGTAGAGTTTCTGAGAAGTTGTAGTTTCCTTCCTTGCTGGGGAAAGTGATTGTTATATTCTATCTAAATATTACATAACATGGAATAAACACCCAATGACTTACTCATCAGTCATTGTCACTCCTTGCCCAAGTCATTGCATTTCTGATTTTCTCAAAGATTACATCACAAATGCAACCTTGCGCGTGAACACCCATAACGCGCCACAGGCTTCAGGGGGAAGATACGAAAACACCAGCCTTCATCTCCACATCAAAGCCTTGTGCGCTCGTATGCAAAACAGCACCCTCCACTTAATTTGGCGCCTAGTAATTGATCGTGTTATCAGTTCTGCCGCAGATGAAAAATGCCATTACCAAAGGCACTCATTTGGTTGGACAAATCAGTTCTGTGGGCTTTTTGCTGATGTGAGTCTTTTCCCATCAAGGCAAGCATGTTCGAAAAGCAGCTTTCAGAAGGATATCACACCGTAGGACTTTCATGAAAATACTCTACCAACAGGCACACATTCCAGGAGGTTTTTCTTTTAGCTTCTAAATTCACCCTACCCTCAATCAGCCCCATCCCCACCCTCATCATCCTCCCCAAGCATAATCAATGCTTACCAACAAGGTTGCCTAGCAGCAGTTGCCAAGTAACCACCAGCCATCTACTACGCAATGTCTCACTAATTCTGTCTGTGCTAAATTTAGTAATGTCTTTGTTTTATCCCCTCACTGGATTGACAAGTTGGCTACAGAGAGGGTGTCCTGTTTGCACACAGACATCATTTTTTATTTCTTTTTTAATCCCCCTCTTCACTGTCCATCAGGACTATTTAGAAGCAGAAAAGAACATATTTGAAACTAAAGCTCGTCTCTTGCTATTTTCTTTGCAGGCATTTGCCAATAACTAGACTACACTGTTTGAATGACCCAGTGTATTCTGTTGTTAAATCAGAGAAACAAAGACAAGTAAATATTGATAGAGAGAGAGAGAAAGGAGAGGTATGAAATCAAGTTACAATGCAAGGTGATAATCAATGAAATTTAGCAGAACTGTAAATGCAGAAGCAGCTCATCAAGTTACTGCCTGAGAACTCTCCTTGTGGATGACAATAGTGTAAGCTGGTGTTCGTTTTTTTCCCCAATCATTAGATGAAATGTCTAATGAAATATGTGTTGTCATTTTGTCTTATGAAGATGTAGTTGGCTTCACCTTTGAGCACTGCAGATATCCATCAGTGTATTTGTCATTTGAATGGGAGGTGGGACCAGAAATAAAGCTTAACAGCATCACACGAATCTAGCAGATAGGGCTACTCGCAGTCACAGCCAAGAATAGTTCCTTTTTTTCCTCTCCAATTGCTATGAACATGCACAATAAAAACAACTCGCAAACGGAGTGACATCACCGAACACGACTGAATTGTCTTCGCAGTGTGCGGCGTTCTGCAACTAGTTTTCACGACTGGCTCATCATTGGCAAGTAATTTAGCTGTCATTTCAAAATTTTAATCGCAGGTGAATGGAGTTGCAATATCGCAGATGTAACTGCCAATCCAAGTGACATTTTGTACCGCACGATCTTCAGGAAAAAATGATGTTTCTGGATACCGAGCAAGTTTGTCAGCGCAGCCCAGCCATATCACTACAGTGCAGACTGTGTATGAATAAATACATAAAGTGTAGCGTATGATATGGTGCAACAGCATCTCTGTATGACTAAAATAAAGTTACAAAGGCCCGGACAATGTACTTTGTCCTTGACAACCCAATATGTGGGTGCACCTCAAAACATTATTTCCTGATAACAACAGGGGTCACAACATTTCTTTTTCAGCAAGTGCTGTGACCAAGGGTGAGACCGCCATCTGCAATTTGTTCGCGATAGTTCAGTTCAGTCACAGCTCTGGCTTCGGCAGAGTGAGTCAGACAGTGCCCAAAAGGCCAGCGGTTTGAACGCCGGTTCCGACTGTCCATTGTCTGAATGACCTTGGGCCAGACACTGAACCCTAAATCGCCTCCAGGTCGACATTATAAATGAGAAAGTGTTCTCAGTTGCCATACCTGGTTAATTCAGCAGTGTTCAGTTGTGTCGCTTTGCATAGAATAGCTTTTCATAAATCTAGAGAGTAAGTGAAATTCACCAAAGAAAGATGTAATGTACAGTATTTTGAGCTTGTCAGTCACACACACGATATACAACTGATCCAGAGAGGTCAGTTAGCAGCTGCAATCGTGCTGCCAGGGCTTTCTTTTGCAACGATGGCAGATACATCTTGCCAAAGTGCGGTCTACTACTCTTCTAAACCAGCGGGGAAAGCCTCCCTCTTACTTCCTGGTTGGCTGCTACGTCAGCACTTGCAAATATGGACACACTGGCACTGGGCCGCTTTTCATCATTTCACACTAAGCAAGTGCAGTGTGAAAAGGCCTTAATATTGAGAATGATTTCACAAAGACGAGCAAAAATTGAGGGGAATTTGAGCAGGATGGAACAAAAAATTGCTGTGCCTCGAGAAATACAGACTAAATGTTATTAAAAACTCGATTCTTGATTGGGAGACAAGGTGAAAAGGGGGACAAGAGAAATGGGTCTGATTGAAAAGATGCAAAACGGAAAGGGATTCGAGGGAGCGCACGGTGGATTTAGCATTTGCAGTCTGGAGATGAGCAGAGCGACAGACAGACAGCAAGCAGACACTGCGCTGTGTGAAATGGTGTGTCAGGTGGTCCAAGTTTGGGATACAACTCACAGGGGAAGGTAAAGAAGGTAGTTGGGTTGCCTGTTTGTGGGCTTGTGTGCACATCATGAGAATCACTTTTGGAACAAAAACAGTCTGGATTTCAATATTCAGAAGCCGAATCTATGTCAGACCTGAAACATATTCTTCATTATAGACAGACTATCCGGTCTTAATATTTATGTAACATTTTAAACATGCAGTACGCATCACATTCCATTTTTAAAGACACGTCTGTTCTCGAACTGTTTCGAGGAATATTGACTGCTCCAGAGAAACACGTTCTTATTGCCTTGTGACAAATTTCATGTGGCCAAGCCATGTCAACAACAATCCCCTGAATTTGATGCTGATATGGTGAACCTGAGCGGCTAGGAGCTAATTGTGAGAAAGAAAGGAAGCCACATTAATTCCACAAACAGCCCTTAGTGCATCACCAAAACATTTGTCCCACCGCTACACCGCTTTCCCTATCAATAGATTTCTCAGTCAAAATGCATGTGCAAAACCTTCTTGGTAATTATCCTCCGTCGCGCACTGAATGACAATGTTTTTTTTGGTTGTTTTTTTTATAATACAGCTATTGTCCGCTTTAGCAAATGGGACATTACAGATATAGTTACTCACAAATGAGCTAAGATTGAGGTAAAATGTTGTTGGGGCGCTTCATTCGATGATCATTAAAGCATGTTAGTGTACAGGAAGTAAGCAGGTTCTGAGCAGTGGATGACTGGAGAGCAGTGTGTGCATGTGTGCGTGTGTGTGTGTTCCTCCGGTGATGTGACAGTTTTATCTGCCGTCTCTTGTCTGTGCTGTGAGGAAATGAATGGCCTGCTGAGGACAACACCTGCCATGTTCTCATTTGTTCGATAAAGCGTGCTTGTTGAATTTACTTACAGAGATGGTGGTTGACTTAACAATGACAGGATGTGAGTCTATCGACGTTACTGCCATGAACGCCTCGCATAAAAATATTGGTGACACAAAACAGATGGGACTATACCTGCAGTAGATGAATGAAAATGATGCCCCGGGCTGTTCTAACTTGTCATTTTCAGTATTGAAAGTGGTGCCGTCCTAATGAACTGGGCGTAGTAGACAGCACATTGTGATGACAAACCTGTCTGAGATCATAATGTGATGGAAAAAGTGTGTCACAGTTGCTATGCTGCCACCACAAAGCCTTTTCTGAAGCCTCCCATGCAGCAATGAGCTGAATGCTTGAAATGCACATGATGCAACATGGCTGTCAAAGCTCAACCTCGTTTGAGCTGGAAATTGCTTCATCTCACTGAAGTTCACTTTCAAAGAAAAACATGCTGTTATTTTTGTACTTGTTTTCCACATACGTGATGCAATATATTTGGAAGCAGTTCAGTTTTCGGCTTGAGAAAAGTGTACCTCAACAATCCCAGAGAGGAAGCGCGTGTTATTTTTGGATTGATTTCAAATCCACAAAGTGATGGCACTGCTGCGAAGTGAAATAGAATCAAGCCTGCCCCCGTGTGTCACAAATGGTGGGCATTTGTCATGTGGGTTCAATACTAAATGACGTCAGATTTTATGAATACATATGCAGATTCAAGCCAATTTCTTAAAAAAGAAAAAAAATATGTGCAATACATTATTTCGCTAACGATAGTTTTTGTACATTTACATGAGAGCAATTTTTTACTTTTTGCTTCATTGTCTTGATGGAAAGGTGAATGAACAGATGACAAGATTTTTGAAAAAAAGTCCTGATTCTCACTGATGTGTGTTCTGACATTTCAGGTCACCTGACAGCAGATGTTTCAGACCCTGCATTTTTTTTTTTCACTGCACACTGTACATTGAAAGTGAAAACTGAAGTGAGCCAGAACAAATGTTTATCATTGATCTTCATTTCGTTGAACATATCCAATCCCAGCGGGCACGTGACAACGATTTGATATTGAGTATTGGATGAGATGTCATATTCATGTTCAATTGACATCAGATGCCCATTGGGTTGAACTAACTTAAACAGCCAGCTCCGGCCTCCCTGTGTGGCGTTTGCATGTTCTCCCCGGGCCTGCGTGGGTTTTCTCCGGGTGCTCCGGTTTCCTCCCACATTCCAAAAACATGCATGGCAGGCTGATTGGACGCTCTAAATTGTCCCTAAGTGTGAGTGTGGGCGTGGATGGTTGTTCGTCTCTGTGTGTGCCCTGCGATTGGCTGGCAACTGATTCAGGGTGTCCCCCGCCTACTGCCCAAAGACGGCTGGGATAGGCTCCAGCACCCCCTAGTGAGGATCAAGCGTTTCGGAAAATGGATGGATGGATAACTTAAACAGAAAATATGATGCCACATGCACCGGATTCCAGTCCTTAGGACCTGATGGCATGTAGGCCATTACTCTCAGCCTCAAATGCCAGTTTTAATTTCCTAAAACAAATAAACAAAAAAAAAATCATTGTGCACCTTAAACCAGTCCTCAAAATGACAACATAGTTCCAACAACAACTGCAAGAGCCATTTTTAAACATTTAAACAAAATAAACTTCTTCACTAAATCAGACTCATCCAAGTAACGTTTGTTGCTTTTTTTAAGATCTTGCTGTTCTGTTCTTCTGCCGTTACTTCCACAATGTGTCTAAGGTTGGGGCATCAGGATCGGTCTAAAGCACATCACTGATTGCCTTTCTTTAAATTAATCGGAATTACTTTACCGGCTCTTTTCTTTCATTGTAATTTCCCTGGAGTTCTACTTTTGACTCAGCGATTGCACGCTGGCGTGTTTCGTCAAGTAAGCGTCCATTCGTCGTGGGAAAGCATCGCCTCGGGTGCGATAAAGAAAAACGCCTCAAGTGTGGAGGCCATCGTTTTCTACATCACCTAATCGGAGTTACATATTGACCGAAGGGCGATGCTTCATTTTGGAGTTTTAAGGCAAGAGCTGGAGAGTGAGCGCTGGGGTAATACCAATGTGCTCTTCACACAACCTAATGGTAGGAAGGAGAAAATGAGCAGGCAGGCGCAAAGGTCTCTTTGGCGGTGGGCTGAGAGCCCCTTACAAAGGCTCAGTTCTCCATACGGCACTTCTGAGCCTGGCCTTCGATCCCAGCATGAGCGTGCCTTTTGTGGGCTGCATTTTCGAGCACAGAGATAAAAGCTTCCCCCAGTACCCTTTGACAAAATAGATTTGGTCGTGGAGAGATGAGAGCGGCACTGAACGGCAATCTATATTCTGAAATCTGCAATGATGCCGTCTTCCTCTTTCAGGATGTCTTTCATGCTGCTAAAAGCACGCGTAGCACAAGAATGGAGATGGAGTTCCAGAAAACTTGTGATGCCTCGACTTATCATTGACTATTCTTTCAATGGCCACATGCGAGGAGATGCAAACAAGACAACACTCTGGAGAGCCACAGTCCTTGAGTTTGTTTGTTTGTTTGTTTTACATCATTTCCAAATCTTATCATGAGTGCAAAAGAGGCTTCCTCCTTTGTTTGTGAAAACTCTAATCAGAATAACAAAGCTGAAGGTCACTCGCTGGTTATAAGTGGGTCTGTGTGTATGGATTTACGTCACGGACAAGGCAGCGGAACAACTTGTGGATTGTGGGGTGCGCAGTGCTCGGTGGGCATTAGCAAAGCTAGAAACCATGCTCATAAACCGAATATAAATCACTTCAATGGGTTGCTACATGACATTATGATTGTCATAAGCAATAGTTTGTAGTGATAGTGAATCCGTGTGGTTCCCAGCATGCATTGTGCCATGCCATGTGGAACTGTTGCCGCAAGAAGGACATTAATCCTTACCGTTCGTGTGTGTTTATGTTGCGAGCATAGTCTGGGGTTGGTTTTTTTCCCCCTCCACATCCCTTATGTTTTTTTTCCTTTTACATGCAAAAATGGGGTGGTGTAAAAGACAACCCGGCGGACTTCCGTTCTGTATACCCTTGCTGTACATTGTTGTTTTTTCTATATCTCTTGGGCGGGTTGTGTCTGTTCCATTTTGTTGCACTCTGTGGTACAATGACAATGAAGCCGTATTTTGATTCTGATGCTGATGTTACTCATAGTTCATTGGATGTGTGTCTTAAGTGTAACTCTGTTAAGTTACATTTATGTCTGCGCCTTGTTTTCATGAGAATTTTCACATTGCAACGATACATTTCACGTAATGACAGGATACATTTCATGTTTTATTGCGATAACTCAGCATGTCATGAATTTGGTATTCACTTTTAGCGAAACTAAATGAAGCACTTCCTTTCGGTTCAGTTCAGTGGTGGAGCTCCTTGTACAAAATCCTGTCTTCTTTTTAAATAGAAAAAAGCGCAAAGAACATGGCTGGACTATGTAAAGCCGATGAATGACTGTATGTGAGCTGATTTGGGAATGCACTTTTTTTTTCGTACCTAGTTTGATGCATTTTTGTCAGCTATGTGGCTTGGGTGCATGGATAACCAGCGACAACCCCAAAGAAGAATCTGACAATTGCACGAATGAGAGTGTGATAAGACTATGGCGTATTGCGGTCATTAGTTCAAGATAATAGATGATCATATCAACGCGACAGCTACAACAACCTCCACAACTATGGGAAATTTGCTGGATTTTGCCTTATCCGCTCATAATGTGTAAAGTGGGGTTAGGGTTTATAGGGTCATTAC